>NC_087458.1:34042241-34342241 GCF_036321535.1 Camelus dromedarius | reverse complement strand
GAGAAAGCAGAGAACAAGTGTCTCCTGCAACCCGTTCCCTTGGTGCTAGATGAACGAACGTCTCTCCACTTGCTCATTTTTGAGAGATAGGTGTGTGTGAAAGCCGTCCTTCACCTAGCTTGTTGGGAACACAAAGTTTCTTTTCAGTTGCAAACTCCATTCCATACATATATATGGGGAGGTACTAGCTCCAACTCGGTTTTACAGTGAAAACTGCAGGAACTTCAAACCGGCACTAGGAAACAGACTGAGAAAGCAGAGAAAAAGTGTCTCCTGCAACCCGTTCCCTTGGTGCTAGATGAACGAACGTCTCTCCACTTGCTCATTTCTGAGAGATAAGTGTGTGTGAAAGCCGTCCTTCTCCTAGCTTGTTGGGAACACAAAGTTTCTTTTCAGTTGCAAACTCCATTCCATACATATATATGGGGAGGTACTAGCTCCAACTCGGTTTTACAGTGAAAACTGCAGGAACTTCAAACCGGCACTAGGAAACAGACTGAGAAAGCAGAGAAAAAGTGTCTCCTGCAACCCGTTCCCGTGGTGCTAGATGAACAAACGTCTCTCCACTTGCTCAGTTCCGAGAGATAAGTGTGTGTGAAAGCCGTCCTTCAACTAGCTTGTTGGGAACACTAAGTTTCTTTTCAGTTGCAAACTCCATTCCATACATATATATGGGGAGGTACTAGCTCCAACACGATTTTACAGTGAAAACTGCAGGAACTTCTAACCGGCACTAGGAAACAGAATGAGAAAGCAGAGAAAAAGTGTCTCCTGCAACGCGTTCCCTTGGTGCTAGATGAACTAACGTCTCTCCGCTTGCTCAGTTCTGAGAGATAAGTGTGTATGAAAGCCGTCCTTCACCTAGCTTGTTGTGAACACAAAGTTTCTTTTCAGTTGCAAACTCCATTCCATACATATATAAGGGGAGTTACTAGCTACAACTCGGTTTTACAGTGAAAACTGCAGGAACTTCAACCCGGCACTAGGAAACAGACTGAGAAAGCAGAGAAATTGTGTCTCCTGCAACCCGATCCCTTGGTGCTAGATGAACGAACGTCTCTCCGCTTGCTCAGTTCTGAGAGATAAGTGTGTGTGAAAGCCGTCCTTCACCTAGCTTTTTGGGAACACAAAGTTCTTTTTCAGTTGCAAACTCCATTCCATACATATATATGGGGAGGTACTAGCTCCAACTCGGTTTTACAGTGAAAACTGAAGGAACTTCAAACCGGCACTAGGAAACAGACTGAGAAAGCAGAGAAAAAGTGTCTCCTGCAACCCGTTCCCTTGGTGCTAGATGAACGAAATTCTCTCCACTCGCTCATTTCTGAGAGATAGGTGTGTGTGAAAGCCGTCCTTCATCTAGCTTGTTGGGAACACAAAGTTTCTTTTCAGTTGCAAACTCCATTCCAAATGTATATATGGGGAGGTACTAGCTCCAACTCGGTTTTACAGTGAAAACTGCAGGAACTTCAAACCGGCACTAGGAAACAGACTGAGAAAGCAGAGAAATTGTGTCTCCTGCAACCCGATCCCTTGGTGCTAGATGAACGAACGTCTCTCCACTTGCTCAGTTCTGAGAGATAATTGTGTGTGAAATACGTCCTTCACCTAGCTTTTTGGGAACACAAAGTTTCTTTTCATTTGCAAACTCCATTCCATACATATATATGGGGAGGTACTAGCTCCAACTCGATTTTACAGTGAAAACTGCAGGAAATTAAAACCGGCACTAGGAAACAGACTGAGAAAGCAGAGAAAAAGTGTCTCCTGCAACCCGTTCCCTTGGTGCTAGATGAACGAACGTCTCTCCACTTGCTCATTTCTGAGAGATAAGTGTGTGTGAAAGCCGTCCTTCACCTACCTTGTTGGGAACACAAAGTTTCTTTTCATTTGCAAACTCCATTCCATACATATATATGGGGAGGTACTAGCTCCAACTCGGTTTTACAGTGAAAACTGAAGGAACTTCAAACCGGCACTAGGAAACAGACTGAGAAAGCAGAGAAAAAGTGTCTCCTGCAACCCGTTCCCTTGGTGCTAGATGAACGAACTTCTCTCCACTCGCTCATTTCTGAGAGATAGGTGTGTGTGAAAGCCGTCCTTCATCTAGCTTGTTGGGAACACAAAGTTTCTTTTCAGTTGCAAACTCCATTCCATACATATATAAGGGGAGGTACTAGCTCCAACTCGTTTTTACAGTGAAAACTGCAGGAACTTCAAACCGGCACTAGGAAACAGACTGAGAAAGCAGAGAACAAGTGTCTCCTGCAACCCGTTCCCTTGGTGCTAGATGAACGAACGTCTCTCCACTTGCTCATTTTTGAGAGATAGTTGTGTGTGAAAGCCGTCCTTCACCTAGCTTGTTGGGAACACAAAGTTTCTTTTCAGTTGCAAACTCCATTCGATACATATATAAGGGGAGGTATTAGCTCCAACTCGGTTTTACAGTGAAAACTGCAGGAAATTCAAACCGGCACTAGGAAACAGACTGAGAAAGCAGAGAACAAGTGTCTCCTGCAACCCGTTCCCTTGGTGCTAGATGAACGAACGTCTCTCCACTTGCTCATTTTTGAGAGATAGGTGTGTGTGAAAGCCGTCCTTCACCTAGCTTGTTGGGAACACAAAGTTTCTTTTCAGTTGCAAACTCCATTCCATACATATATATGGGGAGGTACTAGCTCCAACTCGGTTTTCCAGTGAAAACTGCAGGAACTTCAAACCGGCACTAGGAAACAGACTGAGAAAGCAGAGAAAAAGTGTCTCCTGCAACCCGTTCCCTTGGTGCTAGATGAACGAACGTCTCTCCACTTGCTCATTTCTGAGAGATAAGTGTGTGTGAAAGCCGTCCTTCTCCTAGCTTGTTGGGAACACAAAGTTTCTTTTCAGTTGCAAACTCCATTCCATACATATATATGGGGAGGTACTAGCTCCAACTCGGTTTTACAGTGAAAACTGCAGGAACTTCAAACCGGCACTAGGAAACAGACTGAGAAAGCAGAGAAAAAGTGTCCCCTGCAACCCGTTCCCTTGGTGCTAGATGAACAAACGTCTCTCCACTT
This sequence comes from Camelus dromedarius, assembly GCF_036321535.1. Lineage (NCBI taxonomy): Eukaryota > Metazoa > Chordata > Mammalia > Artiodactyla > Camelidae > Camelus > Camelus dromedarius. Next base: position 34,339,182 of record NC_087458.1, on the reverse strand, counting down.
GCTCAGTTCCGAGAGATAAGTTTGTGTGAAAGCCGTCCTTCAACTAGCTTGTTGGGAACACTAAGTTTCTTTTCAGTTGCAAACTCCATTCTATACATATATATGGGGAGGTACTAGCTCCAACTCGGTTTTACAGTGAAAACTGCAGGAACTTCTAACCGGCACTAGGAAACAGACTGAGAAAGCAGAGAAAAAGTGTCTCCTGCAACGCGTTCCCTTGGTACTTGATGAACTAACGTCTCTCTGCTTGCTCAGTTCTGAGAGATAAGTGTGTATGAAAGCCGTCCTTCACCTAGCTTGTTGTGAACACAAAGTTTCTTTTCAGTTGCAAACTCCATTCCATACATATATAAGGGGAGTTACTAGCTCCAACTCGGTTTTACAGTGAAAACTGCAGGAACTTCAAACCGGCACTAGGAAACAGACTGAGAATGCAGAGAAATTGTGTCTCCTGCAACCCGATCCCTTGGTGCTAGATGAACGAACGTCTCTCCGCTTGCTCAGTTCTGAGAGATAAGTGTGTGTGAAAGCCGTCCTTCACCTAGCTTTTTGGGAACACAAAGTTCCTTTTCAGTTGCAAACACCATTCCATACATATATATGGGGAGGTACTAGCTCCAACTCGGTTTTACAGTGAAAACTGAAGGAACTTCAAACCGGCACTAGGAAACAGACTGAGAAAGCAGAGAAAAAGTGTCTCCTGCAACCCGTTCCCTTGGTGCTAGATGAACGAACTTCTCTCCACTCGCTCATTTCTGAGAGATAGGTGTGTGTGAAAGCCGTCCTTCATCTAGCTTGTTGGGAACACAAAGTTTCTTTTCAGTTGCAAACTCCATTCCATACATATATAAGGGGAGGTACTAGCTCCAACTCGTTTTTACAGTGAAAACTGCAGGAACTTCAAACCGGCACTAGGAAACAGACTGAGAAAGCAGAGAACAAGTGTCTCCTGCAACCCGTTCCCTTGGTGCTAGATGAACGAACGTCTCTCCACTTGCTCATTTTTGAGAGATAGTTGTGTGTGAAAGCCGTCCTTCACCTAGCTTGTTGGGAACACAAAGTTTCTTTTCAGTTGCAAACTCCATTCCAAATGTATATATGGGGAGGTACTAGCTCCAACTCGGTTTTACAGTGAAAACTGCAGGAACTTCAAACCGGCACTAGGAAACAGACTGAGAAAGCAGAGAAAAAGTGTCTCCTGCAAACCGTTCCCTTGGTGCTAGATGAACGAACGTCTCTCCACTTGCACAGTTCTGAGAGATAAGTGTGTGTGAAAGCCATCCTTCACCTAGCTTGTTGGGAACACAAAGTTTCTTTTCAGTTGCATACTCCATTCCATACATATATATGGGGAAGTACTAGCTCCAACTCGGTTTTACAGTGAAAACTGCAGGAACTTCAAACAGGCACTAGGAAACAGACTGAGAAAGCAGAGAAAAAGTGTCTCCTGCAACCCGTTCCCTTGGTGCTAGATGAACGAACGTCTCTCCACTTGCTCAGTTCTGAGAGATAAGTGTGTGTGAAAGCCGTCCTTCAACTAGCTTGTAGGGAACACTAAGTTTCTTTTCTGTTGCAAACTCCATTCCATACATATATAAGGGGAGGTACTAGCACCAACTCGGTTTTACAGTGAAAACTGCAGGAACTTCAAACCGGCACTAGGAAACAGACTGAGAAAGCAGAGAAATTGTGTCTCCTGCAACCCGATCCCTTGGTGCTAGATGAACGAACGACTCTCCGCTTGCTCAGTTCTGAGAGATAATTGTGTGTGAAATACGTCCTTCACCTAGCTTTTTGGGAACACAAAGTTTCTTTTCATTTGCAAACTCCATTCCATACATATATATGGGGAGGTACTATCTCCAACTCGGTTTTATAGTGAAAACTGCAGGAACTTCAAACAGGCACTAGGAAACAGACTGAGAAAGCAGAGAAAAAGTGTCTCCTGCAAACCGTTCCCTTGGTGCTAGATGAACGAACTTCTCTACACTTGCTCATTTCTGAGAGATAGGTGTGTGTGAAAGCCGTCCTTCATCTAGCTTGTTGGGAACACAAAGTTTGTTTTCAGTTGCAAACTCCATTCCATACATATATAAGGGGAGGTACTAGCTCCAACTCGGTTTTACAGTGAAAACTGCAGGAACTTCAAACCGGCACTAGGAAACAGACTGAGAAAGCAGAGAACAAGTGTCTCCTGCAACCCGTTCCCTTGGTGCTAGATGAACGAACGTCTCTCCACTTGCTCATTTTTGAGAGATAGGTGTGTGTGAATGCCGTCCTTCACCTAGCTTGTTGGGAACACAAAGTTTCTTTTCAGTTGCAAACTCCAATCCATACATATATATGTGGAGGTACTAGCTCCAACTCGGTTTTACAGTGAAAACTGCAGGAAATTCAAACCGGCACTAGGAAACAGACTGAGAAAGCAGAGAAAAAGTGTCTCCGGCAAACCGTTCCCTTGGTGCTAGATGAACGAACGTCTCTCCACTTGCTCAGTTCCGAGGGATAAGTGTGTGTGAAAGCCGTCCTTCAACTAGCTTGTTGGGAACACTAAGTTTCTTTTCAGTTGCAAACTCCATTCCATACATATATATGGGGAGGTACTAGATCCAACTCGGTTTTACAGTGAAAACTGCAGGAACTTCAAACTGGCACTAGGAAACAGACTGAGAAAGCAGAGAACAAGTGTCTCCTGCAACCCGTTCCCTTGGTGCTAGATGAACGAACGTCTCTCCACTTGCTCATTTCTGAGAGATAAGTGTGTGTGAAAGCCGTCCTTCACCTAGCTTGTTGGGAACACAAAGTTTCTTTTCAGTTGCAAACTCCATTCCATACATATATATGGGGAGGTACTAGCTCCAACTCGGTTTTACAGTGAAAACTGCAGGAACTTCAAACCGGCACTAGGAAACAGACTGAGAAAGCAGAGAAAAAGTGTCTCCTGCAACCCGTTCCCTTGGTGCTAGATGAACGAACGTCTCTCCACTTGCTCAGTTCTGAGAGATAAGTGTGTGTGAAAGCCGTCCTTCACCTAGCTTTTTGGGAACATAAAGTTTCTTTTAAGTTGCAAACTCCATTCCATACTTATATATGGGGAGGTACTAGCTCCAACTCGGTTTTACAGTGAAAACTGAAGGAACTTCAAACCGACACTAGGAAACAGACTTAGAAAGCAGAGAAAAAGTGTCTCCTGCAACCCGTTCCCTTGGTGCTAGATGAATGAACTTCTCTCCACTTGCTCATTTCTGAGAGATAGTTGTGTGTGAAAGCCGCCTTCACCTAGCTTGTTGGGAAAACAAAGTTTCTTTTCAGTTGCAAACTCCATTCCATACATATATAAGGGGAGGTACTAGCTCCAACTCGGTTTTACAGTGAAAACTGCAGGAACATCAAACCGGCACTAGGAAACAGACTGAGAAAGCAGAGAACAAGTGTCTCCTGCAACCCGTTCCCTTGGTGCTAGATGAACGAACGTCTCTCCACTTGCTCATTTTTGAGAGATAGGTGTGTTTGAAAGCCGTCCTTCACCTAGCTTGTTGGGAACACAAAGTTTCTTTTCAGTTGCAAACTCCATTCCATACATATATATGGGGAGGTACTAGCTCCAACTCGGTTTTACAGTGAAAACTGCAGGAACTTCAAACCGGCACTAGGAAACAGACTGAGAAAGAAGAGAAAAAGTGTCTCCTGCAAACCGTTCCCTTGGTGCTAGATGAACGAACGTCTCTCCATTTGCTCATTTCTGAGAGATAATTGTGTGTGAAAGCCGAACTTCAACTAGCTTGTTGGGAACACAAAGTTTCTTTTCAGTTGCATACTCCATTCCATACATATATATTGGGAGGTACTAGCTCCAACTCGGTTTTACAGTGAAAACTGCAGGAAATTCAAACCGGCACTAGGAAACAGACTGAGAAAGCAGAGAAAAAGTGTCTCCTGCAAACCGTTCCCTTGGTGCTAGATGAACGAACTTCTCTCCACTTGCTCATTTCTGAGAGATAGGTGTGTGTGAAAGCCGTCCTTCATCTAGCTTGTTGGGAACACAAAGGTTGTTTTCAGTTGCAAACTCCATTCCATACATATATAAGGGGAGGTACTAGCTCCAACTCGGTTTTACAGTGAAAACTGCAGGAACTTCAAACCGGCACTAGGAAACAGACTGAGAAAGCAGAGAACAAGTGTCTCCTGCAACCCGTTCCCTTGGTGCTAGATGAACGAACGTCTCTCCACTTGCTCATTTCTGAGAGATAAGTGTGTGTGAAAGCCGTCCTTCACCTAGCTTGTTGGGAACACAAAGTTTCTTTTCAGTTGCAAACTCCATTCCATACATATATATGGGGAGGTACTAGCTCCAACTCGGTTTTACAGTGAAAACTGCAGGAACTTCAAACCGGCACTAGGAAACAGACTGAGAAAGCAGAGAAAAAGTGTCTCCTGCAACCCGTTCCCTTGGTGCTAGATGAACGAACGTCTCTCCACTTGCTCAGTTCTGAGAGATAAGTGTGTGTGAAAGCCGTCCTTCACCTAGCTTTTTGGGAACATAAAGTTTCTTTTCAGTTGCAAACTCCATTCCATACTTATATATGGGGAGGTACTAGCTCCAACTCGGTTTTACAGTGAAAACTGAAGGAACTTCAAACCGGCACTAGGAAACAGACTGAGAAAGCAGAGAAAAAGTGTCTCCTGCAACCCGTTCCCTTGGTTCTAGATGAACGAACTTCTCTCCACTTGCTCATTTCTGAGAGATAGTTGTGTGTGAAAGCCGTCCTTCACCTAGCTTGTTGGGAAAACAAAGTTTCTTTTCAGTTGCAAACTCCATTCCATACATATATAAGGGGAGGTACTAGCTCCAACTCGGTTTTACAGTGAAAACTGCAGGAACATCAAACCGGCACTAGGAAACAGACTGAGAAAGCAGAGAAAAAGTGTCTCCTGCAACCCGTTCCCTTGGTGCTAGATGAACGAACGTCTCTCCACTTGCTCATTTTTGAGAGATAGGTGTGTTTGAAAGCCGTCCTTCACCTAGCTTGTTGGGAACACAAAGTTTCTTTTCAGTTGCAAACTCCATTCCTTACATATATATGGGGAGGTACTAGCTCCAACTCGGTTTTACAGTGAAAACTGCAGGAACTTCAAACCGGCACTAGGAAACAGACTGAGAAAGCAGAGAAAAAGTGTCTCCTGCAAACCGTTCCCTTGGTGCTAGATGAACGAACGTCTCTCCATTTGCTCATTTCTGAGAGATAATTGTGTGTGAAAGCCGAACTTCAACTAGCTTGTTGGGAACACAAAGTTTCTTTTCAGTTGCATACTCCATTCCATACATATATATTGGGAGGTACTAGCTCCAACTCGGTTTTACAGTGAAAACTGCAGGAACTTCAAACCGGCACTAGGAAACAGACTGAGAAAGCAGAGAAAAAGTGTCTCCTGCAAACCGTTCCCTTGGTGCTAGATGAACGAACGTCTCTCAATTTGCTCATTTCTGAGAGATAAGTGTGTGTGAAAGCCAAACTTCACCTAGCTTGTTGGGAACACAAAGTTTCTTTTAGGTTGCATACTCCATTCCATACATATATATGGGGAGGTACTAGCTCCAACTCGGTTTTACAGTGAAAACTGCAGGAACTTCAAACCGGCACTAGGAAACAGACTGAGAAAGCAGAGAAAAAGTGTCTCCTGCAAACCGTTCCCTTGGTGCTAGATGAACGAAAGTCTCTCCACTTGCTCAGTTCTGAGAGATAAGTGTGTGTGAAAGCCGTACTTCACCTAGCTTGTTGGGAACACAAAGTTTCTTTTCAGTTGCAAACTCCATTCCATACATATATAAGGGGAGGTACTAGCTCCAACTCGGTTTTACAGTGAAAACTGCAGGAACTTCAAACCGGCACTAGGAAACAGACTGAGAAAGCAGAGAAATTGTGTCTCCTGCAACCCGTTCCCTTGGTGCTAGATGAACGAACGTCTCTCCACTTGCTCAGTTCTGAGAGATAAGTGTGTGTGAAAGCTGTCCTTCACCTAGCTTGATGGGAACACAAAGTTTCTTTTCAGTTGCAAACTCCATTCCATACATATATAAGGGGAGGTTCTAGCTCCAACCCGGTTTTACAGTGAAAACTGCAGGAACTTCATACCGGCACTAGGAAACAGACTGAGAAAGCAGAGAAATTGTGTCACCTGCAAACCGTTCCCTTGGTGCTAGATGAACAAACGTCTCTCCGCTTGCTCAGTTCTGAGAGATAAGTGTGTGTGAAAGCCGTCCTTCACATAGCTTGTTGGGAACACAAAGTTTCTTTTCAGTTGCAAACTCCATTCCATACATATATATGGGGAGGTACTAGCTCCAACTCGGTTTTACAGTGAAAACTGCAGGAACTTCAAACCGGCACTAGGAAACAGACTGAGAAAGCAGAGAAAAAGTGTCTCCTGCAACCATTTCCCTTGGTACTAGATGAACGAACGTCTCTCTACTTACTCAATTCTGAGAGATAAATGTGTGTGAAAGCCGTTCTTCACCTAGCTTGTTGGGAACACAAAGTTTCTTTTCAGTTGCAAACTCCATTCCTTACATATATATGGGGAGGTACTAGCTCCAACTCTGTTTTACAGTGAAAACTGCAGGAACTTCAAACCGGCACTAGGAAACTGACTGAGGAAGCAGAGAAAAAGTGTCTCCTGCAACCCGTTTCCATGGTGCTAGATGAACGAACGTCTCTCCACTTGCTCAGTTCCGAGAGATAAGTGTGTGTGAAAGCCGTCCTTCAACTAGCTTGTTGGGAACACTAAGTTTCTTTTCAGTTGCAAACTCCATTCCATACATATATATGGGGAGGTACTAGATCCAACTCGGTTTTACAGTGAAAACTGCAGGAACTTCCAACCGGCACTAGGAAACAGACTGAGAAAGCAGAGAAAAAGTGTCTCCTGCAACCATTTCCCTTGGTGCTAGATGAACGAACGTCTCTCCACTTGCTCAGTTCTGAGAGATAAGTGTGTGTGAAAGCTGTCCTTCACCTAGCTTGATGGGAACACTAAGTTTCTTTTCGGTTGCAAACTCCATTGCATACATATATATGGGGAGGTACAAGCTCCAACTCTGTTTTACGGTGAAAACTGCAGGAACTTCAAACCGGCACTAGGAAACAGACTGAGAAAGCAGAGAAAAAGTGTCTCCTGCAACCCGTTCCCTTGGTGCTAGATGAACGAATGTCTCTCCACTTGCTCAGTTCTGAGAGATATGTGTGTGTCAAAGCCGTCCTTCACCTAGCTTGTTGTGAACACAAAGTTTCTTTTAGGTTGCAAACTCCATTCCATACATATATAAGGGGAGGATCTAGCTCCAACTCGGTTTTACAGTGAAAACTGCAGGAACTTCAAATCGGCACTAGGAAACAGACTGAGAAAGCAGAGAAATTGTGTCTCCTGCAACGCATTTCCTTTTTGCTAGATGAACGAACGTCTCTCCGCTTGCTCAGTTCTGAGAGATAAGTGTGTATGAAAGCCGTCCTTCACCTAGCTTGTTGTGAACACAAAGTTTCTTTTCAGTTGCAAACTCCATTCCATATATATATAAGGGGTGGTACAAGCTCCAACTCGGTTTTACAGTGAAAACAGCAGGAACTTCAAACCGGCACTAGGAAACAGACTGAGAAAGCAGAGAAATTGTGTCTCCTGCAACCCGTTCCCTTGGTGCTAGATGAACGAACGTCTCTCCGCTTGCTCAGTTCTGAGAGATAAGTGTGTGTGAAAGCCGTCCTTCACCTAGCTTGTTGGGAACACAAAGTTTCTTTTCAGTTGCAAACTCCATTCCATACATATATATGGGGAGGTACTAGCTCCAACTCGGTTTTACAGTGAAAACTGCAGGAACTTCAAACCGGCACTAGGAAACAGACTGAGAATGCAGAGAAAAAGTGTCTCCTGCAACCCGTTCCCTTGGTGCTAGATGAACGAACGTCTCTCCACTTGCTAATTTCTAAGAGATAAGTGTGTGTGAAAGCCGTCCTTCACATAGCTTGTTGGGAACACAAAGTTTTTTTCAGTTGCAAACTCCATTCCATACATATATATGGGGAGGTACTAGCTCCAAATCTGTTTTACTGTGAAAACTGCAGGAACTTCAAACCGGCACTAGGAAACAGACTGAGAAAGCAGAGAAAATGTGTCTCCTGCTACCCGTTCTCTTGGTGCTAGATGAACGAACGTCTCTCCACTTGCTCAGTTCCGAAAGATAAGTGTGTGTGAAAGCCGTCCTTCAACTAGATTGTTGGGAACACTAAGTTTCTTTTCAGTTGCAAATTCCATTCCATATATACATATGGGTAGGTACTAAATCCAACTCGGTTTTACAGTGAAAACTGCAGGAACTTCTAACAGGCACTAGGAAACAGACTGAGAAAGCAGAGAAAAAGTGTCTCCTGCAACCCGTTCCCTTGGTGCTAGATGAATGAACTTCTCTCCACTTGCTCAGTTCTGAGAGATAATTGTGTGTGAAAGCCGTCCTTCACCTAGCTTGATGGGAAAACAAAGTTTCTTTTCATTTGGAAACTCCATTCCATACATATATATGGGGAGGTACTAGCTCCAACTGTGTTTTACGGTGAAATCTGAAGGAACTTCAAACCGGCACTAGGAAACAGACTGAGAAAGCAGAGAAAAAGTGTCTCCTGCAAACCGTTCCCTTGGTGCTAGATGAACGAAAGTCTCTCCACTTGCTCAGTTCTGAGAGATAAGTGTGTGTGAAAGCCGTACTTCACCTAGCTTGTTGGGAACACAAAGTTTCTTTTCAGTTGCAAACTCCATTCCATACATATATAAGGGGAGGTACTAGCTCCAACTCGGTTTTACAGTGAAAACTGCAGGAACTTCAAACCGGCACTAGGAAACAGACTGAGAAAGCAGAGAAATTGTGTCTCCTGCAACCCGTTCCCTTGGTGCTAGATGAACGAACGTCTCTCCGCTTGCTCAGTTCTGAGAGATAAGTGTGTGTGAAAGCTGTCCTTCACCTAGCTTGTTGGGAACACAAAGTTTCTTTTCAGTTGCAAACTCCATTCCATACATATATATGGGGAGGTACTAGCTCCAACTCGGTTTTACAGAGAAAACTGCAGGAACTTCAAACCGGCACTAGGGAACAGACTGAGAAAGCAGAGATAAAGTGTCTCCTGCAACCCGTTCCCTTGGTGCTAGATGAACGAACGTCTCTCTACTTACTCAAAACTGAGAGATAAATGTGTGTTAAAGCCGTTCTTCACCTAGCTTGTTGGGAACACAAAGTTTCTTTTCAGTTGCAAACTCCATTCCTTACATATATATGGGGAGGTACTAGCTCCAACTCGTTTTTACAGTGAAAACTGCAGGAACTTCAAACCGGCACTAGGAAACAGACTGAGAAAGCAGAGAAAAAGTGTCCCCTGCAACCCGTTCAATTTGTGCTAGATGAACGAACGTCTCTCCACTTGCTCAGTTCTGAGAGATAAGTGTGTGTGAAAGCTGTCCTTCACCTAGCTTGATGGGAACACAAAGTTTCTTTTCAGTTGCAAACTCCATTCCATACATATATAAGGGGAGGTTCTAGCTCCAACCCGGTTTTACAGTGAAAACTGCAGGAGCTTCATACCGGCACTAGGAAACAGACTGAGAATGCAGAGAAAAAGTGTCTCCTGCAACCCGTTCCCTTGGTGCTAGATGAACGAACGTCTCTCCGCTTGCTCAGTTCTGAGAGATAAGTGTGTATGAAAGCCGTCCTTCACCTAGCTTGTTGTGAACACAAAGATTCTTTTCAGTTGCAAACACCATTCCATACTTATATAAGGGTAGGTACTAGCTCCAACTCGGTTTTACAGTGAAAGCTGCAGGAACTTCATACCGGCACTAGGAAACAGACTGAGAAAGCAGAGAAAAAGTGTCTCCTGCAACCCGTTCCCTTGGTGCTAGATGAACGAACGTCTATCCACTTGCTCAGTTCTGAGAGATAAGTGTGTGTCAAAGCCGTCCTTCAACTATCTTGTTGGGATCACTAAGATTCTTTTCAGTTGCAAACTCCATTCCATACATATATATGGGGAGGTACTAGATCCAACTCGGTTTTACAGTGAAAACTGCAGGAACTTCAAACCGGCACTAGGAAACAGACTGAGAAAGCAGAGAAAAAGTGTCTCCTGCAACCCGTTCCCTTGGTGCTAGATGAACGAACGTCTCTCCACTTGCTCAGTTCTGAGAGATAAGTGTGTGTGAAAGGTGTCCTTCACCTAGCTTGATGGGAACACAAAGTTTCTTTTCAGTTGCAAACTCCATTCCATACATATATAAGGGGAGGTTCTAGCTCCAACTCGGTTTTACAGTGAAAACTGCAGGAACTTAATACCGGCACTAGGAAACAGACTGAGAAAGCAGAGAAATTGTGTCTCCTGCAACCCGTTCCCTTGGTGCTAGATGAACGAACGTCTCTCCGCTTGCTCAGTTCTGAGAGATAAGTGTGTGTGAAAGCCGTCCTTCACCTAGCTTGTTGGGAACACAAAGTTCTTTTCAGTTGCAAACTCCATTCCATACATATATATGGGGAGGTAGTAGCTCCAACTCTGTTTTACTGTGAAAACTGCAGGAAATTCAAACCGGCACTAGGAAACAGACTGAGAAAGCAGAGAAAAAGTGTCTCCTGCTACCCGTTCTCTTGGTGCTAGATGAACGAACGTCTCTCCACTTGCTCAGTTCCGAAAGATAAGTGTGTGTGAAAGCCGTCCTTCAACTAGATTTTTGGGAACACTAAGTTTCTTTTCAGTTGCAAATTCCATTCCATATATACATATGGGTAGGTACTAGATCCAACTCGGTTTTACAGTGAAAACTGCAGGAACTTCTAATAGGCACTAGGAAACAGACTGAGAAAGCAGAGAAAAAGTGTCTCCTCCAACCCGTTCCCTTGGTGCTAGATGAACGAACGTCTCTCCACTTGCTCAGTTCTGAGAGATAATTGTGTGTGAAAGCCGTCCTTCACCTAGCTTGATGGGAAAACAAAGTTTCTTTTCATTTGGAAACGCCATTCCATACATATATATGGGGAGGTACTAGCTCCAACTGTGTTTTACGGTGAAATCTGCAGGAACTTCAAACCGGCACTAGGAAACAGACTGAGAAAGCAGAGAAAAGTGTCTCCTGCAAACCGTTCCCTTGGTGCTAGATGAACGAAAGTCTCTCCACTTGCTCAGTTCTGAGAGATAAGTGTGTGTGAAAGCCGTACTTCACATAGCTTGTTGGGAACACAAAGTTTCTTTTCAGTTGCAAACTCCATTCCATACATATATAAGGGGAGGTACTAGCTCAAACTCGGTTTTACAGTGAAAACTGCAGGAACTTCAAACCGGCACTAGGAAACAGACTGAGAAACAGAGAAATTGTGTCTCCTGCAACCCGTTCCCTTGGTGCTAGATGAACGAACGTCTCTCCGCTTGCTCAGTTCTGAGAGATAAGTGTGTGTGAAAGCTTTCCTTCACCTAGCTTGTGGGAACACAAAGTTTCTTTTCAGTTGCAAACTCCATTCCATACATATATATGGGGAGGTACTAGCTCCAACTCGTTTTTACAGTGAAAACTGCAGGAACTTCAAACCGGCACTAGGAAACAGACTGAGAAAGCAGAGAAAAAGTGTCCCCTGCAAACCGTTCCATTTGTGCTAGATGAACGAACGTCTCTCCACTTGCTCAGTTCTGAGAGATAAGTGTGTGTGAAAGCTGTCCTTTACGTAGCTTGATGGGAACACAAAGTTTCTTTTCAGTTGCAAACTCCATTCCATACATATATAAGGGGAGGTTCTAGCTCCAACCCGGTTTTACAGTGAAAACTGCAGGAACTTCATACCGGCACTAGGAAACAGACTGAGAATGCAGAGAAAAAGTGTCTCCTGCAACCCGTTCCCTTGGTGCTAGATGAACGAACGTCTCTCCGCTTGCTCAGTTCTGAGAGATAAGTGTGTATGAAAGCCGTCCTTCACCTAGCTTGTTGTGAACACAAAGATTCTTTTCAGTTGCAAACACCATTCCATACATATATAAGGGGAGGTACTAGCTCCAACTCGGTTTTACAGTGAAAGCTGCAGGAACTTCAAACCGGCACTAGGAAACAGACTGAGAAAGCAGAGAAAAAGTGACTCCTGCAACCCGTTCACTTGGTGCTAGATGAACGAACGTCTATCCACTTGCTCAGTTCCGAGAGATAAGTGTGTGTGAAAGCCGTCCTTCAACTATCTTGTTGGGAACACTAAGATTCTTTTCAGTTGCAAACTCCATTCCATACATATATATGGGGAGGTACTAGATCCAACTCTGTTTTACAGTGAAAACTGCAGGAACTTCTAACCGGCACTAGGAAACAGACTGAGAAAGCAGAGAAAAAGTGACTCCTGCAACCCGTTCCCTTGGTGCTAGATGAACGAACGTCTCTCCACTTGCTCAGTTCTGAGAGATAAGTGTGTGTGAAAGGTGTCCTTCACCTATCTTGATGGGAACAAAAAGTTTCTTTTCAGTTGCAAACTCCATTCCATACATATATAAGGGGAGGTTCTAGCTCCAACTCGGTTTTACAGTGAAAACTGCAGGAACTTCATACCGGCACTAGGAAACAGACTGAGAAAGCAGAGAAATTGTGTCTCCTGCAACCCGTTCCCTTGGTGCTAGATGAACGAACGTCTCTCCGCTTGCTCAGTTCTGAGAGATAAGTGTGTGTGAAAGCCGTCCTTCACATAGCTTGTTGGGAACACAAAGTTTCTTTTCAGTTGCAAACTCCATTCCATGTATATATATGGGGGGGTACTAGCTAAAACTCGGTTTTACAGTGAAAACTGCAGGAACTTTAAACCGGCACTAGGAAACAGACTGAGAAAGCAGAGAAAAAGTGTCTCCTGCAACCGGTTCCCTTGGTGCTAGATGAACGAACGTCTCTCTACTTACTCAGTTCTGAGAGATAAATGTGTGTGAAAGCCGTTCTTCACCTAGCTTGTTGGGAACACAAAGTTTCTTTTCAGTTGCAAACTCCATTCCTTACATATATATGGGGAGGTACTAGCTCCAACTCTGTTTTACAGTGAAAACTGCAGGAACTTCAAACCGGCACTAGGAAACGGACTGAGAAAGCAGAGAAAAAGTTTCTCCTGCAACCCGTTTCCATGGTGCTAGATGAACGAACGTCTCTCCACTTGCTCAGTTCCGAGAGATAAGTGTGTGTGAAAGCCGTCCTTCAACTAGCTTGTTGGGAACACTAAGTTTCTTTTCAGTTGCAAACTCCATTCCATACATATATATGGGGAGGTACTAGATCCAACTCGGTTTTACAGTGAAAACTGCAGGAACTTCAAACCGGCACTAGGAAACAGACTGAGAAAGCAGAGAAAAAGTGTCTCCTGCAACCCGTTCCCTTGGTGCTAGATGAACGAACGTCTCTCCACTTGCTCGGTTCTGAGAGATAAGTGTGTGTGAAAGCAGTCCTTCACCTAGCTTGATGGGAACACAAAGTTTCTTTTCAGTTGCAAACTCCATTCCATACATATATATGGGGAGGTACTAGCTCCAACACTGTTTTACGGTGAAAACTGCAGGAACTTCAAACCGGCACTAGGAAACAGACTGAGAAAGCAGAGAAAAAGTGTCTCCTGCAACCCGTTCCCTTGGTTCTAGATGAACGAACGTCTCTCCACTTGCTCAGTTCTGAGAGATAAGTGTGTGTCAAAGCCGTCCTTCACCTAGCTTGTTGTGAACACAAAGTTTCTTTTCAGTTGCAAACTCCATTCCATACATATATAAGGGGAGGTTCTAGCTCCAACTCGGTTTTACAGTGAAAACTGCAGGAACTTCAAACCGGCACTAGGAAACAGACTGAGAAAGCAGAGAAATTGTGTCTCCTGCAACCCGTTCCCTTGGTGCTAGATGAACGAACGTCTCTCCGCTTGCTCAGTTCTGAGAGATAAGTGTGTGTGAAAGGTGTCCTTCACCTAGCTTGATGGGAACACAAAGTTTCTTTTCAGTTGCAAACTCCATTCCATACATATATAAGGGGAGGTTCTAGCTCCAACTCGGTTTTATAGTGAAAACTGCAGGAACTTCATACCGGCACTAGGAAACAGACTGAGAAAGCAGAGAAAAAGTGTCTCCTGCAACCCGTTCCCTTGGTGCTAGATGAACGAACGTCTCTCCACTTGCTCAGTTCTGAGAGATAAGTGTGTGTGAAAGCAGTCCTTCACCTAGCTTGATGGGAACACAAAGTTTCTTTTCAGTTGCAAACTCCATTCCATACATATATATGGGGAGGTACTAGCTCCAACACTGTTTTACGGTGAAAACTGCAGGAACATCAAACCGGCACTAGGAAACAGACTGAGAAAGCAGAGAAAAAGTGTCTCCTGCAACCCGTTCCCTTGGTTCTAGATGAACGAACGTCTCTCCACTTGCTCAGTTCTGAGAGATAAGTGTGTGTCAAAGCCGTCCTTCACCTAGCTTGTTGTGAACACAAAGTTTCTTTTCAGTTGCAAACTCCATTCCATACATATATAAGGGGAGGTTCTAGCTCCAACTCGGTTTTAAGTGAAAACTGCAGGAACTTCAAACCGGCACTAGGAAACAGACTGAGAAAGCAGAGAAAAAGTGTCTCCTGCAACCCGTTCCCTTGGTGCTAGATGAACGAACGTCTCTCCGCTTGCTCAGTTCTGAGAGATAAGTGTGTGTCAAAGATGTCCTTCACCTAGCTTAATGTGAACACAAAGTTTCTTTTCAGTTGCAAACTCCATTCCATACATATATATGGGGAGGTACTAGCTCCAACTCGGTTTTAAGTGAAAACTGCAGGAACTTCAAACCGGCACTAGGAAACAGACTGAGAAAGCAGAGTAATAGTGTCTCCTGCAAACCGTTCCCTTGGTGCTAGATGAACGAACGTCTCTCCACTTGCTCAGTTCCGAGAGATAAGTGTGTGTCAAAGCCGTCCTTCACCTAGCTTGTTGTGAACACAAAGTTTCTTTTCAGTTGCAAACTCCATTCCATACATATATATGGGGAGGTACTAGCTCCAACTCGGTTTTAAGTGAAAACTGCAGGAACTTCAAACCGGCACTAGGAAACAGACTGAGAAAGCAGAGAAAAAGTGACTCCTGCAACCCGTTCACTTGGTGCTAGATGAACGAACGTCTATCCACTTGCTCAGTTCCGAGAGATAAGTGTGTGTGAAAGCCGTCCTTCAACTATCTTGTTGGGAACACAAAGTTTCTTTTCAGTTGCAAACTCCATTCCATACATATATATGGGGAGGTACTAGCTCCAACTCGGTTTTAAGTGAAAACTGCAGGAACTTCAAACCGGCACTAGGAAACAGACTGAGAAAGCAGAGTAATAGTGTCTCCTGCAAACCGTTCCCTTGGTGCTAGATGAACGAACGTCTCTCCACTTGCTCAGTTCCGAGAGATAAGTGTGTGTGAAAGCCGTCCTTCAACTAGCTTGTTGGGAACACTAAGTTTCTTTTCATTTGCAAACTCCATTCCATACATATATATGGGGAGGTACTAGATCCAACTTGGTTTTACGGTGAAAACTGCAGGAATTTCAAACCGGCACTAGGAAACAGACTGAGAAAGCAGAGAAAAAGTGTCTCCTGCAACCCGTTCCCTTGGTGCTAGATGAACGAATGTCTCCACTTGCTCAGTTCTGAGAGATAAGGGTGTGTCAAAGCCATCCTTCACATAGCTTGTTGTGAACACAAAGTTTCTTTTCAGTTGCAAACTCCATTCCATACATATATAAGGGGAGGTTATAGATCCAACTCGGTTTTACAGTGAAAACTGCAGGAACTTCAAACCGGCACTAGGAAACAGACTGAGAAAGCAGAGAAATTGTGTCTCCTGCAACGCATTTCCTTTGTGCTAGATGAACGAACGTCTCTCCGCTTGCTCAGTTCTGAGAGATAAGTGTGTATGAAAGCCGTCCTTCACATAGATTGTTGTGAACACAAAGTTTCTTTTCAGTTGCAAACTCCATTCCATACATATATAAGGGGAGGTACTAGCTCCAACTCGGTTTTACAGTGAAAACTGCAGGAACTTCAAACCGGCACTAGGAAACAAACTAAGAAAGCAGAGAAATTGTGTCTCCTGCAACCCGTTCCCTTGGTGCTAGATGAACGAACGTCTCTCTACTTACTCAGTTCTGAGAGATAAATGTGTGTGAAAGCCGTACTTCACCTAGCTTGTTGGGAACACAAAGTTTCTTTTCAGTTGGAAACACCATTCCTTACATATATATGGGGAGGTACTAGCTCCAACTCGGTTTTACAGTGAAAACTGCAGGAACTTCAAACCGGCACTAGGAAACGGACTGAGAAAGCAGAGAAAAAGTTTCTCCTGCAACCCGTTTCCATGGTGCTAGATGAACGAACGTCTCTCCACTTGCTCAGTTCCGAGAGATAAGTGTGGGTGAAAGCCGTCCTTCAACTATCTTTTGGGAACACTAAGTTTCTTTTCATTTGCAAACTCCATTCCATACATATATATGGGGAGGTACTAGATCCAAATCGGTTTTACAGTGAAAACTGCAGGAACTTCAAACCGGCACTATTAAACAGACTGAGAAAGCAGAGAAATTGTGTCCCCTGCAACCCGTTCCCTTGGTGCTAGATGAACGAACGTCTCTCCACTTGCTCAGTTCTGAGAGATAAGTGAGTGTGAAAGCTTTCCTTCACCTAGCTTGATGGGAACACAAAGTTTCTTTTCAGTTGCAAACTCCATTGCATACATATATATGGGGAGGTACTAGCTCCAACACTGTTTTACGGTGAAAACTGCAGGAACTTCAAACCGGCACTAGGAAACGGACTGAGAAAGCAGAGAAAAAGTGTCTCCTGCAACCCGTTCCCTTGGTGCTAGATGAACGAACGTCTCTCCACTTGCTCAGTTCCGAGAGATAAGTGTGTGTGAAAGCCGTCCTTCAACTAGCTTGTTGGGAACACTAAGTTTCTTTTCAGTTGCAAACTCCATTCCATACATATATATGGGGAGGTACTAGATCCAACTCGGTTTTACAGTGAAAACTGCAGGAACTTCAAACCGGCACTAGGAAACAGACTGAGAAAGCAGAGAAAAAGTGTCTCCTGCAACCCGTTCCCTTGGTGCTAGATGAACGAACGTCTCTCCACTTGCTCAGTTCTGAGAGATAAGTGTGTGTGAAAGCTGTCCTTCACCTAGCTTGATGGGAACACAAAGTTTCTTTTCAGTTGCAAACTCCATTCCATACATATATATGGGGAGGTACGAGCTCCAACACTGTTTTACGGTGAAAACTGCAGGAACTTCAAACCGGCACTAGGAAACAGACTGAGAAAGCAGAGAAAAAGTGTCTCCTGCAACCCGTTCCCTTGGTGCTAGATGAACGAACGTCTCTCCACTTGCTCAGTTCTGAGAGATAAGTTTGTGTCAAAGCCGTCCTTCACCTAGATTGTTGTGAACACAAAGTTTCTTTTCAGTTGCAAACTCCATTCCATACATATATAAGGGGAGGTTCTAGCTCCAACTCGGTTTTACAGTGAAAACTGCAGGAACTTCAAACCGGCACTAGGAAACATACTGAGAAAGCAGAGAAAAAGTGTCTCCTGCAACCCGTTCCTTTGGTGCTAGATGAACGAACGTCTCTCCACTTGCTCAGTTCTGAGAGATAAGTGTGTGTGAAAGCTGTCCTTCACCTATCTTGATGGGAACACAAAGTTTCTTTTCAGTTGCAAACTCCATTGCATACATATATATGGGGAGGTACTAGCTCCAACTCTGTTTTACGGTGAAAACTGCAGGAACTTCAAACCGGCACTAGGAAACAGACTGAGAAAGCAGAGAATAAGTGTCTCCTGCAACCCGTTCCCTTGGTGCTAGATGAACGAACGTCTCTCTACTTACTCATTTCTGAGAGATAAATTTGTGTGAAAGCCGTTCTTCACCTAGCTGGTTGGGAACACAAAGTTTCTTTTCAGTTGCAAACTCCATTCCTTACATATATATGGGGAGGTACTAGCTCCAAATCGGTTTTACAGTGAAAACTGCAGGAACTTCAAACCGGCACTAGGAAACGGACTGAGAAAGCAGAGAAAAAGTGTCTCCTGCAACCCGTTCCCTTGGTGCTAGATGAACGAACGTCTCTCTTCTTGCTCAGTTCTGAGAGATATGTGTGTTTGATAGCCGTCCTTCACCTAGCTTGTTGGGAACACAAAGTTTCTCTTCAGTTGCAAACTCCATTCCATACATATATATGGGGTGGTACTAGATCCAACTCGGTTTTACAGTGAAAACTGCAGGAACTTCAAACCGGCACTAGGAAACAGACTGAGAAAGCAGAGAAAAAGTGTCTCCTGCAACCCGTTCCCTTGGTGCTAGATGAACGAACGTCTCTCCACTTGCTCAGTTCCGAGAGATAAGTGTGTGTTAAAGCCGTCCTTCAACTAGCTTGTTGGGAACACTAAGTTTCTTTTCAGTTGCAAACACCATTCCATACATATATATGGGGAGGTACTATATCCAACTCGGTTTTACAGTGAAAATTGCAGGAACTTCAAACCGGCACTAGGAATCAGACTGAGAAAGCAGAGAAAAAGTGTCTCCTGCAACCCGTTCCCCTGGTGCTAGATGAACGAACGTCTCTCCACTTGCTCAGTTCTGAGAGATAAGTGTGTGTGAAAGCCGTCCTTCACCTAGCTTGATGGGAACACAAAGTTTCTTTTCAGTTGCAAACTCCATTGCATACATATATATGGGGAGGTACTAGCTCCAACTCTGTTTTACGGTGAAAACTGCAGGAACTTCAAACCGGCACTAGGAAACAGACTGAGAAAGCAGAGAAAAAGTGTCTCCTGCAACCCGTTCCCTTGGTGCTAAATGAACGAACGTCTCTCCACTTGCTCAGTTCTGAGAGATATGTGTGTGTCAAAGCCGTCCTTCACCTAGCTTGTTGTGAACACAAAGTTTCTTTTCAGTTGCAAACTCCATTCCATACATATATAAGGGGAGGTTCTATCTCCAACTCGTTTTTACAGTGAAAACTGCAGGAACTTCAAACCGGCACTAGGAAACAGACTGAGAAAGCAGAGAAATTGTGTCTCCCGCAACGCATTTCCTTGGTTCTAGATGAACGAACGTCTCTCCGCTTGCTCAGTTCTGAGAGATAATTGTGTATGAAAGCCGTCCTTCACCTAGCTTGTTGTGAACACAAAGTTTCTTTTCAGATGCAAACTCCATTCCATACATATATAAGGGGAGGTACAAGCTCCAACTCTGTTTTACAGTGAAAACTGCAGGAACTTCAAACCGGCACTACGAAACGGACTGAGAAAGCAGAGAAAAAGTTTCTCCTGCAACCCGTTCCCTTGGTGCTAGATGAACGAACGTCTCTCCACTTGCTCAGTTCCGAGAGATAAGTGTGTGTGAAAGCCATCCTACAACTAGCTTGTTGGGAACACTAAGTTTCTTTTCAGTTGCAAACTCCATTCCATACATATATATGGGGAGGTACTAGATCCAACTCGGTTTTACAGTGAAAACTGCAGGAACTTCAAACCGGCACTAGGAAACATACTGAGAAAGCAGAGAAAAAGTGTCTCCTGCAACCCGTTCCTTTGGTGCTAGATGAACGAACGTCTCTCCACTTGCTCAGTTCTGAGAGATAAGTGTGTGTGAAAGCTGTCCTTCACCTATCTTGATGGGAACACAAAGTTTCTTTTCAGTTGCAAACTCCATTGCATACATATATATGGGGAGGTACTAGCTCCAACTCTGTTTTACGGTGAAAACTGCAGGAACTTCAAACCGGCACTAGGAAACAGACTGAGAAAGCAGAGAATAAGTGTCTCCTGCAACCCGTTCCCTTGGTGCTAGATGAACGAACGTCTCTCTACTTACTCATTTCTGAGAGATAAATTTGTGTGAAAGCCGTTCTTCACCTAGCTGGTTGGGAACACAAAGTTTCTTTTCAGTTGCAAACTCCATTCCTTACATATATATGGGGAGGTACTAGCTCCAAATCGGTTTTACAGTGAAAACTGCAGGAACTTCAAACCGGCACTAGGAAACGGACTGAGAAACAGAGAAAAAGTGTCTCCTGCAACCCGTTCCCTTGGTGCTAGATGAACGAACGTCTCTCTTCTTGCTCAGTTCTGAGAGATATGTGTGTTTGATAGCCGTCCTTCACCTAGCTTGTTGGGAACACAAAGTTTCTCTTCAGTTGCAAACTCCATTCCATACATATATATGGGGAGGTACTAGATCCAACTCGGTTTTACAGTGAAAACTGCAGGAACTTCAAACCGGCACTAGGAAACAGACTGAGAAAGCAGAGAAAAAGTGTCTCCTGCAACCCGTTCCCTTGGTGCTAGATGAACGAACATCTCTCCACTTGCTCAGTTCCGAGAGATAAGTGTGTGTTAAAGCCGTCCTTCAACTAGCTTGTTGGGAACACTAAGTTTCTTTTCAGTTGCAAACACCATTCCATACATATATATGGGGAGGTACTATATCCAACTCGGTTTTACAGTGAAAATTGCAGGAACTTCAAACCGGCACTAGGAATCAGACTGAGAAAGCAGAGAAAAAGTGTCTCCTGCAACCCGTTCCCCTGGTGCTAGATGAACGAACGTCTCTCCACTTGCTCAGTTCTGAGAGATAAGTGTGTGTGAAAGCTGTCCTTCACCTAGCTTGATGGGAACACAAAGTTTCTTTTCAGTTGCAAACTCCATTCCATACATATATATGGGGAGGTACGAGCTCCAACACTGTTTTACGGTGAAAACTGCAGGAACTTCAAACCGGCACTAGGAAACAGACTGAGAAAGCAGAGAAAAAGTGTCTCCTGCAACCCGTTCCCTTGGTGCTAGATGAACGAACGTCTCTCCACTTGCTCAGTTCTGAGAGATAAGTTTGTGTCAAAGCCGTCCTTCACCTAGATTGTTGTGAACACAAAGTTTCTTTTCAGTTGCAAACTCCATTCCATACATATATAAGGGGAGGTTCTAGCTCCAACTCGGTTTTACAGTGAAAACTGCAGGAACTTCAAACCGGCACTAGGAAACATACTGAGAAAGCAGAGAAAAAGTGTCTCCTGCAACCCGTTCCTTTGGTGCTAGATGAACGAACGTCTCTCCACTTGCTCAGTTCTGAGAGATAAGTGTGTGTGAAAGCTGTCCTTCACCTATCTTGATGGGAACACAAAGTTTCTTTTCAGTTGCAAACTCCATTGCATACATATATATGGGGAGGTACTAGCTCCAACTCTGTTTTACGGTGAAAACTGCAGGAACTTCAAACCGGCACTAGGAAACAGACTGAGAAAGCAGAGAATAAGTGTCTCCTGCAACCCGTTCCCTTGGTGCTAGATGAACGAACGTCTCTCTACTTACTCATTTCTGAGAGATAAATTTGTGTGAAAGCCGTTCTTCACCTAGCTGGTTGGGAACACAAAGTTTCTTTTCAGTTGCAAACTCCATTCCTTACATATATATGGGGAGGTACTAGCTCCAAATCGGTTTTACAGTGAAAACTGCAGGAACTTCAAACCGGCACTAGGAAACGGACTGAGAAAGCAGAGAAAAAGTGTCTCCTGCAACCCGTTCCCTTGGTGCTAGATGAACGAACGTCTCTCTTCTTGCTCAGTTCTGAGAGATATGTGTGTTTGATAGCCGTCCTTCACCTAGCTTGTTGGGAACACAAAGTTTCTCTTCAGTTGCAAACTCCATTCCATACATATATATGGGGTGGTACTAGATCCAACTCGGTTTTACAGTGAAAACTGCAGGAACTTCAAACCGGCACTAGGAAACAGACTGAGAAAGCAGAGAAAAAGTGTCTCCTGCAACCCGTTCCCTTGGTGCTAGATGAACGAACGTCTCTCCACTTGCTCAGTTCCGAGAGATAAGTGTGTGTTAAAGCCGTCCTTCAACTAGCTTGTTGGGAACACTAAGTTTCTTTTCAGTTGCAAACACCATTCCATACATATATATGGGGAGGTACTATATCCAACTCGGTTTTACAGTGAAAATTGCAGGAACTTCAAACCGGCACTAGGAATCAGACTGAGAAAGCAGAGAAAAAGTGTCTCCTGCAACCCGTTCCCCTGGTGCTAGATGAACGAACGTCTCTCCACTTGCTCAGTTCTGAGAGATAAGTGTGTGTGAAAGCCGTCCTTCACCTAGCTTGATGGGAACACAAAGTTTCTTTTCAGTTGCAAACTCCATTGCATACATATATATGGGGAGGTACTAGCTCCAACTCTGTTTTACGGTGAAAACTGCAGGAACTTCAAACCGGCACTAGGAAACAGACTGAGAAAGCAGAGAAAAAGTGTCTCCTGCAACCCGTTCCCTTGGTGCTAAATGAACGAACGTCTCTCCACTTGCTCAGTTCTGAGAGATATGTGTGTGTCAAAGCCGTCCTTCACCTAGCTTGTTGTGAACACAAAGTTTCTTTTCAGTTGCAAACTCCATTCCATACATATATAAGGGGAGGTTCTATCTCCAACTCGTTTTTACAGTGAAAACTGCAGGAACTTCAAACCGGCACTAGGAAACAGACTGAGAAAGCAGAGAAATTGTGTCTCCCGCAACGCATTTCCTTGGTTCTAGATGAACGAACGTCTCTCCGCTTGCTCAGTTCTGAGAGATAATTGTGTATGAAAGCCGTCCTTCACCTAGCTTGTTGTGAACACAAAGTTTCTTTTCAGATGCAAACTCCATTCCATACATATATAAGGGGAGGTACAAGCTCCAACTCTGTTTTACAGTGAAAACTGCAGGAACTTCAAACCGGCACTACGAAACGGACTGAGAAAGCAGAGAAAAAGTTTCTCCTGCAACCCGTTCCCTTGGTGCTAGATGAACGAACGTCTCTCCACTTGCTCAGTTCCGAGAGATAAGTGTGTGTGAAAGCCATCCTACAACTAGCTTGTTGGGAACACTAAGTTTCTTTTCAGTTGCAAACTCCATTCCATACATATATATGGGGAGGTACTAGATCCAACTCGGTTTTACAGTGAAAACTGCAGGAACTTCAAACCGGCACTAGGAAACATACTGAGAAAGCAGAGAAAAAGTGTCTCCTGCAACCCGTTCCTTTGGTGCTAGATGAACGAACGTCTCTCCACTTGCTCAGTTCTGAGAGATAAGTGTGTGTGAAAGCTGTCCTTCACCTATCTTGATGGGAACACAAAGTTTCTTTTCAGTTGCAAACTCCATTGCATACATATATATGGGGAGGTACTAGCTCCAACTCTGTTTTACGGTGAAAACTGCAGGAACTTCAAACCGGCACTAGGAAACAGACTGAGAAAGCAGAGAATAAGTGTCTCCTGCAACCCGTTCCCTTGGTGCTAGATGAACGAACGTCTCTCTACTTACTCATTTCTGAGAGATAAATTTGTGTGAAAGCCGTTCTTCACCTAGCTGGTTGGGAACACAAAGTTTCTTTTCAGTTGCAAACTCCATTCCTTACATATATATGGGGAGGTACTAGCTCCAAATCGGTTTTACAGTGAAAACTGCAGGAACTTCAAACCGGCACTAGGAAACGGACTGAGAAACAGAGAAAAAGTGTCTCCTGCAACCCGTTCCCTTGGTGCTAGATGAACGAACGTCTCTCTTCTTGCTCAGTTCTGAGAGATATGTGTGTTTGATAGCCGTCCTTCACCTAGCTTGTTGGGAACACAAAGTTTCTCTTCAGTTGCAAACTCCATTCCATACATATATATGGGGAGGTACTAGATCCAACTCGGTTTTACAGTGAAAACTGCAGGAACTTCAAACCGGCACTAGGAAACAGACTGAGAAAGCAGAGAAAAAGTGTCTCCTGCAACCCGTTCCCTTGGTGCTAGATGAACGAACATCTCTCCACTTGCTCAGTTCCGAGAGATAAGTGTGTGTTAAAGCCGTCCTTCAACTAGCTTGTTGGGAACACTAAGTTTCTTTTCAGTTGCAAACACCATTCCATACATATATATGGGGAGGTACTATATCCAACTCGGTTTTACAGTGAAAATTGCAGGAACTTCAAACCGGCACTAGGAATCAGACTGAGAAAGCAGAGAAAAAGTGTCTCCTGCAACCCGTTCCCCTGGTGCTAGATGAACGAACGTCTCTCCACTTGCTCAGTTCTGAGAGATAAGTGTGTGTGAAAGCCGTCCTTCACCTAGCTTGATGGGAACACAAAGTTTCTTTTCAGTTGCAAACTCCATTGCATACATATATATGGGGAGGTACTAGCTCCAACTCTGTTTTACGGTGAAAACTGCAGGAACTTCAAACCGGCACTAGGAAACAGACTGAGAAAGCAGAGAAAAAGTGTCTCCTGCAACCCGTTCCCTTGGTGCTAGATGAACGAACGTCTCTCCACTTGCTCAGTTCTGAGAGATATGTGTGTGTCAAAGCCGTCCTTCACCTAGCTTGTTGTGAACACAAAGTTTCTTTTCAGTTGCAAACTCCATTCCATACATATATAAGGGGAGGTTCTATCTCCAACTCGGTTTTACAGTGAAAACTGCAGGAACTTCAAACCGGCACTAGTAAACAGACTGAGAAAGCAGAGAAATTGTGTCTCCTGCAACGCATTTCCCTGGTGCTAGATGAACGAACGTCTCTCCGCTTGCTCAGTTCTGAAGATAAGTGTGTATGAAAGCCGTCCTTCACCTATCTTGTTGTGAACACAAAGTTTCTTTTCAGTTGCAAACTCCATTCCATACAAATATAAGGGGAGGTACTAGCTCCAACTCGGTTTTACAGTGAAAACTGCAGGAACTTCAAACCGGAACTAGGAAACAGACTGAGAAAGCAGAGAAATTGTGTCTCCTGCAACCCGTTCCCTTGGTGCTAGATGAACGAACGTCTCTCCGCAAGCTCAGTTCGGAGAGATAAGTTTGTGTGAAAGCCGTCCTTTACCTAGCTTTTTGGGAACACAAAGTTTCTTTTCAGTTGCAAACTCCATTCCATACGTATATATGGGGAGGTACTAGCTCCAACTCGGTTTTACAGTGAAAACTGCAGGAACTTCAAACCGGCACTAGGATACAGACTGAGAAAGCAGAGAAAAAGTGTCTCCTGCAACCCGTTCCCTTGGTGCTAGATGAACGAACTTCTCTCCACTTGCTTATTTCTGAGAGATAAGTGTGTGTGAAAGCCGTCCTTCACCTAGCTTGTTGGGAACACAAAGTTTCTTTTCAGTTGCAAACTCCATTCCATACATATATATGGGGAGGTACTAGCTCCAACTCGGTTGTACAGTGAAAACTGCAGGAACTTCTAACCGGCACTAGGAAACAGACTGAGAAAGAAGAGAAAAAGTGTCCCTGCTACCCGTTCCCTTGGTGCTAGATGAACGAACGTCTCTCCACTTGCTCAGTTCCGAGAGATAAGTGTGTGTGAAAGCCGTACTTCAACTAGCTTGTTGGGAACACTAAGTTTCTTTTCAGTTGCAAACTCCATTCCATACATATATATGGGGAGGTACTAGCTCCAACTCTGTTTTACGGTGAAAACTGCAGGAACTTCAAACCGGCACTAGGAAACAGACTGAGAAAGCAGAGAAATACTGTCTCCTGCAACCCGTTCCCTTGTTGCTAGATGAACGAACGTCTCTCCACTTGCTCAGTTCTGAGAGATAAGTGTGTGTCAAAGCCGTCCTTCACCTAGCTTGTTGTGAACACAAAGTTTCTTTTCAGTTGCAAACTCCATTCCATACATATATAAGGGGAGGTTCTAGCTCCAACTCGGTTTTACAGTGAAAACTGCAGGAACTTCAAACCGGCACTAGAAAACAGACTGAGAAAGCAGAGAAATTGTGTCTCCTGCAACGCATTTCCTTGGTGCTAGATGAACGAACGTCTCTCCGCTTGCTCAGTGCTGAGAGATAAGTGTGTATGAAAGCCGTCCTTCAACTAGCTTGTTGTGAACACAAAGTTTCTTTTCAGTTGCAAACTCCATTCCATACATATATAAGGGGAGGTACTAGCTCCAACTCGGTTTTACAGTGAAAACTGCAGGAACTTCAAACCGGCACTAGGAAACAGACTGAGAAAGCAGAGAAAAAGTGTCTCCTGCAACCCGTTCCCTTGGTGCTAGATGAACGAACGTCTCTCCACTTGCTCATTTCTGAGAGATAAGTGTGTGTCAAAGCCGTCCTTCATCTAGCTTGTTGGGAACACAAAGTTTCTTTTAAGTTGCAAACTCCATTCCATACATATATATGGGGAGGTACTAGCTTCAACTCGGTTTTACTGTGAGAACTGCAGGAACTTCAAACCGGCACTAGGAAACAGACTGAGAAAGCAGAGAAAAAGTGTCTCCTGCTACCCGTTCCCTTGGTGCTAGATGAACGAACGTCTCTCTACTTACTCAGTTCTGAGAGATAAATGTGTGTGAAAGCCGTTCTTCACCTAGGTTGTTGGGAACACAAAGTTTCTTTTCAGTTGCAAACTCCATTCCTTACATATATATGGGGAGGTACTAGCTCCAACTCTGTTTTACAGTGAAAACTGCAGGAACTTCAAACCGGCACTAGGAAACGGACTGAGAAAGCAGAGAAAATTGTCTCCTGCAACCCGTTCCCTTGGTGCTAGATGAACGAACGTCTCTCCACTTGCTCAGTTCCGAGAGATAAGTGTGTGTGAAAGCCGTCCTTCAACTAGCTAGTTGGGAACACTAAGTTTCTTTTCAGTTGCAAACTCCATTCAATACATATATATGGGGAGGTACTAGCTCCAACTCTGTTTTACGGAGAAAACTGCAGGAACTTCAAACCGGCACTAGGAAACAGACTGAGAAAGCAGAGAAAAAGTGTCTCCTGCAACCCGTTCCCCTGGTGCTAGATGAACGAACGTCTCTCCACTTGCTCAGTTCTGAGAGATAAGTGTGTGTCAAAGCCGTCCTTCAACTAGCTTGTTGTGAACACAAAGATTCTTTTCAGTTGCAAATTCCAATCCATACATATATAAGGGGAGGTTCTAGCTCCAACTCGGTTTTACAGTGAAAACTGCAGGAACTTCAAACCGGCACTAGGAAACAGACTGAGAAAGCAGAGAAATTGTGTCTCCTGCAACCCGTTCCCTTGGTGCTAGATGAACGAAAGTCTCTCCGCTTGCTCAGTTCTGAGAGATAAGTGTGTGTGAAAGCCGTCCTTCACCTAGCTTGTTGGGAACACAAAGTTTCTTTTCAGTTGCAAACTCCATTCCATACATATATATGGGGAGGTACTAGCTCCAACTCTGTTTTACGGTGAAAACTGCAGGAACTTCAAACCGGCACTAGGAAACAGACTGAGAAAGCAGAGAAAAAGTGTCTCCTGCAACCCGTTCCCTTGGTGCTAGATGAACGAACGTCTCTAAACTTGCTCAGTTCTAAGTGATAAGTGTGTGTCAAAGCCGTCCTTCATCTAGCTTGTTGGGAATACAAAGTTTCTTTTAAGTTGCAAACTCCATTCCATACATATATATTGGGAGGTACTAGCTTCAACTCGGTTTTACTGTGAGAACTGCAGGAACTTCAAACCGGCACTAGGAAACAGACTGAGAAAGCAGAGAAAAATTGTCTCCTGCAACCCGTTCCCTTGGTGCTAGATGAACGAACGTCTCTCTACTTACTCAGTTCTGAGAGATAAATGTGTGTGAAAGCCGTTCTTCACCTAGGTTGTTGGGAACACAAAGTTTCTTTTCAGTTGCAAACTCCATTCCTTACATATATATGGGGAGGTAGTAGCTCCAACTCTGTTTTACAGTGAAAACTGCAGGAACTTCAAACCGGCACTAGGAAACGGACTGAGAAAGCAGAGAAAATTGTCTCCTGCAAAACGTTCCCTTGGTGCTAGATGAACGAACGTCTCTCCACTTGCTCAGTTCCGAGAGATAAGTGTGTGTGAAAGCCGTCCTTCAGCTAGCTAGTTGGGAACACTAAGTTTCTTTTCAGTTGCAAACTTCATTCCATACATATATATGGGGAGGTACTAGCTCCAACTCTGTTTTACGGTGAAAACTGCAGGAACTTCAAAATGGCACTAGGAAACAGACTGAGAAAGCAGAGAAACAGTGTCTCCTGCAACCCGTTCCCTTGGTGCTAGATGAACGAACGTCTCTCCACTTGCTCAGTTCTGAGAGTTAAGTGTGTGTCAAAGCCGTCCTTCAACTAGCTTGTTGTGAACACAAAGATTCTTTTCAGTTGCAAATTCCATTCCATACATATATAAGGGGAGGTTCTAGCTCCAACTCGGTTTTACAGTGAAAACTGCAGGAACTTCAAACCGGCACTAGGAAACAGACTGAGAAAGCAGAGAAATTGTGTCTCCTGCAACCCGTTCCCTTGGTGCTAGATGAACGAACGTCTCTCCGCTTGCTCAGTTCTGAGAGATAAGTGTGTGTGAAAGCCGTCCTTCACCTAGCTTGTTGGGAACACAAAGTTTCTTTTCAGTTGCAAACTCCATTCCATACATATATATGGGGAGGTACTAGCTCCAACTCGGTTTTACGGTGAAAACTGCAGGAACTTCAAACCGGCACTAGGAAACAGACTGAGAAAGCAGAGAAAAAGTGTCTTCTGCAACCCGTTCCCTTTGTGCTAGATGAACGAACGTCTCTCTACTTACTCAGTTCTGAGAGATAAATGTGTGTGAAAGCCGTTCTTCAACTAGCTTGTTGGGAACACAAAGTTTCTTTTCAGTTGCAAACTCCATTCCTTACATATATATGGGGAGGTACTAGCTCCAACTCGGTTTTACAGTGCAAACCTCAGGAACATCAAACCGGCACTAGGAAACAGACTGAGAAAACAGAGAAAAAGTGTCTCCTGCAACCCGTTCCCTTGGTGCTAGATGAAAGAACGTCTCTCCACTTGCTCAGTTCCGAGAGTTAAGTGTGTGTGAAAGCCGTCCTTCAACTAGCTTGTTGGGAACACTAAGTTTCTTTTCATTTGCAAACTCCATTCCATACATATATATGGGGAGGTACTAGATCCAACTCGGATTTACAGTGAAAACTGCAGGAACTTCAAACCGGCACTAGGAAACAGACTGAGAAAGCAGAGAAAAAGTGTCTTCTGCAACCCGTTCCCTTTGTGCTAGATGAACGAACGTCTCTCTACTTACTCAGTTCTGAGAGATAAATGTGTGTGAAAGCCGTTCTTCAACTAGCTTGTTGGGAACACAAAGTTTCTTTTCAGTTGCAAACTCCATTCCTTACATATATATGGGGAGGTACTAGCTCCAACTCGGTTTTACAGTGCAAACCTCAGGAACATCAAACCGGCACTAGGAAACAGACTGAGAAAACAGAGAAAAAGTGTCTCCTGCAACCCGTTCCCTTGGTGCTAGATGAAAGAACGTCTCTCCACTTGCTCAGTTCCGAGAGTTAAGTGTGTGTGAAAGCCGTCCTTCAACTAGCTTGTTGGGAACACTAAGTTTCTTTTCATTTGCAAACTCCATTCCATACATATATATGGGGAGGTACTAGATCCAACACGGATTTACAGTGAAAACTTCAGGAACTTCAAGCCGGCACTAGGAAACAGACTGAGAAAGCAGAGAAAAAGTGTCTCCTGCAACCCGTTCCCTTGGTGCTAGATGAACGAACGACTCTCCACTTGCTCAATTCTGAGAGATAAGTGTGTGTGAAAGCTGTCCTTCACCTAGCTTGATGGGAACACAAAGTTTCTTTTCAGTTGCAAACTCCATTGCATACATATATATGGGGAGGTACTAGCTCCAACTCTTTTTTACGGTGAAAACTGCAGGAACTTCAAACCGGCACTAGGAAACAGAGTGAGAAAGCAGAGAAATAGTGTCTCCTGCAACCCGTTCCCTTGGTGCTAGATGAACGAATGTCTCTCCACTTGCTCAGTTCTGAGAGATAAGTGTGTGTGAAAGCCGTCCTTCACCTAGATTGTTGTGAACACAAAGTTTCTTTTCAGTTGCAAACTCCACTCCATACATATATAAGGGGAGGTCCTAGCTCCAACTCGGTTTTACAATGAAAACTGCAGGAACTTCAAACCGGCACTAGGAAACAGACTGAGAAAGCAGAGAAATTGTGTCCCTTGTAACCCGTTCCCTTGGTGCTAGATGAACGAACGTCTCTCCGCTTGCTCAGTTCTGAGAGATAAGTGTGTGTGAAAGCCGTCCTTCACCTAGCTTGTTGGGAACACAAAGTTTCTTTTCAGTTGCAAACTCCATTCCATACATATATATGGGGAGGTACTAGCTCCAACTCGGTTTTACAGTGAAAACTGCAGGAACTTCAAACCGGCACTAGGAATCAGACTGAGAAAGCAGAGAAAAAGTGTCTCCTGCAACCCGTTCCCTTGGTGCTAGATGAACGAACGTCACTCCACTTGCTCAGTTCCGAGAGATAAGTGTGTGTGAAAGCCGTCCTTCAACTAGCTTGTTGGGAACACTAAGTTTCTTTTCAGTTGCAAACTCCATTCCATACATATATATGGGGAGGTACTAGATCCAACTCGGTTTTACAGTGAAAACTGCTGTAACTTCAAACCAGCACTAGGAAACAGACTGAGAAAGCAGAGAAAAAGTGTCTCCTGCAACCCGTTCCCTTGGTGCTAGATGAACGAACGTCTCTCCACTTGCTCAGTTCTGAGAGATAAGTGTGTGTGAAAGCTGTCCTTCACCTAGCTTGATGGGAACACTAAGTTTCTTTTCAGTTGCAAACTCCATTGCATACATATATATGGTGAGGTACTAGCTCCAACTCTGTTTTACGGTGAAAACTGCAGGAACTTCAAACCGGCACTAGGAAACAAACTGAGAAAGCAGAGAAAAAGTGTCTCCTGCAACCCGTTCGCTTGGTGCTAGATGAACGAATGTCTCTCCACTTGCTCAGTTCTGAAAGATATGTGTGTGTCAAAGCCGTCCTTCACCTAGATTGTTGTGAACACAAAGTTTCTTTTAGGTTGCAAACTCCATTCCATACATATATAAGGGGAGGTTCTAGCTCCAACTCGGTTTTACAGTGAAAACTGCAGGAAATTCAAAACGGCACTAGGAAACAGACTGAGAAAGCAGAGAAATTGTGTCTCCTGCAACCCGTTCCCTTGGTGCTAGATGAACGAACGTATCTCCGCTTGCTCAGTTCTGAGAGATAAGTGTGTGTGAAAGCCGTCCTTCACCTAGCTTGTTGTGAACACAAAGTTTCTTTTCCGTTGCAAACTCCATTCCATATATATATAAGGGGTGGTACAAGCTCCAACTCGGTTTTACAGTGAAAACTGCAGGAACTTCAAACCGGCACTAGGAAACAGACTGAGAAAGCAGAGAAATTGTGTCTCCTGCAACCCGTTCCCTTGGTGCTAGATGAACGAACGTCTCTCCGCTTGCTCAGTTCTGAGAGATAAGTGTGTGTGAAAGCCGTCCTTCACCTATCTTGTTGGGAACACAAAGTTTCTTTTCAGTTGCAAACTCCATTCCATACATATATATGGGGAGGTACTAGCTCCAACTCGGTTTTACAGTGAAAACTGCAGGAACTTCAAACCGGCACTAGGAAACAGACTGAGAATGCAGAGAAAAAGTGTCTCCTGCAACCCGTTCCCTTGGTGCTAGATGAACGAACGTCTCTC
This sequence comes from Camelus dromedarius, assembly GCF_036321535.1. Taxonomy (NCBI): domain Eukaryota; kingdom Metazoa; phylum Chordata; class Mammalia; order Artiodactyla; family Camelidae; genus Camelus; species Camelus dromedarius. Next base: position 34,307,583 of record NC_087458.1, on the reverse strand, counting down.
CACTTGCTCAGTTCCGAAAGATAAGTGTGTGTGAAAGCCGTCCTTCAACTAGATTGTTGGGAACACTAAGTTTCTTTTCAGTTGCAAATTCCATTCCATACATACATATGGGTAGGTACTAGATCCAACTCGGTTTTACAGTGAAAACTGCAGGAACTTCTAACCGGCACTAGGAAACAGACTGAGAAAGCAGAGAAATTGTGTCTCCTGCAACCCGTTCCCTTGGTGCTAGATGAACGAACGTCTCTCTACTTACTCAGCTCTGAGAGATAAATGTGTGTTAAAGCCGTTTTTCACCTAGCTTGTTGGGAACACAAAGTTTCTTTTCAGTTGCAAACTCCATTCCTTACATATATATGGGGAGGTAATAGCTCCAACTCGGTTTTACAGTGAAAACTGCAGGAACTTCAAACCGGCACTAGGAAACAGACTGAGAAAGCACAGAAAAAGTGTCCCCTGCAACCCGTTCCATTTGTGCTAGATGAACGAACGTCTCTCCACTTGCTCAGTTCTGAGAGATAAGTGTGTGTGAAAGCTGTCCTTCACCTAGCTTGATGGGAACACAAAGTTTCTTTCCAGTTGCATACTCCATTGCATACATATATATGGGGTGGTACTAGCTCCAACTCTGTTTTACGTTGAAAACTGCAGGAACTTCAAATCGGCACTAAGAAACAGACTGAGAAAGCAGAGAAATTGTGTCTCCTGCAACGCATTTCCTTGGTGCTAGATGAACGAACGTCTCTCCGCTTGCTCAGTTCTGAGAGATAAGTGTGTGTGAAAGCCGTCCTTCAGCTAGCTTGTTGTGAACACAAAGATTCTTTTCAGTTGCTAACACCATTCCATACATATATAAGTGGAGGTACTAGCTCCAACTCGGTTTTACAGTGAAAGCTGCAGGAACTTCAAACCGGCACTAGGAAACAGACTGAGAAAGCAGAGAAAAAGTGTCTCCTGCAACCCGTTCCCTTGGTGCTAGATGAACGAACGTCTCTCCACTTGCTCAGTTCTGAGAGATAAGTGTGTGTGAAAGCTGTCCTTCACCTAGCTTGATGGGAACACAAAGTTTGTTTTCAGTTGCAAACTCCATTCCATACATATATAAGGGGAGGTTCTAGCTCCAACCCGGTTTTACAGTGAAAACTGCAGGAACTTCATACCGGCACTAGGAAACAGACTGAGAAAGCAGAGAAATTTTGTCACCTGCAACCCGTTCCCTTGGTGCTAGATGAACGAACGTCTCTCCGCTTGCTCATTTCTGAGAGATAGGTGTGTGTGAAAGCCGTCCTTCACCTAGCTTGTTGGGAACACAAAGTTTCTTTTCAGTTGCAAACTCCATTCCATACATATATAAGGGGAGGTATTAGCTCCAACTCGGTTTTACAGTGAAAACTGCAAGAAATTCAAACCGGCACTAGGAAACAGACTGAGAAAGCAGAGAACAATTGTCTCCTGCAACCCGTTCCCTTGGTGCTAGATGAACGAACGTCTCTCCACTTGCTCATTTTTGAGAGATAGGTGTGTGTGAAAGCCGTCCTTCACCTAGCTTGTTGGGAACACAAAGTTTCTTTTCAGTTGCAAACTCCATTCCATACATATATATGGGGAGGTACTAGCTCCAACTCGGTTTTACAGTGAAAACTGCAGGAACTTCAAACCGGCACTAGGAAACAGACTGAGAAAGCAGAGAAAAAGTGTCTCCTGCAACCCGTTCCCTTGGTGCTAGATGAACGAACGTCTCTCCACTTGCTCATTTCTGAGAGATAAGTGTGTGTGAAAGCCGTCCTTCTCCTAGCTTGTTGGGAACACAAAGTTTCTTTTCAGTTGCAAACTCCATTCCATACATATATATGGGGAGGTACTAGCTCCAACTCGGTTTTACAGTGAAAACTGCAGGAACTTCAAACCGGCACTAGGAAACAGACTGAGAAAGCAGAGAAAAAGTGTCTCCTGCAACCCGTTCCCGTGGTGCTAGATGAACAAACGTCTCTCCACTTGCTCAGTTCCGAGAGATAAGTGTGTGTGAAAGCCGTCCTTCAACTAGCTTGTTGGGAACACTAAGTTTCTTTTCAGTTGCAAACTCCATTCCATACATATATATGGGGAGGTACTAGCTCCAACTCGATTTTACAGTGAAAACTGCAGGAACTTCTAACCGGCACTAGGAAACAGACTGAGAAAGCAGAGAAAAAGTGTCTCCTGCAACGCGTTCCCTTGGTGCTAGATGAACTAACGTCTCTCCGCTTGCTCAGTTCTGAGAGATAAGTGTGTATGAAAGCCGTCCTTCACCTAGCTTGTTGTGAACACAAAGTTTCTTTTCAGTTGCAAACTCCATTCCATACATATATAAGGGGAGTTACTAGCTACAACTCGGTTTTACAGTGAAAACTGCAGGAACTTCAACCCGGCACTAGGAAACAGACTGAGAAAGCAGAGAAATTGTGTCTCCTGCAACCCGATCCCTTGGTGCTAGATGAACGAACGTCTCTCCGCTTGCTCAGTTCTGAGAGATAAGTGTGTGTGAAAGCCGTCCTTCACCTAGCTTTTTGGGAACACAATGTTCTTTTTCAGTTGCAAACTCCATTCCATACATATATATGGGGAGGTACTAGCTCCAACTCGGTTTTACAGTGAAAACTGAAGGAACTTCAAACCGGCACTAGGAAACAGACTGAGAAAGCAGAGAAAAAGTGTCTCCTGCAACCCGTTCCCTTGGTGCTAGATGAACGAAATTCTCTCCACTCGCTCATTTCTGAGAGATAGGTGTGTGTGAAAGCCGTCCTTCATCTAGCTTGTTGGGAACACAAAGTTTCTTTTCAGTTGCAAACTCCATTCCAAATGTATATATGGGGAGGTACTAGCTCCAACTCGGTTTTACAGTGAAAACTGCAGGAACTTCAAACCGGCACTAGGAAACAGACTGAGAAAGCAGAGAAATTGTGTCTCCTGCAACCCGATCCCTTGGTGCTAGATGAACGAACGTCTCTCCACTTGCTCAGTTCTGAGAGATAATTGTGTGTGAAATACGTCCTTCACCTAGCTTTTTGGGAACACAAAGTTTCTTTTCATTTGCAAACTCCATTCCATACATATATATGGGGAGGTACTATCTCCAACTCGGTTTTATAGTGAAAACTGCAGGAACTTCAAACAGGCACTAGGAAACAGACTGAGAAAGCAGAGAAAAAGTGTCTCCTGCAAACCGTTCCCTTGGTGCTAGATGAACGAACTTCTCTCCACTTGCTCATTTCTGAGAGATAGGTGTGTGTGAAAGCCGTCCTTCATCTAGCTTGTTGGGAACACAAAGTTTGTTTTCAGTTGCAAACTCCATTCCATACATATATAAGGGGAGGTACTAGCTCCAACTCGGTTTTACAGTGAAAACTGCAGGAACTTCAAACCGGCACTAGGAAACAGACTGAGAAAGCAGAGAACAAGTGTCTCCTGCAACCCGTTCCCTTGGTGCTAGATGAACGAACGTCTCTCCACTTGCTCATTTTTGAGAGATAGGTGTGTGTGAAAGCCGTCCTTCACCTAGCTTGTTGGGAACACAAGTTTCTTTTCAGTTGCAAACTCCAATCCATACATATATATGGGGAGGTACTAGCTCCAACTCGATTTTACAGTGAAAACTGCAGGAAATTCAAACCGGCACTAGGAAACAGACTGAGAAAGCAGAGAAAAAGTGTCTCCTGCAAACCGTTCCCTTGGTGCTAGATGAACGAACGTCTCTCCACTTGCTCAGTTCCGAGGGATAAGTGTGTGTGAAAGCCGTCCTTCAACTAGCTTGTTGGGAACACTAAGTTTCTTTTCAGTTGCAAACTCCATTCCATACATATATATGGGGAGGTACTAGATCCAACTCGGTTTTACAGTGAAAACTGCAGGAACTTCAAACCGGCACTAGAAAACAGACTGAGAAAGCAGAGAAAAAGTGTCTCCTGCAACCCGTTCCCTTGGTGCTAGATGAACGAACGTCTCTCCACTTGCTCATTTCTGAGAGATAAGTGTGTGTGAAAGCCGTCCTTCACCTACCTTGTTGGGAACACAAAGTTTCTTTTCATTTGCAAACTCCATTCCATACATATATATGGGGAGGTACTAGCTCCAACTCGGTTTTACAGTGAAAACTGCAGGAACTTCAAACCGGCACTAGGAAACAGACTGAGAAAGCAGAGAAAAAGTGTCTCCTGCAACCCGTTCCCTTGGTGCTAGATGAACGAACGTCTCTCCACTTGCTCAGTTCTGAGAGATAAGTGTGTGTGAAAGCCGTCCTTCACCTAGCTTTTTGGGAACATAAAGTTTCTTTTCAGTTGCAAACTCCATTCCATACTTATATATGGGGAGGTACTATCTCCAACTCGGTTTTACAGTGAAAACTGCAGGAACTTCAAACAGGCACTAGGAAAAAGACTGAGAAAGCAGAGAAAAAGTGTCTCCTGCAAACCGTTCCCTTGGTGCTAGATGAACGAACTTCTCTCCACTTGCTCATTTCTGAGAGATATGTGTGTGTGAAAGCCGTCCTTCACCTAGCTTGTTGGGAACACAAAGTTTCTTTTCAGTTGCAAACTCCATTCCATACATATATAAGGGGAGGTACTAGCTCCAACTCGGTTTTACAGTGAAAGCTGCAGGAACTTCAAACCGGCACTAGGAAACAGACTGAGAAAGCAGAGAAAAAGTGTCTCCTGCAACCCGTTCCCTTGGTGCTAGATGAACGAACGTCTATCCACTTGCTCAGTTCCGAGAGATAAGTGTGTGTGAAAGCCGTCCTTCAACTAGCTTGTTGGGAACACTAAGATTCTTTTCAGTTGCAAACTCCATTCCATACATATATATGGGGAGGTACTAGATCCAACTCGGTTTTACAGTGAAAACTGCAGGAACTTCAAACCGGCACTAGGAAACAGACTGAGAAAGCAGAGAAAAAGTGTCTCCTGCAACCCGTTCCCTTGGTGCTAGATGAACGAACGTCTCTCCACTTGCTCAGTTCTGAGAGATAAGTGTGTGTGAAAGCTGTCGTTCACCTAGCTTGATGGGAACACAAAGTTTCTTTTCAGTTGCAAACTCCATTCCATACATATATAAGGGGAGGTTCTAGCTCCAACCCGGTTTTACAGTGAAAACTGCAGGAACTTCATACCGGCACTAGGAAAGAGACTGAGAAAGCAGAGAAATTGTGTCACCTGCAACCCGTTCCCTTGGTGCTAGATGAACGAACGTCTCTCCGCTTGCTCATTTCTGAGAGATAGGTGTGTGTGAAAGCCGTCCTTCACCTAGCTTGTTGGGAACACAAAGTTTCTTTTCAGTTGCAAACTCCATTCCATACATATATAAGGGGAGGTATTAGCTCCAACTCGGATTTACAGTGAAAACTGCAAGAAATTCAAACCGGCACTAGGAAACAGACTGAGAAAGCAGAGAACAAGTGTCTCCTGCAACCCGTTCCCTTGGTGCTTTATGAACGAACGTCTCTCCACTTGCTCATTTTTGAGAGATAGGTGTGTGTGAAAGCCGTCCTTCACCTAGCTTGTTGGGAACACAAAGTTTCTTTTCAGTTGCAAACTCCATTCCATACATATATATGGGGAGGTACTAGCTCCAACTCGGTTTTACAGTGAAAACTGCAGGAACTTCAAACCGGCACTAGGAAACAGACTGAGAAAGCAGAGAAAAAGTGTCTCCTGCAACCCGTTCCCTTGGTGCTAGATGAACGAACGTCTCTCCACTTGCTCATTTCTGAGAGATAAGTGTGTGTGAAAGCCGTCCTTCTCCTAGCTTGTTGGGAACACAAAGTTTCTTTTCAGTTGCAAACTCCATTCCATACATATATATGGGGAGGTACTAGCTCCAACTCGGTTTTACAGTGAAAACTGCAGGAACTTCAAACCGGCACTAGGAAACAGACTGAGAAAGCAGAGAAAAAGTGTCTCCTGCAACCCGTTCCCGTGGTGCTAGATGAACAAACGTCTCTCCACTTGCTCAGTTCCGAGAGATAAGTGTGTGTGAAAGCCGTCCTTCAACTAGCTTGTTGGGAACACTAAGTTTCTTTTCAGTTGCAAACTCCATTCCATACATATATATGGGGAGGTACTAGCTCCAACACGATTTTACAGTGAAAACTGCAGGAACTTCTAACCGGCACTAGGAAACAGAATGAGAAAGCAGAGAAAAAGTGTCTCCTGCAACGCGTTCCCTTGGTGCTAGATGAACTAACGTCTCTCCGCTTGCTCAGTTCTGAGAGATAAGTGTGTATGAAAGCCGTCCTTCACCTAGCTTGTTGTGAACACAAAGTTTCTTTTCAGTTGCAAACTCCATTCCATACATATATAAGGGGAGTTACTAGCTACAACTCGGTTTTACAGTGAAAACTGCAGGAACTTCAACCCGGCACTAGGAAACAGACTGAGAAAGCAGAGAAATTGTGTCTCCTGCAACCCGATCCCTTGGTGCTAGATGAACGAACGTCTCTCCGCTTGCTCAGTTCTGAGAGATAAGTGTGTGTGAAAGCCGTCCTTCACCTAGCTTTTTGGGAACACAAAGTTCTTTTTCAGTTGCAAACTCCATTCCATACATATATATGGGGAGGTACTAGCTCCAACTCGGTTTTACAGTGAAAACTGAAGGAACTTCAAACCGGCACTAGGAAACAGACTGAGAAAGCAGAGAAAAAGTGTCTCCTGCAACCCGTTCCCTTGGTGCTAGATGAACGAAATTCTCTCCACTCGCTCATTTCTGAGAGATAGGTGTGTGTGAAAGCCGTCCTTCATCTAGCTTGTTGGGAACACAAAGTTTCTTTTCAGTTGCAAACTCCATTCCAAATGTATATATGGGGAGGTACTAGCTCCAACTCGGTTTTACAGTGAAAACTGCAGGAACTTCAAACCGGCACTAGGAAACAGACTGAGAAAGCAGAGAAATTGTGTCTCCTGCAACCCGATCCCTTGGTGCTAGATGAACGAACGTCTCTCCACTTGCTCAGTTCTGAGAGATAATTGTGTGTGAAATACGTCCTTCACCTAGCTTTTTGGGAACACAAAGTTTCTTTTCATTTGCAAACTCCATTCCATACATATATATGGGGAGGTACTATCTCCAACTCGGTTTTATAGTGAAAACTGCAGGAACTTCAAACAGGCACTAGGAAACAGACTGAGAAAGCAGAGAAAAAGTGTCTCCTGCAAACCGTTCCCTTGGTGCTAGATGAACGAACTTCTCTCCACTTGCTCATTTCTGAGAGATAGGTGTGTGTGAAAGCCGTCCTTCATCTAGCTTGTTGGGAACACAAAGTTTGTTTTCAGTTGCAAACTCCATTCCATACATATATAAGGGGAGGTACTAGCTCCAACTCGGTTTTACAGTGAAAACTGCAGGAACTTCAAACCGGCACTAGGAAACAGACTGAGAAAGCAGAGAACAAGTGTCTCCTGCAACCCGTTCCCTTGGTGCTAGATGAACGAACGTCTCTCCACTTGCTCATTTTTGAGAGATAGGTGTGTGTGAAAGCCGTCCTTCACCTAGCTTGTTGGGAACACAAGTTTCTTTTCAGTTGCAAACTCCAATCCATACATATATATGGGGAGGTACTAGCTCCAACTCGATTTTACAGTGAAAACTGCAGGAAATTCAAACCGGCACTAGGAAACAGACTGAGAAAGCAGAGAAAAAGTGTCTCCTGCAACCCGTTCCCTTGGTGCTAGATGAACGAACGTCTCTCCACTTGCTCATTTCTGAGAGATAAGTGTGTGTGAAAGCCGTCCTTCACCTACCTTGTTGGGAACACAAAGTTTCTTTTCATTTGCAAACTCCATTCCATACATATATATGGGGAGGTACTAGCTCCAACTCGGTTTTACAGTGAAAACTGCAGGAACTTCAAACCGGCACTAGGAAACAGACTGAGAAAGCAGAGAAAAAGTGTCTCCTGCAACCCGTTCCCTTGGTGCTAGATGAACGAACGTCTCTCCACTTGCTCAGTTCTGAGAGATAAGTGTGTGTGAAAGCCGTCCTTCACCTAGCTTTTTGGGAACATAAAGTTTCTTTTCAGTTGCAAACTCCATTCCATACTTATATATGGGGAGGTACTATCTCCAACTCGGTTTTACAGTGAAAACTGCAGGAACTTCAAACAGGCACTAGGAAAAAGACTGAGAAAGCAGAGAAAAAGTGTCTCCTGCAAACCGTTCCCTTGGTGCTAGATGAACGAACTTCTCTCCACTTGCTCATTTCTGAGAGATATGTGTGTGTGAAAGCCGTCCTTCACCTAGCTTGTTGGGAACACAAAGTTTCTTTTCAGTTGCAAACTCCATTCGATACATATATAAGGGGAGGTATTAGCTCCAACTCGGTTTTACAGTGAAAACTGCAGGAAATTCAAACCGGCACTAGGAAACAGACTGAGAAAGCAGAGAACAAGTGTCTCCTGCAACCCGTTCCCTTGGTGCTAGATGAACGAACGTCTCTCCACTTGCTCATTTTTGAGAGATAGGTGTGTGTGAAAGCCGTCCTTCACCTAGCTTGTTGGGAACACAAAGTTTCTTTTCAGTTGCAAACTCCATTCCATACATATATATGGGGAGGTACTAGCTCCAACTCGGTTTTACAGTGAAAACTGCAGGAACTTCAAACCGGCACTAGGAAACAGACTGAGAAAGCAGAGAAAAAGTGTCTCCTGCAACCCGTTCCCTTGGTGCTAGATGAACGAACGTCTCTCCACTTGCTCATTTCTGAGAGATAAGTGTGTGTGAAAGCCGTCCTTCTCCTAGCTTGTTGGGAACACAAAGTTTCTTTTCAGTTGCAAACTCCATTCCATACATATATATGGGGAGGTACTAGCTCCAACTCGGTTTTACAGTGAAAACTGCAGGAACTTCAAACCGGCACTAGGAAACAGACTGAGAAAGCAGAGAAAAAGTGTCCCCTGCAACCCGTTCCCTTGGTACTAGATGAACAAACGTCTCTCCACTTGCTCAGTTCCGAGAGATAAGTGTGTGTGAAAGCCGTCCTTCAACTAGCTTGTTGGGAACACTAAGTTTCTTTTCAGTTGCAAACTCCATTCTATACATATATATGGGGAGGTACTAGCTCCAACTCGGTTTTACAGTGAAAACTGCAGGAACTTCTAACCGGCACTAGGAAACAGACTGAGAAAGCAGAGAAAAAGTGTCTCCTGCAACGCGTTCCCTTGGTACTTGATGAACTAACGTCTCTCTGCTTGCTCAGTTCTGAGAGATAAGTGTGTATGAAAGCCGTCCTTCACCTAGCTTGTTGTGAACACAAAGTTTCTTTTCAGTTGCAAACTCCATTCCATACATATATAAGGGGAGTTACTAGCTCCAACTCGGTTTTACAGTGAAAACTGCAGGAACTTCAAACCGGCACTAGGAAACAGACTGAGAATGCAGAGAAATTGTGTCTCCTGCAACCCGATCCCTTGGTGCTAGATGAACGAACGTCTCTCCGCTTGCTCAGTTCTGAGAGATAAGTGTGTGTGAAAGCCGTCCTTCACCTAGCTTTTTGGGAACACAAAGTTCCTTTTCAGTTGCAAACACCATTCCATACATATATATGGGGAGGTACTAGCTCCAACTCGGTTTTACAGTGAAAACTGAAGGAACTTCAAACCGGCACTAGGAAACAGACTGAGAAAGCAGAGAAAAAGTGTCTCCTGCAACCCGTTCCCTTGGTGCTAGATGAACGAACTTCTCTCCACTCGCTCATTTCTGAGAGATAGGTGTGTGTGAAAGCCGTCCTTCATCTAGCTTGTTGGGAACACAAAGTTTCTTTTCAGTTGCAAACTCCATTCCATACATATATAAGGGGAGGTACTAGCTCCAACTCGTTTTTACAGTGAAAACTGCAGGAACTTCAAACCGGCACTAGGAAACAGACTGAGAAAGCAGAGAACAAGTGTCTCCTGCAACCCGTTCCCTTGGTGCTAGATGAACGAACGTCTCTCCACTTGCTCATTTTTGAGAGATAGTTGTGTGTGAAAGCCGTCCTTCACCTAGCTTGTTGGGAACACAAAGTTTCTTTTCAGTTGCAAACTCCATTCCAAATGTATATATGGGGAGGTACTAGCTCCAACTCGGTTTTACAGTGAAAACTGCAGGAACTTCAAACCGGCACTAGGAAACAGACTGAGAAAGCAGAGAAAAAGTGTCTCCTGCAAACCGTTCCCTTGGTGCTAGATGAACGAACGTCTCTCCACTTGCTCAGTTCCGAGAGATAAGTGTATGTGAAAGCCGTCCTTCAACAAGCTTGTTGGGAACACTAAGTTTCTTTTCAGTTGCAAACTCCATTCCATACATATATATGGGGAGGTACAAGATCCAACTCGTTTTTACAGTGAAAACTGCAGGTACTTCAAACCGGCACTAGGAAACAGACTGAGAAAGCAGAGAAAAAGTGTCTCCTGCAACCCGTTCCCTTGGTGCTAGATGAACGAACGTCTCTCCACTTGCACAGTTCTGAGAGATAAGTGTGTGTGAAAGCCATCCTTCACCTAGCTTGTTGGGAACACAAAGTTTCTTTTCAGTTGCATACTCCATTCCATACATATATATGGGGAAGTACTAGCTCCAACTCGGTTTTACAGTGAAAACTGCAGGAACTTCAAACAGGCACTAGGAAACAGACTGAGAAAGCAGAGAAAAAGTGTCTCCTGCAACCCGTTCCCTTGGTGCTAGATGAACGAACGTCTCTCCACTTGCTCAGTTCTGAGAGATAAGTGTGTGTGAAAGCCGTCCTTCAACTAGCTTGTAGGGAACACTAAGTTTCTTTTCTGTTGCAAACTCCATTCCATACATATATAAGGGGAGGTACTAGCACCAACTCGGTTTTACAGTGAAAACTGCAGGAACTTCAAACCGGCACTAGGAAACAGACTGAGAAAGCAGAGAAATTGTGTCTCCTGCAACCCGATCCCTTGGTGCTAGATGAACGAACGACTCTCCGCTTGCTCAGTTCTGAGAGATAATTGTGTGTGAAATACGTCCTTCACCTAGCTTTTTGGGAACACAAAGTTTCTTTTCATTTGCAAACTCCATTCCATACATATATATGGGGAGGTACTATCTCCAACTCGGTTTTATAGTGAAAACTGCAGAAACTTCAAACAGGCACTAGGAAACAGACTGAGAAAGCAGAGAAAAAGTGTCTCCTGCAAACCGTTCCCTTGGTGCTAGATGAACGAACTTCTCTACACTTGCTCATTTCTGAGAGATAGGTGTGTGTGAAAGCCGTCCTTCATCTAGCTTGTTGGGAACACAAAGTTTGTTTTCAGTTGCAAACTCCATTCCATACATATATAAGGGGAGGTACTAGCTCCAACTCGGTTTTACAGTGAAAACTGCAGGAACTTCAAACCGGCACTAGGAAACAGACTGAGAAAGCAGAGAACAAGTGTCTCCTGCAACCCGTTCCCTTGGTGCTAGATGAACGAACGTCTCTCCACTTGCTCATTTTTGAGAGATAGGTGTGTGTGAATGCCGTCCTTCACCTAGCTTGTTGGGAACACAAAGTTTCTTTTCAGTTGCAAACTCCAATCCATACATATATATGTGGAGGTACTAGCTCCAACTCGGTTTTACAGTGAAAACTGCAGGAAATTCAAACCGGCACTAGGAAACAGACTGAGAAAGCAGAGAAAAAGTGTCTCCGGCAAACCGTTCCCTTGGTGCTAGATGAACGAACGTCTCTCCACTTGCTCAGTTCCGAGGGATAAGTGTGTGTGAAAGCCGTCCTTCAACTAGCTTGTTGGGAACACTAAGTTTCTTTTCAGTTGCAAACTCCATTCCATACATATATATGGGGAGGTACTAGATCCAACTCGGTTTTACAGTGAAAACTGCAGGAACTTCAAACTGGCACTAGGAAACAGACTGAGAAAGCAGAGAACAAGTGTCTCCTGCAACCCGTTCCCTTGGTGCTAGATGAACGAACGTCTCTCCACTTGCTCAGTTCTGAGAGATAAGTGTGTGTGAAAGCCGTCCTTCACCTAGCTTTTTGGGAACACAAAGTTTCTTTTCAGTTGCAAACTCCATTCCATACATATATATGGGGAGGTACTAGCTCCAACTCGGTTTTACAGTGAAAACTGCAGGAACTTCAAACCGGCACTAGGAAACAGACTGAGAAAGCAGAGAAAAAGTGTCTCCTGCAACCCGTTCCCTTGGTGCTAGATGAACGAACGTCTCTCCACTTGCTCAGTTCTGAGAGATAAGTGTGTGTGAAAGCCGTCCTTCACCTAGCTTTTTGGGAACATAAAGTTTCTTTTAAGTTGCAAACTCCATTCCATACTTATATATGGGGAGGTACTAGCTCCAACTCGGTTTTACAGTGAAAACTGAAGGAACTTCAAACCGACACTAGGAAACAGACTGAGAAAGCAGAGAAAAAGTGTCTCCTTCAACCCGTTCCCTTGGTGCTAGATGAATGAACTTCTCTCCACTTGCTCATTTCTGAGAGATAGTTGTGTGTGAAAGCCGCCTTCACCTAGCTTGTTGGGAAAACAAAGTTTCTTTTCAGTTGCAAACTCCATTCCATACATATATAAGGGGAGGTACTAGCTCCAACTCGGTTTTACAGTGAAAACTGCAGGAACATCAAACCGGCACTAGGAAACAGACTGAGAAAGCAGAGAACAAGTGTCTCCTGCAACCCGTTCCCTTGGTGCTAGATGAACGAACGTCTCTCCACTTGCTCATTTTTGAGAGATAGGTGTGTTTGAAAGCCGTCCTTCACCTAGCTTGTTGGGAACACAAAGTTTCTTTTCAGTTGCAAACTCCATTCCATACATATATATGGGGAGGTACTAGCTCCAACTCGGTTTTACAGTGAAAACTGCAGGAACTTCAAACCGGCACTAGGAAACAGACTGAGAAAGAAGAGAAAAAGTGTCTCCTGCAAACCGTTCCCTTGGTGCTAGATGAACGAACGTCTCTCCATTTGCTCATTTCTGAGAGATAATTGTGTGTGAAAGCCGAACTTCAACTAGCTTGTTGGGAACACAAAGTTTCTTTTCAGTTGCATACTCCATTCCATACATATATATTGGGAGGTACTAGCTCCAACTCGGTTTTACAGTGAAAACTGCAGGAAATTCAAACCGGCACTAGGAAACAGACTGAGAAAGCAGAGAAAAAGTGTCTCCTGCAAACCGTTCCCTTGGTGCTAGATGAACGAACTTCTCTCCACTTGCTCATTTCTGAGAGATAGGTGTGTGTGAAAGCCGTCCTTCATCTAGCTTGTTGGGAACACAAAGGTTGTTTTCAGTTGCAAACTCCATTCCATACATATATAAGGGGAGGTACTAGCTCCAACTCGGTTTTACAGTGAAAACTGCAGGAACTTCAAACCGGCACTAGGAAACAGACTGAGAAAGCAGAGAACAAGTGTCTCCTGCAACCCGTTCCCTTGGTGCTAGATGAACGAACTTCTCTCCACTTGCTCATTTCTGAGAGATATGTGTGTGTGAAAGCCGTCCTTCACCTAGCTTGTTGGGAACACAAAGTTTCTTTTCAGTTGCAAACTCCATTCCATACATATATAAGGGGAGGTACTAGCTCCAACTCGGTTTTACAGTGAAAGCTGCAGGAACTTCAAACCGGCACTAGGAAACAGACTGAGAAAGCAGAGAAAAAGTGTCTCCTGCAACCCGTTCCCTTGGTGCTAGATGAACGAACGTCTATCCACTTGCTCAGTTCCGAGAGATAAGTGTGTGTGAAAGCCGTCCTTCAACTAGCTTGTTGGGAACACTAAGATTCTTTTCAGTTGCAAACTCCATTCCATACATATATATGGGGAGGTACTAGATCCAACTCGGTTTTACAGTGAAAACTGCAGGAACTTCAAACCGGCACTAGGAAACAGACTGAGAAAGCAGAGAAAAAGTGTCTCCTGCAACCCGTTCCCTTGGTGCTAGATGAACGAACGTCTCTCCACTTGCTCAGTTCTGAGAGATAAGTGTGTGTGAAAGCTGTCGTTCACCTAGCTTGATGGGAACACAAAGTTTCTTTTCAGTTGCAAACTCCATTCCATACATATATAAGGGGAGGTTCTAGCTCCAACCCGGTTTTACAGTGAAAACTGCAGGAACTTCATACCGGCACTAGGAAAGAGACTGAGAAAGCAGAGAAATTGTGTCACCTGCAACCCGTTCCCTTGGTGCTAGATGAACGAACGTCTCTCCGCTTGCTCATTTCTGAGAGATAGGTGTGTGTGAAAGCCGTCCTTCACCTAGCTTGTTGGGAACACAAAGTTTCTTTTCAGTTGCAAACTCCATTCCATACATATATAAGGGGAGGTATTAGCTCCAACTCGGATTTACAGTGAAAACTGCAAGAAATTCAAACCGGCACTAGGAAACAGACTGAGAAAGCAGAGAACAAGTGTCTCCTGCAACCCGTTCCCTTGGTGCTTTATGAACGAACGTCTCTCCACTTGCTCATTTTTGAGAGATAGGTGTGTGTGAAAGCCGTCCTTCACCTAGCTTGTTGGGAACACAAAGTTTCTTTTCAGTTGCAAACTCCATTCCATACATATATATGGGGAGGTACTAGCTCCAACTCGGTTTTACAGTGAAAACTGCAGGAACTTCAAACCGGCACTAGGAAACAGACTGAGAAAGCAGAGAAAAAGTGTCTCCTGCAACCCGTTCCCTTGGTGCTAGATGAACGAACGTCTCTCCACTTGCTCATTTCTGAGAGATAAGTGTGTGTGAAAGCCGTCCTTCTCCTAGCTTGTTGGGAACACAAAGTTTCTTTTCAGTTGCAAACTCCATTCCATACATATATATGGGGAGGTACTAGCTCCAACTCGGTTTTACAGTGAAAACTGCAGGAACTTCAAACCGGCACTAGGAAACAGACTGAGAAAGCAGAGAAAAAGTGTCTCCTGCAACCCGTTCCCGTGGTGCTAGATGAACAAACGTCTCTCCACTTGCTCAGTTCCGAGAGATAAGTGTGTGTGAAAGCCGTCCTTCAACTAGCTTGTTGGGAACACTAAGTTTCTTTTCAGTTGCAAACTCCATTCCATACATATATATGGGGAGGTACTAGCTCCAACACGATTTTACAGTGAAAACTGCAGGAACTTCTAACCGGCACTAGGAAACAGAATGAGAAAGCAGAGAAAAAGTGTCTCCTGCAACGCGTTCCCTTGGTGCTAGATGAACTAACGTCTCTCCGCTTGCTCAGTTCTGAGAGATAAGTGTGTATGAAAGCCGTCCTTCACCTAGCTTGTTGTGAACACAAAGTTTCTTTTCAGTTGCAAACTCCATTCCATACATATATAAGGGGAGTTACTAGCTACAACTCGGTTTTACAGTGAAAACTGCAGGAACTTCAACCCGGCACTAGGAAACAGACTGAGAAAGCAGAGAAATTGTGTCTCCTGCAACCCGATCCCTTGGTGCTAGATGAACGAACGTCTCTCCGCTTGCTCAGTTCTGAGAGATAAGTGTGTGTGAAAGCCGTCCTTCACCTAGCTTTTTGGGAACACAAAGTTCTTTTTCAGTTGCAAACTCCATTCCATACATATATATGGGGAGGTACTAGCTCCAACTCGGTTTTACAGTGAAAACTGAAGGAACTTCAAACCGGCACTAGGAAACAGACTGAGAAAGCAGAGAAAAAGTGTCTCCTGCAACCCGTTCCCTTGGTGCTAGATGAACGAAATTCTCTCCACTCGCTCATTTCTGAGAGATAGGTGTGTGTGAAAGCCGTCCTTCATCTAGCTTGTTGGGAACACAAAGTTTCTTTTCAGTTGCAAACTCCATTCCAAATGTATATATGGGGAGGTACTAGCTCCAACTCGGTTTTACAGTGAAAACTGCAGGAACTTCAAACCGGCACTAGGAAACAGACTGAGAAAGCAGAGAAATTGTGTCTCCTGCAACCCGATCCCTTGGTGCTAGATGAACGAACGTCTCTCCACTTGCTCAGTTCTGAGAGATAATTGTGTGTGAAATACGTCCTTCACCTAGCTTTTTGGGAACACAAAGTTTCTTTTCATTTGCAAACTCCATTCCATACATATATATGGGGAGGTACTATCTCCAACTCGGTTTTATAGTGAAAACTGCAGGAACTTCAAACAGGCACTAGGAAACAGACTGAGAAAGCAGAGAAAAAGTGTCTCCTGCAAACCGTTCCCTTGGTGCTAGATGAACGAACTTCTCTCCACTTGCTCATTTCTGAGAGATAGGTGTGTGTGAAAGCCGTCCTTCATCTAGCTTGTTGGGAACACAAAGTTTGTTTTCAGTTGCAAACTCCATTCCATACATATATAAGGGGAGGTACTAGCTCCAACTCGGTTTTACAGTGAAAACTGCAGGAACTTCAAACCGGCACTAGGAAACAGACTGAGAAAGCAGAGAACAAGTGTCTCCTGCAACCCGTTCCCTTGGTGCTAGATGAACGAACGTCTCTCCACTTGCTCATTTTTGAGAGATAGGTGTGTGTGAAAGCCGTCCTTCACCTAGCTTGTTGGGAACACAAGTTTCTTTTCAGTTGCAAACTCCAATCCATACATATATATGGGGAGGTACTAGCTCCAACTCGATTTTACAGTGAAAACTGCAGGAAATTCAAACCGGCACTAGGAAACAGACTGAGAAAGCAGAGAAAAAGTGTCTCCTGCAACCCGTTCCCTTGGTGCTAGATGAACGAACGTCTCTCCACTTGCTCATTTCTGAGAGATAAGTGTGTGTGAAAGCCGTCCTTCACCTACCTTGTTGGGAACACAAAGTTTCTTTTCATTTGCAAACTCCATTCCATACATATATATGGGGAGGTACTAGCTCCAACTCGGTTTTACAGTGAAAACTGCAGGAACTTCAAACCGGCACTAGGAAACAGACTGAGAAAGCAGAGAAAAAGTGTCTCCTGCAACCCGTTCCCTTGGTGCTAGATGAACGAACGTCTCTCCACTTGCTCAGTTCTGAGAGATAAGTGTGTGTGAAAGCCGTCCTTCACCTAGCTTTTTGGGAACATAAAGTTTCTTTTCAGTTGCAAACTCCATTCCATACTTATATATGGGGAGGTACTATCTCCAACTCGGTTTTACAGTGAAAACTGCAGGAACTTCAAACAGGCACTAGGAAAAAGACTGAGAAAGCAGAGAAAAAGTGTCTCCTGCAAACCGTTCCCTTGGTGCTAGATGAACGAACTTCTCTCCACTTGCTCATTTCTGAGAGATATGTGTGTGTGAAAGCCGTCCTTCACCTAGCTTGTTGGGAACACAAAGTTTCTTTTCAGTTGCAAACTCCATTCGATACATATATAAGGGGAGGTATTAGCTCCAACTCGGTTTTACAGTGAAAACTGCAGGAAATTCAAACCGGCACTAGGAAACAGACTGAGAAAGCAGAGAACAAGTGTCTCCTGCAACCCGTTCCCTTGGTGCTAGATGAACGAACGTCTCTCCACTTGCTCATTTTTGAGAGATAGGTGTGTGTGAAAGCCGTCCTTCACCTAGCTTGTTGGGAACACAAAGTTTCTTTTCAGTTGCAAACTCCATTCCATACATATATATGGGGAGGTACTAGCTCCAACTCGGTTTTACAGTGAAAACTGCAGGAACTTCAAACCGGCACTAGGAAACAGACTGAGAAAGCAGAGAAAAAGTGTCTCCTGCAACCCGTTCCCTTGGTGCTAGATGAACGAACGTCTCTCCACTTGCTCATTTCTGAGAGATAAGTGTGTGTGAAAGCCGTCCTTCTCCTAGCTTGTTGGGAACACAAAGTTTCTTTTCAGTTGCAAACTCCATTCCATACATATATATGGGGAGGTACTAGCTCCAACTCGGTTTTACAGTGAAAACTGCAGGAACTTCAAACCGGCACTAGGAAACAGACTGAGAAAGCAGAGAAAAAGTGTCCCCTGCAACCCGTTCCCTTGGTACTAGATGAACAAACGTCTCTCCACTTGCTCAGTTCCGAGAGATAAGTGTGTGTGAAAGCCGTCCTTCAACTAGCTTGTTGGGAACACTAAGTTTCTTTTCAGTTGCAAACTCCATTCTATACATATATATGGGGAGGTACTAGCTCCAACTCGGTTTTACAGTGAAAACTGCAGGAACTTCTAACCGGCACTAGGAAACAGACTGAGAAAGCAGAGAAAAAGTGTCTCCTGCAACGCGTTCCCTTGGTACTTGATGAACTAACGTCTCTCTGCTTGCTCAGTTCTGAGAGATAAGTGTGTATGAAAGCCGTCCTTCACCTAGCTTGTTGTGAACACAAAGTTTCTTTTCAGTTGCAAACTCCATTCCATACATATATAAGGGGAGTTACTAGCTCCAACTCGGTTTTACAGTGAAAACTGCAGGAACTTCAAACCGGCACTAGGAAACAGACTGAGAATGCAGAGAAATTGTGTCTCCTGCAACCCGATCCCTTGGTGCTAGATGAACGAACGTCTCTCCGCTTGCTCAGTTCTGAGAGATAAGTGTGTGTGAAAGCCGTCCTTCACCTAGCTTTTTGGGAACACAAAGTTCCTTTTCAGTTGCAAACACCATTCCATACATATATATGGGGAGGTACTAGCTCCAACTCGGTTTTACAGTGAAAACTGAAGGAACTTCAAACCGGCACTAGGAAACAGACTGAGAAAGCAGAGAAAAAGTGTCTCCTGCAACCCGTTCCCTTGGTGCTAGATGAACGAACTTCTCTCCACTCGCTCATTTCTGAGAGATAGGTGTGTGTGAAAGCCGTCCTTCATCTAGCTTGTTGGGAACACAAAGTTTCTTTTCAGTTGCAAACTCCATTCCATACATATATAAGGGGAGGTACTAGCTCCAACTCGTTTTTACAGTGAAAACTGCAGGAACTTCAAACCGGCACTAGGAAACAGACTGAGAAAGCAGAGAACAAGTGTCTCCTGCAACCCGTTCCCTTGGTGCTAGATGAACGAACGTCTCTCCACTTGCTCATTTTTGAGAGATAGTTGTGTGTGAAAGCCGTCCTTCACCTAGCTTGTTGGGAACACAAAGTTTCTTTTCAGTTGCAAACTCCATTCCAAATGTATATATGGGGAGGTACTAGCTCCAACTCGGTTTTACAGTGAAAACTGCAGGAACTTCAAACCGGCACTAGGAAACAGACTGAGAAAGCAGAGAAAAAGTGTCTCCTGCAAACCGTTCCCTTGGTGCTAGATGAACGAACGTCTCTCCACTTGCTCAGTTCCGAGAGATAAGTGTATGTGAAAGCCGTCCTTCAACAAGCTTGTTGGGAACACTAAGTTTCTTTTCAGTTGCAAACTCCATTCCATACATATATATGGGGAGGTACAAGATCCAACTCGTTTTTACAGTGAAAACTGCAGGTACTTCAAACCGGCACTAGGAAACAGACTGAGAAAGCAGAGAAAAAGTGTCTCCTGCAACCCGTTCCCTTGGTGCTAGATGAACGAACGTCTCTCCACTTGCACAGTTCTGAGAGATAAGTGTGTGTGAAAGCCATCCTTCACCTAGCTTGTTGGGAACACAAAGTTTCTTTTCAGTTGCATACTCCATTCCATACATATATATGGGGAAGTACTAGCTCCAACTCGGTTTTACAGTGAAAACTGCAGGAACTTCAAACAGGCACTAGGAAACAGACTGAGAAAGCAGAGAAAAAGTGTCTCCTGCAACCCGTTCCCTTGGTGCTAGATGAACGAACGTCTCTCCACTTGCTCAGTTCTGAGAGATAAGTGTGTGTGAAAGCCGTCCTTCAACTAGCTTGTAGGGAACACTAAGTTTCTTTTCTGTTGCAAACTCCATTCCATACATATATAAGGGGAGGTACTAGCACCAACTCGGTTTTACAGTGAAAACTGCAGGAACTTCAAACCGGCACTAGGAAACAGACTGAGAAAGCAGAGAAATTGTGTCTCCTGCAACCCGATCCCTTGGTGCTAGATGAACGAACGACTCTCCGCTTGCTCAGTTCTGAGAGATAATTGTGTGTGAAATACGTCCTTCACCTAGCTTTTTGGGAACACAAAGTTTCTTTTCATTTGCAAACTCCATTCCATACATATATATGGGGAGGTACTATCTCCAACTCGGTTTTATAGTGAAAACTGCAGAAACTTCAAACAGGCACTAGGAAACAGACTGAGAAAGCAGAGAAAAAGTGTCTCCTGCAAACCGTTCCCTTGGTGCTAGATGAACGAACTTCTCTACACTTGCTCATTTCTGAGAGATAGGTGTGTGTGAAAGCCGTCCTTCATCTAGCTTGTTGGGAACACAAAGTTTGTTTTCAGTTGCAAACTCCATTCCATACATATATAAGGGGAGGTACTAGCTCCAACTCGGTTTTACAGTGAAAACTGCAGGAACTTCAAACCGGCACTAGGAAACAGACTGAGAAAGCAGAGAACAAGTGTCTCCTGCAACCCGTTCCCTTGGTGCTAGATGAACGAACGTCTCTCCACTTGCTCATTTTTGAGAGATAGGTGTGTGTGAATGCCGTCCTTCACCTAGCTTGTTGGGAACACAAAGTTTCTTTTCAGTTGCAAACTCCAATCCATACATATATATGTGGAGGTACTAGCTCCAACTCGGTTTTACAGTGAAAACTGCAGGAAATTCAAACCGGCACTAGGAAACAGACTGAGAAAGCAGAGAAAAAGTGTCTCCGGCAAACCGTTCCCTTGGTGCTAGATGAACGAACGTCTCTCCACTTGCTCAGTTCCGAGGGATAAGTGTGTGTGAAAGCCGTCCTTCAACTAGCTTGTTGGGAACACTAAGTTTCTTTTCAGTTGCAAACTCCATTCCATACATATATATGGGGAGGTACTAGATCCAACTCGGTTTTACAGTGAAAACTGCAGGAACTTCAAACTGGCACTAGGAAACAGACTGAGAAAGCAGAGAACAAGTGTCTCCTGCAACCCGTTCCCTTGGTGCTAGATGAACGAACGTCTCTCCACTTGCTCAGTTCTGAGAGATAAGTGTGTGTGAAAGCCGTCCTTCACCTAGCTTTTTGGGAACACAAAGTTTCTTTTCAGTTGCAAACTCCATTCCATACATATATATGGGGAGGTACTAGCTCCAACTCGGTTTTACAGTGAAAACTGCAGGAACTTCAAACCGGCACTAGGAAACAGACTGAGAAAGCAGAGAAAAAGTGTCTCCTGCAACCCGTTCCCTTGGTGCTAGATGAACGAACGTCTCTCCACTTGCTCAGTTCTGAGAGATAAGTGTGTGTGAAAGCCGTCCTTCACCTAGCTTTTTGGGAACATAAAGTTTCTTTTAAGTTGCAAACTCCATTCCATACTTATATATGGGGAGGTACTAGCTCCAACTCGGTTTTACAGTGAAAACTGAAGGAACTTCAAACCGACACTAGGAAACAGACTGAGAAAGCAGAGAAAAAGTGTCTCCTTCAACCCGTTCCCTTGGTGCTAGATGAATGAACTTCTCTCCACTTGCTCATTTCTGAGAGATAGTTGTGTGTGAAAGCCGCCTTCACCTAGCTTGTTGGGAAAACAAAGTTTCTTTTCAGTTGCAAACTCCATTCCATACATATATAAGGGGAGGTACTAGCTCCAACTCGGTTTTACAGTGAAAACTGCAGGAACATCAAACCGGCACTAGGAAACAGACTGAGAAAGCAGAGAACAAGTGTCTCCTGCAACCCGTTCCCTTGGTGCTAGATGAACGAACGTCTCTCCACTTGCTCATTTTTGAGAGATAGGTGTGTTTGAAAGCCGTCCTTCACCTAGCTTGTTGGGAACACAAAGTTTCTTTTCAGTTGCAAACTCCATTCCATACATATATATGGGGAGGTACTAGCTCCAACTCGGTTTTACAGTGAAAACTGCAGGAACTTCAAACCGGCACTAGGAAACAGACTGAGAAAGAAGAGAAAAAGTGTCTCCTGCAAACCGTTCCCTTGGTGCTAGATGAACGAACGTCTCTCCATTTGCTCATTTCTGAGAGATAATTGTGTGTGAAAGCCGAACTTCAACTAGCTTGTTGGGAACACAAAGTTTCTTTTCAGTTGCATACTCCATTCCATACATATATATTGGGAGGTACTAGCTCCAACTCGGTTTTACAGTGAAAACTGCAGGAAATTCAAACCGGCACTAGGAAACAGACTGAGAAAGCAGAGAAAAAGTGTCTCCTGCAAACCGTTCCCTTGGTGCTAGATGAACGAACTTCTCTCCACTTGCTCATTTCTGAGAGATAGGTGTGTGTGAAAGCCGTCCTTCATCTAGCTTGTTGGGAACACAAAGGTTGTTTTCAGTTGCAAACTCCATTCCATACATATATAAGGGGAGGTACTAGCTCCAACTCGGTTTTACAGTGAAAACTGCAGGAACTTCAAACCGGCACTAGGAAACAGACTGAGAAAGCAGAGAACAAGTGTCTCCTGCAACCCGTTCCCTTGGTGCTAGATGAACGAACGTCTCTCCACTTGCTCATTTCTGAGAGATAAGTGTGTGTGAAAGCCGTCCTTCACCTAGCTTGTTGGGAACACAAAGTTTCTTTTCAGTTGCAAACTCCATTCCATACATATATATGGGGAGGTACTAGCTCCAACTCGGTTTTACAGTGAAAACTGCAGGAACTTCAAACCGGCACTAGGAAACAGACTGAGAAAGCAGAGAAAAAGTGTCTCCTGCAACCCGTTCCCTTGGTGCTAGATGAACGAACGTCTCTCCACTTGCTCAGTTCTGAGAGATAAGTGTGTGTGAAAGCCGTCCTTCACCTAGCTTTTTGGGAACATAAAGTTTCTTTTCAGTTGCAAACTCCATTCCATACTTATATATGGGGAGGTACTAGCTCCAACTCGGTTTTACAGTGAAAACTGAAGGAACTTCAAACCGGCACTAGGAAACAGACTGAGAAAGCAGAGAAAAAGTGTCTCCTGCAACCCGTTCCCTTGGTTCTAGATGAACGAACTTCTCTCCACTTGCTCATTTCTGAGAGATAGTTGTGTGTGAAAGCCGTCCTTCACCTAGCTTGTTGGGAAAACAAAGTTTCTTTTCAGTTGCAAACTCCATTCCATACATATATAAGGGGAGGTACTAGCTCCAACTCGGTTTTACAGTGAAAACTGCAGGAACATCAAACCGGCACTAGGAAACAGACTGAGAAAGCAGAGAAAAAGTGTCTCCTGCATCCCGTTCCCTTGGTGCTAGATGAACGAACGTCTCTCCACTTGCTCATTTTTGAGAGATAGGTGTGTTTGAAAGCCGTCCTTCACCTAGCTTGTTGGGAACACAAAGTTTCTTTTCAGTTGCAAACTCCATTCCTTACATATATATGGGGAGGTACTAGCTCCAACTCGGTTTTACAGTGAAAACTGCAGGAACTTCAAACCGGCACTAGGAAACAGACTGAGAAAGCAGAGAAAAAGTGTCTCCTGCAAACTGTTCCCTTGGTGCTAGATGAACGAACGTCTCTCCATTTGCTCATTTCTGAGAGATAATTGTGTGTGAAAGCCGAACTTCAACTAGCTTGTTGGGAACACAAAGTTTCTTTTCAGTTGCATACTCCATTCCATACATATATATTGGGAGGTACTAGCTCCAACTCGGTTTTACAGTGAAAACTGCAGGAACTTCAAACCGGCACTAGGAAACAGACTGAGAAAGCAGAGAAAAAGTGTCTCCTGCAAACCGTTCCCTTGGTGCTAGATGAACGAACGTCTCTCAATTTGCTCATTTCTGAGAGATAAGTGTGTGTGAAAGCCAAACTTCACCTAGCTTGTTGGGAACACAAAGTTTCTTTTAGGTTGCATACTCCATTCCATACATATATATGGGGAGGTACTAGCTCCAACTCGGTTTTACAGTGAAAACTGCAGGAACTTCAAACCGGCACTAGGAAACAGACTGAGAAAGCAGAGAAATTGTGTCTCCTGCAACCCGTTCCCTTGGTGCTAGATGAACGAACGTCTCTCCGCTTGCTCAGTTCTGAGAGATAAGTGTGTGTGAAAGCCGTCCTTCACCTAGCTTGTTGGGAACACAAAGTTTCTTTTCAGTTGCAAACTCCATTCCATACATATATATGGGGAGGTACTAGCTCCAACTCGGTTTTACAGTGAAAACTGCAGGAACTTCAAACCGGCACTAGGAAACAGACTGAGAATGCAGAGAAAAAGTGTCTCCTGCAACCCGTTCCCTTGGTGCTAGATGAACGAACGTCTCTCCACTTGCTAATTTCTAAGAGATAAGTGTGTGTGAAAGCCGTCCTTCACCTAGCTTGTTGGGAACACAAAGTTCTTTTCAGTTGCAAACTCCATTCCATACATATATATGGGGAGGTACTAGCTCCAACTCTGTTTTACTGTGAAAACTGCAGGAACTTCAAACCGGCACTAGGAAACAGACTGAGAAAGCAGAGAAAAAGTGTCTCCTGCTACCCGTTCTCTTGGTGCTAGATGAACGAACGTCTCTCCACTTGCTTAGTTCCGAAAGATAAGTGTGTGTGAAAGCCGTCCTTCAACTAGATTGTTGGGAACACTAAGTTTCTTTTCAGTTGCAAATTCCATTCCATATATACATATGGGTAGGTACTAGATCCAACTCGGTTTTACAGTGAAAACTGCAGGAACTTCTAACAGGCACTAGGAAACAGACTGAGAAAACAGAGAAAAAGTGTCTCCTGCAACCCGTTCCCTTGGTGCTAGATGAACGAACGTCTCTCCACTTGCTCAGTTCTGAGAGATAATTGTGTGTGAAAGCCGTCCTTCACCTAGCTTGATGGGAAAACAAAGTTTCTTTTCATTTGGAAACTCCATTCCATACATATATAAGGGGGGGTACTAGCTCCAACTGTGTTTTACGGTGAAATCTGCAGGAACTTCAAACCGGCACTAGGAAACAGACTGAGAAAGCAGAGAAAAAGTGTCTCCTGCAAACCGTTCCCTTGGTGCTAGATGAACGAAAGTCTCTCCACTTGCTCAGTTCTGAGAGATAAGTGTGTGTGAAAGCCGTACTTCACCTAGCTTGTTGGGAACACAAAGTTTCTTTTCAGTTGCAAACTCCATTCCATACATATATAAGGGGAGGTACTAGCTCCAACTCGGTTTTACAGTGAAAACTGCAGGAACTTCAAACCGGCACTAGGAAACAGACTGAGAAAGCAGAGAAATTGTGTCTCCTGCAACCCGTTCCCTTGGTGCTAGATGAACGAACGTCTCTCCACTTGCTCAGTTCTGAGAGATAAGTGTGTGTGAAAGCTGTCCTTCACCTAGCTTGATGGGAACACAAAGTTTCTTTTCAGTTGCAAACTCCATTCCATACATATATAAGGGGAGGTTCTAGCTCCAACCCGGTTTTACAGTGAAAACTGCAGGAACTTCATACCGGCACTAGGAAACAGACTGAGAAAGCAGAGAAATTGTGTCACCTGCAACCCGTTCCCTTGGTGCTAGATGAACAAACGTCTCTCCGCTTGCTCAGTTCTGAGAGATAAGTGTGTGTGAAAGCCGTCCTTCACATAGCTTGTTGGGAACACAAAGTTTCTTTTCAGTTGCAAACTCCATTCCATACATATATATGGGGAGGTACTAGCTCCAACTCGGTTTTACAGTGAAAACTGCAGGAACTTCAAACCGGCACTAGGAAACAGACTGAGAAAGCAGAGAAAAAGTGTCTCCTGCAACCATTTCCCTTGGTACTAGATGAACGAACGTCTCTCTACTTACTCAATTCTGAGAGATAAATGTGTGTGAAAGCCGTTCTTCACCTAGCTTGTTGGGAACACAAAGTTTCTTTTCAGTTGCAAACTCCATTCCTTACATATATATGGGGAGGTACTAGCTCCAACTCTGTTTTACAGTGAAAACTGCAGGAACTTCAAACCGGCACTAGGAAACTGACTGAGGAAGCAGAGAAAAAGTGTCTCCTGCAACCCGTTTCCATGGTGCTAGATGAACGAACGTCTCTCCACTTGCTCAGTTCCGAGAGATAAGTGTGTGTGAAAGCCGTCCTTCAACTAGCTTGTTGGGAACACTAAGTTTCTTTTCAGTTGCAAACTCCATTCCATACATATATATGGGGAGGTACTAGATCCAACTCGGTTTTACAGTGAAAACTGCAGGAACTTCCAACCGGCACTAGGAAACAGACTGAGAAAGCAGAGAAAAAGTGTCTCCTGCAACCATTTCCCTTGGTGCTAGATGAACGAACGTCTCTCCACTTGCTCAGTTCTGAGAGATAAGTGTGTGTGAAAGCTGTCCTTCACCTAGCTTGATGGGAACACTAAGTTTCTTTTCGGTTGCAAACTCCATTGCATACATATATATGGGGAGGTACAAGCTCCAACTCTGTTTTACGGTGAAAACTGCAGGAACTTCAAACCGGCACTAGGAAACAGACTGAGAAAGCAGAGAAAAAGTGTCTCCTGCAACCCGTTCCCTTGGTGCTAGATGAACGAATGTCTCTCCACTTGCTCAGTTCTGAGAGATATGTGTGTGTCAAAGCCGTCCTTCACCTAGCTTGTTGTGAACACAAAGTTTCTTTTAGGTTGCAAACTCCATTCCATACATATATAAGGGGAGGATCTAGCTCCAACTCGGTTTTACAGTGAAAACTGCAGGAACTTCAAATCGGCACTAGGAAACAGACTGAGAAAGCAGAGAAATTGTGTCTCCTGCAACGCATTTCCTTTTTGCTAGATGAACGAACGTCTCTCCGCTTGCTCAGTTCTGAGAGATAAGTGTGTATGAAAGCCGTCCTTCACCTAGCTTGTTGTGAACACAAAGTTTCTTTTCAGTTGCAAACTCCATTCCATATATATATAAGGGGTGGTACAAGCTCCAACTCGGTTTTACAGTGAAAACAGCAGGAACTTCAAACCGGCACTAGGAAACAGACTGAGAAAGCAGAGAAATTGTGTCTCCTGCAACCCGTTCCCTTGGTGCTAGATGAACGAACGTCTCTCCGCTTGCTCAGTTCTGAGAGATAAGTGTGTGTGAAAGCCGTCCTTCACCTAGCTTGTTGGGAACACAAAGTTTCTTTTCAGTTGCAAACTCCATTCCATACATATATATGGGGAGGTACTAGCTCCAACTCGGTTTTACAGTGAAAACTGCAGGAACTTCAAACCGGCACTAGGAAACAGACTGAGAATGCAGAGAAAAAGTGTCTCCTGCAACCCGTTCCCTTGGTGCTAGATGAACGAACGTCTCTCCACTTGCTAATTTCTAAGAGATAAGTGTGTGTGAAAGCCGTCCTTCACCTAGCTTGTTGGGAACACAAAGTTTTTTTCAGTTGCAAACTCCATTCCATACATATATATGGGGAGGTACTAGCTCCAAATCTGTTTTACTGTGAAAACTGCAGGAACTTCAAACCGGCACTAGGAAACAGACTGAGAAAGCAGAGAAAATGTGTCTCCTGCTACCCGTTCTCTTGGTGCTAGATGAACGAACGTCTCTCCACTTGCTCAGTTCCGAAAGATAAGTGTGTGTGAAAGCCGTCCTTCAACTAGATTGTTGGGAACACTAAGTTTCTTTTCAGTTGCAAATTCCATTCCATATATACATATGGGTAGGTACTAAATCCAACTCGGTTTTACAGTGAAAACTGCAGGAACTTCTAACAGGCACTAGGAAACAGACTGAGAAAGCAGAGAAAAAGTGTCTCCTGCAACCCGTTCCCTTGGTGCTAGATGAATGAACTTCTCTCCACTTGCTCAGTTCTGAGAGATAATTGTGTGTGAAAGCCGTCCTTCACCTAGCTTGATGGGAAAACAAAGTTTCTTTTCATTTGGAAACTCCATTCCATACATATATATGGGGAGGTACTAGCTCCAACTGTGTTTTACGGTGAAATCTGAAGGAACTTCAAACCGGCACTAGGAAACAGACTGAGAAAGCAGAGAAAAAGTGTCTCCTGCAAACCGTTCCCTTGGTGCTAGATGAACGAAAGTCTCTCCACTTGCTCAGTTCTGAGAGATAAGTGTGTGTGAAAGCCGTACTTCACCTAGCTTGTTGGGAACAAAAAGTTTCTTTTCAGTTGCAAACTCCATTCCATACATATATAAGGGGAGGTACTAGCTCCAACTCGGTTTTACAGTGAAAACTGCAGGAACTTCAAACCGGCACTAGGAAACAGACTGAGAAAGCAGAGAAATTGTGTCTCCTGCAACCCGTTCCCTTGGTGCTAGATGAACGAACGTCTCTCCGCTTGCTCAGTTCTGAGAGATAAGTGTGTGTGAAAGCTGTCCTTCACCTAGCTTGTTGGGAACACAAAGTTTCTTTTCAGTTGCAAACTCCATTCCATACATATATATGGGGAGGTACTAGCTCCAACTCGGTTTTACAGAGAAAACTGCAGGAACTTCAAACCGGCACTAGGGAACAGACTGAGAAAGAAGAGATAAAGTGTCTCCTGCAACCCGTTCCCTTGGTGCTAGATGAACGAACGTCTCTCTACTTACTCAAAACTGAGAGATAAATGTGTGTTAAAGCCGTTCTTCACCTAGCTTGTTGGGAACACAAAGTTTCTTTTCAGTTGCAAACTCCATTCCTTACATATATATGGGGAGGTACTAGCTCCAACTCGTTTTTACAGTGAAAACTGCAGGAACTTCAAACCGGCACTAGGAAACAGACTGAGAAAGCAGAGAAAAAGTGTCCCCTGCAACCCGTTCAATTTGTGCTAGATGAACGAACGTCTCTCCACTTGCTCAGTTCTGAGAGATAAGTGTGTGTGAAAGCTGTCCTTCACCTAGCTTGATGGGAACACAAAGTTTCTTTTCAGTTGCAAACTCCATTCCATACATATATAAGGGGAGGTTCTAGCTCCAACCCGGTTTTACAGTGAAAACTGCAGGAGCTTCATACCGGCACTAGGAAACAGACTGAGAATGCAGAGAAAAAGTGTCTCCTGCAACCCGTTCCCTTGGTGCTAGATGAACGAACGTCTCTCCGCTTGCTCAGTTCTGAGAGATAAGTGTGTATGAAAGCCGTCCTTCACCTAGCTTGTTGTGAACACAAAGATTCTTTTCAGTTGCAAACACCATTCCATACTTATATAAGGGTAGGTACTAGCTCCAACTCGGTTTTACAGTGAAAGCTGCAGGAACTTCATACCGGCACTAGGAAACAGACTGAGAAAGCAGAGAAAAAGTGTCTCCTGCAACCCGTTCCCTTGGTGCTAGATGAACGAACGTCTATCCACTTGCTCAGTTCTGAGAGATAAGTGTGTGTCAAAGCCGTCCTTCAACTATCTTGTTGGGATCACTAAGATTCTTTTCAGTTGCAAACTCCATTCCATACATATATATGGGGAGGTACTAGATCCAACTCGGTTTTACAGTGAAAACTGCAGGAACTTCAAACCGGCACTAGGAAACAGACTGAGAAAGCAGAGAAAAAGTGTCTCCTGCAACCCGTTCCCTTGGTGCTAGATGAACGAACGTCTCTCCACTTGCTCAGTTCTGAGAGATAAGTGTGTGTGAAAGGTGTCCTTCACCTAGCTTGATGGGAACACAAAGTTTCTTTTCAGTTGCAAACTCCATTCCATACATATATAAGGGGAGGTTCTAGCTCCAACTCGGTTTTACAGTGAAAACTGCAGGAACTTAATACCGGCACTAGGAAACAGACTGAGAAAGCAGAGAAATTGTGTCTCCTGCAACCCGTTCCCTTGGTGCTAGATGAACGAACGTCTCTCCGCTTGCTCAGTTCTGAGAGATAAGTGTGTGTGAAAGCCGTCCTTCACCTAGCTTGTTGGGAACACAAAGTTCTTTTCAGTTGCAAACTCCATTCCATACATATATATGGGGAGGTAGTAGCTCCAACTCTGTTTTACTGTGAAAACTGCAGGAAATTCAAACCGGCACTAGGAAACAGACTGAGAAAGCAGAGAAAAAGTGTCTCCTGCTACCCGTTCTCTTGGTGCTAGATGAACGAACGTCTCTCCACTTGCTCAGTTCCGAAAGATAAGTGTGTGTGAAAGCCGTCCTTCAACTAGATTGTTGGGAACACTAAGTTTCTTTTCAGTTGCAAATTCCATTCCATATATACATATGGGTAGGTACTAGATCCAACTCGGTTTTACAGTGAAAACTGCAGGAACTTCTAATAGGCACTAGGAAACAGACTGAGAAAGCAGAGAAAAAGTGTCTCCTCCAACCCGTTCCCTTGGTGCTAGATGAACGAACGTCTCTCCACTTGCTCAGTTCTGAGAGATAATTGTGTGTGAAAGCCGTCCTTCACCTAGCTTGATGGGAAAACAAAGTTTCTTTTCATTTGGAAACGCCATTCCATACATATATATGGGGAGGTACTAGCTCCAACTGTGTTTTACGGTGAAATCTGCAGGAACTTCAAACCGGCACTAGGAAACAGACTGAGAAAGCAGAGAAAAGTGTCTCCTGCAAACCGTTCCCTTGGTGCTAGATGAACGAAAGTCTCTCCACTTGCTCAGTTCTGAGAGATAAGTGTGTGTGAAAGCCGTACTTCACATAGCTTGTTGGGAACACAAAGTTTCTTTTCAGTTGCAAACTCCATTCCATACATATATAAGGGGAGGTACTAGCTCAAACTCGGTTTTACAGTGAAAACTGCAGGAACTTCAAACCGGCACTAGGAAACAGACTGAGAAACAGAGAAATTGTGTCTCCTGCAACCCGTTCCCTTGGTGCTAGATGAACGAACGTCTCTCCGCTTGCTCAGTTCTGAGAGATAAGTGTGTGTGAAAGCTTTCCTTCACCTAGCTTGTGGGAACACAAAGTTTCTTTTCAGTTGCAAACTCCATTCCATACATATATATGGGGAGGTACTAGCTCCAACTCGGTTTTACAGTGAAAACTGCAGGAACTTCAAACCGGCACTAGGAAACAGACTGAGAAAGCAGAGAAAAAGTGTCTCCTGCAACCCGTTCCCTTGGTGCTAGATGAACGAACGTCTCTCTACTTACTCAGATCTGAGAGATAAATGTGTGTTAAAGCCGTTCTTCACCTAGCTTGTTGGGAACACAAAGTTTATTTCAGTTGCAAACTCCATTCCTTACATATATATGGGGAGGTACTAGCTCCAACTCGTTTTTACAGTGAAAACTGCAGGAACTTCAAACCGGCACTAGGAAACAGACTGAGAAAGCAGAGAAAAAGTGTCCCCTGCAAACCGTTCCATTTGTGCTAGATGAACGAACGTCTCTCCACTTGCTCAGTTCTGAGAGATAAGTGTGTGTGAAAGCTGTCCTTTACGTAGCTTGATGGGAACACAAAGTTTCTTTTCAGTTGCAAACTCCATTCCATACATATATAAGGGGAGGTTCTAGCTCCAACCCGGTTTTACAGTGAAAACTGCAGGAACTTCATACCGGCACTAGGAAACAGACTGAGAATGCAGAGAAAAAGTGTCTCCTGCAACCCGTTCCCTTGGTGCTAGATGAACGAACGTCTCTCCGCTTGCTCAGTTCTGAGAGATAAGTGTGTATGAAAGCCGTCCTTCACCTAGCTTGTTGTGAACACAAAGATTCTTTTCAGTTGCAAACACCATTCCATACATATATAAGGGGAGGTACTAGCTCCAACTCGGTTTTACAGTGAAAGCTGCAGGAACTTCAAACCGGCACTAGGAAACAGACTGAGAAAGCAGAGAAAAAGTGACTCCTGCAACCCGTTCACTTGGTGCTAGATGAACGAACGTCTATCCACTTGCTCAGTTCCGAGAGATAAGTGTGTGTGAAAGCCGTCCTTCAACTATCTTGTTGGGAACACTAAGATTCTTTTCAGTTGCAAACTCCATTCCATACATATATATGGGGAGGTACTAGATCCAACTCTGTTTTACAGTGAAAACTGCAGGAACTTCTAACCGGCACTAGGAAACAGACTGAGAAAGCAGAGAAAAAGTGACTCCTGCAACCCGTTCCCTTGGTGCTAGATGAACGAACGTCTCTCCACTTGCTCAGTTCTGAGAGATAAGTGTGTGTGAAAGGTGTCCTTCACCTATCTTGATGGGAACAAAAAGTTTCTTTTCAGTTGCAAACTCCATTCCATACATATATAAGGGGAGGTTCTAGCTCCAACTCGGTTTTACAGTGAAAACTGCAGGAACTTCATACCGGCACTAGGAAACAGACTGAGAAAGCAGAGAAATTGTGTCTCCTGCAACCCGTTCCCTTGGTGCTAGATGAACGAACGTCTCTCCGCTTGCTCAGTTCTGAGAGATAAGTGTGTGTGAAAGCCGTCCTTCACATAGCTTGTTGGGAACACAAAGTTTCTTTTCAGTTGCAAACTCCATTCCATGTATATATATGGGGGGGTACTAGCTCCAACTCGGTTTTACAGTGAAAACTGCAGGAACTTCAAACCGGCACTAGGAAACAGACTGAGAAAGCAGAGAAAAAGTGTCTCCTGCAACCGGTTCCCTTGGTGCTAGATGAACGAACGTCTCTCTACTTACTCAGTTCTGAGAGATAAATGTGTGTGAAAGCTGTTCTTCACCTAGCTTGTTGGGAACACAAAGTTTCTTTTCAGTTGCAAACTCCATTCCTTACATATATATGGGGAGGTACTAGCTCCAACTCTGTTTTACAGTGAAAACTGCAGGAACTTCAAACCGGCACTAGGAAACGGACTGAGAAAGCAGAGAAAAAGTTTCTCCTGCAACCCGTTTCCATGGTGCTAGATGAACGAACGTCTCTCCACTTGCTCAGTTCCGAGAGATAAGTGTGTGTGAAAGCCGTCCTTCAACTAGCTTGTTGGGAACACTAAGTTTCTTTTCAGTTGCAAACTCCATTCCATACATATATATGGGGAGGTACTAGATCCAACTCGGTTTTACAGTGAAAACTGCAGGAACTTCAAACCGGCACTAGGAAACAGACTGAGAAAGCAGAGAAAAAGTGTCTCCTGCAACCCGTTCCCTTGGTGCTAGATGAACGAACGTCTCTCCACTTGCTCGGTTCTGAGAGATAAGTGTGTGTGAAAGCAGTCCTTCACCTAGCTTGATGGGAACACAAAGTTTCTTTTCAGTTGCAAACTCCATTCCATACATATATATGGGGAGGTACTAGCTCCAACACTGTTTTACGGTGAAAACTGCAGGAACTTCAAACCGGCACTAGGAAACAGACTGAGAAAGCAGAGAAAAAGTGTCTCCTGCAACCCGTTCCCTTGGTTCTAGATGAACGAACGTCTCTCCACTTGCTCAGTTCTGAGAGATAAGTGTGTGTCAAAGCCGTCCTTCACCTAGCTTGTTGTGAACACAAAGTTTCTTTTCAGTTGCAAACTCCATTCCATACATATATAAGGGGAGGTTCTAGCTCCAACTCGGTTTTACAGTGAAAACTGCAGGAACTTCAAACCGGCACTAGGAAACAGACTGAGAAAGCAGAGAAATTGTGTCTCCTGCAACCCGTTCCCTTGGTGCTAGATGAACGAACGTCTCTCCGCTTGCTCAGTTCTGAGAGATAAGTGTGTGTGAAAGGTGTCCTTCACCTAGCTTGATGGGAACACAAAGTTTCTTTTCAGTTGCAAACTCCATTCCATACATATATAAGGGGAGGTTCTAGCTCCAACTCGGTTTTACAGTGAAAACTGCAGGAACTTCATACCGGCACTAGGAAACAGACTGAGAAAGCAGAGAAAAAGTGTCTCCTGCAACCCGTTCCCTTGGTGCTAGATGAACGAACGTCTCTCCACTTGCTCAGTTCTGAGAGATAAGTGTGTGTGAAAGCAGTCCTTCACCTAGCTTGATGGGAACACAAAGTTTCTTTTCAGTTGCAAACTCCATTCCATACATATATATGGGGAGGTACTAGCTCCAACACTGTTTTACGGTGAAAACTGCAGGAACATCAAACCGGCACTAGGAAACAGACTGAGAAAGCAGAGAAAAAGTGTCTCCTGCAACCCGTTCCCTTGGTTCTAGATGAACGAACGTCTCTCCACTTGCTCAGTTCTGAGAGATAAGTGTGTGTCAAAGCCGTCCTTCACCTAGCTTGTTGTGAACACAAAGTTTCTTTTCAGTTGCAAACTCCATTCCATACATATATAAGGGGAGGTTCTAGCTCCAACTCGGTTTTAAGTGAAAACTGCAGGAACTTCAAACCGGCACTAGGAAACAGACTGAGAAAGCAGAGAAAAAGTGTCTCCTGCAACCCGTTCCCTTGGTGCTAGATGAACGAACGTCTCTCCGCTTGCTCAGTTCTGAGAGATAAGTGTGTGTCAAAGATGTCCTTCACCTAGCTTAATGTGAACACAAAGTTTCTTTTCAGTTGCAAACTCCATTCCATACATATATATGGGGAGGTACTAGCTCCAACTCGGTTTTAAGTGAAAACTGCAGGAACTTCAAACCGGCACTAGGAAACAGACTGAGAAAGCAGAGTAATAGTGTCTCCTGCAAACCATTCCCTTGGTGCTAGATGAACGAACGTCTCTCCACTTGCTCAGTTCCGAGAGATAAGTGTGTGTCAAAGCCGTCCTTCACCTAGCTTGTTGTGAACACAAAGTTTCTTTTCAGTTGCAAACTCCATTCCATACATATATATGGGGAGGTACTAGCTCCAACTCGGTTTTAAGTGAAAACTGCAGGAACTTCAAACCGGCACTAGGAAACAGACTGAGAAAGCAGAGAAAAAGTGACTCCTGCAACCCGTTCACTTGGTGCTAGATGAACGAACGTCTATCCACTTGCTCAGTTCCGAGAGATAAGTGTGTGTGAAAGCCGTCCTTCAACTATCTTGTTGGGAACACAAAGTTTCTTTTCAGTTGCAAACTCCATTCCATACATATATATGGGGAGGTACTAGCTCCAACTCGGTTTTAAGTGAAAACTGCAGGAACTTCAAACCGGCACTAGGAAACAGACTGAGAAAGCAGAGTAATAGTGTCTCCTGCAAACCGTTCCCTTGGTGCTAGATGAACGAACGTCTCTCCACTTGCTCAGTTCCGAGAGATAAGTGTGTGTGAAAGCCGTCCTTCAACTAGCTTGTTGGGAACACTAAGTTTCTTTTCATTTGCAAACTCCATTCCATACATATATATGGGGAGGTACTAGATCCAACTTGGTTTTACGGTGAAAACTGCAGGAATTTCAAACCGGCACTAGGAAACAGACTGAGAAAGCAGAGAAAAAGTGTCTCCTGCAACCCGTTCCCTTGGTGCTAGATGAACGAATGTCTCCACTTGCTCAGTTCTGAGAGATAAGGGTGTGTCAAAGCCATCCTTCACATAGCTTGTTGTGAACACAAAGTTTCTTTTCAGTTGCAAACTCCATTCCATACATATATAAGGGGAGGTTATAGATCCAACTCGGTTTTACAGTGAAAACTGCAGGAACTTCAAACCGGCACTAGGAAACAGACTGAGAAAGCAGAGAAATTGTGTCTCCTGCAACGCATTTCCTTTGTGCTAGATGAACGAACGTCTCTCCGCTTGCTCAGTTCTGAGAGATAAGTGTGTATGAAAGCCGTCCTTCACATAGATTGTTGTGAACACAAAGTTTCTTTTCAGTTGCAAACTCCATTCCATACATATATAAGGGGAGGTACTAGCTCCAACTCGGTTTTACAGTGAAAACTGCAGGAACTTCAAACCGGCACTAGGAAACAAACTGAGAAAGCAGAGAAATTGTGTCTCCTGCAACCCGTTCCCTTGGTGCTAGATGAACGAACGTCTCTCTACTTACTCAGTTCTGAGAGATAAATGTGTGTGAAAGCCGTACTTCACCTAGCTTGTTGGGAACACAAAGTTTCTTTTCAGTTGGAAACACCATTCCTTACATATATATGGGGAGGTACTAGCTCCAACTCGGTTTTACAGTGAAAACTGCAGGAACTTCAAACCGGCACTAGGAAACGGACTGAGAAAGCAGAGAAAAAGTTTCTCCTGCAACCCGTTTCCATGGTGCTAGATGAACGAACGTCTCTCCACTTGCTCAGTTCCGAGAGATAAGTGTGGGTGAAAGCCGTCCTTCAACTATCTTTTGGGAACACTAAGTTTCTTTTCATTTGCAAACTCCATTCCATACATATATATGGGGAGGTACTAGATCCAAATCGGTTTTACAGTGAAAACTGCAGGAACTTCAAACCGGCACTATTAAACAGACTGAGAAAGCAGAGAAATTGTGTCCCCTGCAACCCGTTCCCTTGGTGCTAGATGAACGAACGTCTCTCCACTTGCTCAGTTCTGAGAGATAAGTGAGTGTGAAAGCTTTCCTTCACCTAGCTTGATGGGAACACAAAGTTTCTTTTCAGTTGCAAACTCCATTGCATACATATATATGGGGAGGTACTAGCTCCAACACTGTTTTACGGTGAAAACTGCAGGAACTTCAAACCGGCACTAGGAAACGGACTGAGAAAGCAGAGAAAAAGTGTCTCCTGCAACCCGTTCCCTTGGTGCTAGATGAACGAACGTCTCTCCACTTGCTCAGTTCCGAGAGATAAGTGTGTGTGAAAGCCGTCCTTCAACTAGCTTGTTGGGAACACTAAGTTTCTTTTCAGTTGCAAACTCCATTCCATACATATATATGGGGAGGTACTAGATCCAACTCGGTTTTACAGTGAAAACTGCAGGAACTTCAAACCGGCACTAGGAAACAGACTGAGAAAGCAGAGAAAAAGTGTCTCCTGCAACCCGTTCCCTTGGTGCTAGATGAACGAACGTCTCTCCACTTGCTCAGTTCTGAGAGATAAGTGTGTGTGAAAGCTGTCCTTCACCTAGCTTGATGGGAACACAAAGTTTCTTTTCAGTTGCAAACTCCATTCCATACATATATATGGGGAGGTACGAGCTCCAACACTGTTTTACGGTGAAAACTGCAGGAACTTCAAACCGGCACTAGGAAACAGACTGAGAAAGCAGAGAAAAAGTGTCTCCTGCAACCCGTTCCCTTGGTGCTAGATGAACGAACGTCTCTCCACTTGCTCAGTTCTGAGAGATAAGTTTGAGTCAAAGCCGTCCTTCACCTAGATTGTTGTGAACACAAAGTTTCTTTTCAGTTGCAAACTCCATTCCATACATATATAAGGGGAGGTTCTAGCTCCAACTCGGTTTTACAGTGAAAACTGCAGGAACTTCAAACCGGCACTAGGAAACATACTGAGAAAGCAGAGAAAAAGTGTCTCCTGCAACCCGTTCCTTTGGTGCTAGATGAACGAACGTCTCTCCACTTGCTCAGTTCTGAGAGATAAGTGTGTGTGAAAGCTGTCCTTCACCTATCTTGATGGGAACACAAAGTTTCTTTTCAGTTGCAAACTCCATTGCATACATATATATGGGGAGGTACTAGCTCCAACTCTGTTTTACGGTGAAAACTGCAGGAACTTCAAACCGGCACTAGGAAACAGACTGAGAAAGCAGAGAATAAGTGTCTCCTGCAACCCGTTCCCTTGGTGCTAGATGAACGAACGTCTCTCTACTTACTCATTTCTGAGAGATAAATTTGTGTGAAAGCCGTTCTTCACCTAGCTGGTTGGGAACACAAAGTTTCTTTTCAGTTGCAAACTCCATTCCTTACATATATATGGGGAGGTACTAGCTCCAAATCGGTTTTACAGTGAAAACTGCAGGAACTTCAAACCGGCACTAGGAAACGGACTGAGAAAGCAGAGAAAAAGTGTCTCCTGCAACCCGTTCCCTTGGTGCTAGATGAACGAACGTCTCTCTTCTTGCTCAGTTCTGAGAGATATGTGTGTTTGATAGCCGTCCTTCACCTAGCTTGTTGGGAACACAAAGTTTCTCTTCAGTTGCAAACTCCATTCCATACATATATATGGGGAGGTACTAGATCCAACTCGGTTTTACAGTGAAAACTGCAGGAACTTCAAACCGGCACTAGGAAACAGACTGAGAAAGCAGAGAAAAAGTGTCTCCTGCAACCCGTTCCCTTGGTGCTAGATGAACGAACGTCTCTCCACTTGCTCAGTTCCGAGAGATAAGTGTGTGTTAAAGCCGTCCTTCACCTAGCTTGATGGGAACACAAAGTTTCTTTTCAGTTGCAAACTCCATTGCATACATATATATGGGGAGGTACTAGCTCCAACTCTGTTTTACGGTGAAAACTGCAGGAACTTCAAACCGGCACTAGGAAACAGACTGAGAAAGCAGAGAAAAAGTGTCTCCTGCAACCCGTTCCCTTGGTGCTAAATGAACGAACGTCTCTGCACTTGCTCAGTTCTGAGAGATATGTGTGTGTCAAAGCCGTCCTTCACCTAGCTTGTTGTGAACACAAAGTTTCTTTTCAGTTGCAAACTCCATTCCATACATATATAAGGGGAGGTTCTATCTCCAACTCGTTTTTACAGTGAAAACTGCAGGAACTTCAAACCGGCACTAGGAAACAGACTGAGAAAGCAGAGAAATTGTGTCTCCCGCAACGCATTTCCTTGGTTCTAGATGAACGAACGTCTCTCCGCTTGCTCAGTTCTGAGAGATAATTGTGTATGAAAGCCGTCCTTCACCTAGCTTGTTGTGAACACAAAGTTTCTTTTCAGATGCAAACTCCATTCCATACATATATAAGGGGAGGTACAAGCTCCAACTCTGTTTTACAGTGAAAACTGCAGGAACTTCAAACCGGCACTACGAAACGGACTGAGAAAGCAGAGAAAAAGTTTCTCCTGCAACCCGTTCCCTTGGTGCTAGATGAACGAACGTCTCTCCACTTGCTCAGTTCCGAGAGATAAGTGTGTGTGAAAGCCATCCTACAACTAGCTTGTTGGGAACACTAAGTTTCTTTTCAGTTGCAAACTCCATTCCATACATATATATGGGGAGGTACTAGATCCAACTCGGTTTTACAGTGAAAACTGCAGGAACTTCAAACCGGCACTAGGAAACATACTGAGAAAGCAGAGAAAAAGTGTCTCCTGCAACCCGTTCCTTTGGTGCTAGATGAACGAACGTCTCTCCACTTGCTCAGTTCTGAGAGATAAGTGTGTGTGAAAGCTGTCCTTCACCTATCTTGATGGGAACACAAAGTTTCTTTTCAGTTGCAAACTCCATTGCATACATATATATGGGGAGGTACTAGCTCCAACTCTGTTTTACGGTGAAAACTGCAGGA
The DNA here is from genome assembly GCF_036321535.1 of Camelus dromedarius. NCBI lineage: Eukaryota > Metazoa > Chordata > Mammalia > Artiodactyla > Camelidae > Camelus > Camelus dromedarius. The sequence goes on along the minus strand of NC_087458.1, from coordinate 34,268,603 downwards.
ACTTCAAACCGGCACTAGGAAACAGACTGAGAAAGCAGAGAATAAGTGTCTCCTGCAACCCGTTCCCTTGGTGCTAGATGAACGAACGTCTCTCTACTTACTCATTTCTGAGAGATAAATTTGTGTGAAAGCCGTTCTTCACCTAGCTGGTTGGGAACACAAAGTTTCTTTTCAGTTGCAAACTCCATTCCTTACATATATATGGGGAGGTACTAGCTCCAAATCGGTTTTACAGTGAAAACTGCAGGAACTTCAAACCGGCACTAGGAAACGGACTGAGAAACAGAGAAAAAGTGTCTCCTGCAACCCGTTCCCTTGGTGCTAGATGAACGAACGTCTCTCTTCTTGCTCAGTTCTGAGAGATATGTGTGTTTGATAGCCGTCCTTCACCTAGCTTGTTGGGAACACAAAGTTTCTCTTCAGTTGCAAACTCCATTCCATACATATATATGGGGAGGTACTAGATCCAACTCGGTTTTACAGTGAAAACTGCAGGAACTTCAAACCGGCACTAGGAAACAGACTGAGAAAGCAGAGAAAAAGTGTCTCCTGCAACCCGTTCCCTTGGTGCTAGATGAACGAACATCTCTCCACTTGCTCAGTTCCGAGAGATAAGTGTGTGTTAAAGCCGTCCTTCAACTAGCTTGTTGGGAACACTAAGTTTCTTTTCAGTTGCAAACACCATTCCATACATATATATGGGGAGGTACTATATCCAACTCGGTTTTACAGTGAAAATTGCAGGAACTTCAAACCGGCACTAGGAATCAGACTGAGAAAGCAGAGAAAAAGTGTCTCCTGCAACCCGTTCCCCTGGTGCTAGATGAACGAACGTCTCTCCACTTGCTCAGTTCTGAGAGATAAGTGTGTGTGAAAGCCGTCCTTCACCTAGCTTGATGGGAACACAAAGTTTCTTTTCAGTTGCAAACTCCATTGCATACATATATATGGGGAGGTACTAGCTCCAACTCTGTTTTACGGTGAAAACTGCAGGAACTTCAAACCGGCACTAGGAAACAGACTGAGAAAGCAGAGAAAAAGTGTCTCCTGCAACCCGTTCCCTTGGTGCTAGATGAACGAACGTCTCTCCACTTGCTCAGTTCTGAGAGATATGTGTGTGTCAAAGCCGTCCTTCACCTAGCTTGTTGTGAACACAAAGTTTCTTTTCAGTTGCAAACTCCATTCCATACATATATAAGGGGAGGTTCTATCTCCAACTCGGTTTTACAGTGAAAACTGCAGGAACTTCAAACCGGCACTAGTAAACAGACTGAGAAAGCAGAGAAATTGTGTCTCCTGCAACGCATTTCCCTGGTGCTAGATGAACGAACGTCTCTCCGCTTGCTCAGTTCTGAAGATAAGTGTGTATGAAAGCCGTCCTTCAACTATCTTGTTGTGAACACAAAGTTTCTTTTCAGTTGCAAACTCCATTCCATACATATATAAGGGGAGGTACTAGCTCCAACTCGGTTTTACAGTGAAAACTGCAGGAACTTCAAACCGGAACTAGGAAACAGACTGAGAAAGCAGAGAAATTGTGTCTCCTGCAACCCGTTCCCTTGGTGCTAGATGAACGAACGTCTCTCCGCAAGCTCAGTTCGGAGAGATAAGTTTGTGTGAAATCCGTCCTTTACCTAGCTTGTTGGGAACACAAAGTTTCTTTTCAGTTGCAAACTCCATTCCATACGTATATATGGGGAGGTACTAGCTCCAACTCGGTTTTACAGTGAAAACTGCAGGAACTTCAAACCGGCACTAGGATACAGACTGAGAAAGCAGAGAAAAAGTGTCTCCTGCAACCCGTTCCCTTGGTGCTAGATGAACGAACTTCTCTCCACTTGCTTATTTCTGAGAGATAAGTGTGTGTGAAAGCCGTCCTTCACGTAGCTTGTTGGGAACACAAAGTTTCTTTTCAGTTGCAAACTCCATTCCATACATATATATGGGGAGGTACTAGCTCCAACTCGGTTGTACAGTGAAAACTGCAGGAACTTCTAACCGGCACTAGGAAACAGACTGAGAAAGAAGAGAAAAAGTGTCCCTGCTACCCGTTCCCTTGGTGCTAGATGAACGAACGTCTCTCCACTTGCTCAGTTCCGAGAGATAAGTGTGTGTGAAAGCCGTACTTCAACTAGCTTGTTGGGAACACTAAGTTTCTTTTCAGTTGCAAACTCCATTCCATACATATATATGGGGAGGTACTAGCTCCAACTCTGTTTTACGGTGAAAACTGCAGGAACTTCAAACCGGCACTAGGAAACAGACTGAGAAAGCAGAGAAATACTGTCTCCTGCAACCCGTTCCCTTGTTGCTAGATGAACGAACGTCTCTCCACTTGCTCAGTTCTGAGAGATAAGTGTGTGTCAAAGCCGTCCTTCACCTAGCTTGTTGTGAACACAAAGTTTCTTTTCAGTTGCAAACTCCATTCCATACATATATAAGGGGAGGTTCTAGCTCCAACTCGGTTTTACAGTGAAAACTGCAGGAACTTCAAACCGGCACTAGAAAACAGACTGAGAAAGCAGAGAAATTGTGTCTCCTGCAACGCATTTCCTTGGTGCTAGATGAACGAACGTCTCTCCGCTTGCTCAGTGCTGAGAGATAAGTGTGTATGAAAGCCGTCCTTCAACTAGCTTGTTGTGAACACAAAGTTTCTTTTCAGTTGCAAACTCCATTCCATACATATATAAGGGGAGGTACTAGCTCCAACTCGGTTTTACAGTGAAAACTGCAGGAACTTCAAACCGGCACTAGGAAACAGACTGAGAAAGCAGAGAAATTGTGTCTTCTGCAACCCGTTCCCTTGGTGCTAGATGAACGAACGTCTCTCCACTTGCTCAGTTCTGTGAGATAAGTGTGTGTGAAAGCCGTTATTCACCTAGCTTGTTGTGAACACAAAGTTTCTTTTCAGTTGCAAACTCCATTCCTTACATATATATGGGGAGGTACTAGCTCCAAATCGGTTTTACAGTGAAAACTGCAGGAACTTCAAACCGGCACTAGGAAACGGACTGAGAAAGCAGAGAAAAAGTGTCTCCTGCAACCCGTTCCCTTGGTGCTAGATGAACGAACGTCTCTCTTCTTGCTCAGTTCTGAGAGATATGTGTGTTTGATAGCCGTCCTTCACCTAGCTTGTTGGGAACACAAAGTTTCTCTTCAGTTGCAAACTCCATTCCATACATATATATGGGGAGGTACTAGATCCAACTCGGTTTTACAGTGAAAACTGCAGGAACTTCAAACCGGCACTAGGAAACAGACTGAGAAAGCAGAGAAAAAGTGTCTCCTGCAACCCGTTCCCTTGGTGCTAGATGAACGAACGTCTCTCCACTTGCTCAGTTCCGAGAGATAAGTGTGTGTTAAAGCCGTCCTTCAACTAGCTTGTTGGGAACACTAAGTTTCTTTTCAGTTGCAAACACCATTCCATACATATATATGGGGAGGTACTATATCCAACTCGGTTTTACAGTGAAAATTGCAGGAACTTCAAACCGGCACTAGGAATCAGACTGAGAAAGCAGAGAAAAAGTGTCTCCTGCAACCCGTTCCCCTGGTGCTAGATGAACGAACGTCTCTCCACTTGCTCAGTTCTGAGAGATAAGTGTGTGTGAAAGCCGTCCTTCACCTAGCTTGATGGGAACACTAAGTTTCTTTTCAGTTGCAAACTCCATTGCATACATATATTTGGGGAGGTACTAGCTCCAACTCTGTTTTACGGTGAAAACTGCAGGAACTTCAAACCGGCACTAGGAAACAGACTGAGAAAGCAGAGAAAAAGTGTCTATTGCAACCCGTTCCCTTGTTGCTAGATGAACGAACGTCTCTCCACTTGCTCAGTTCTGAGAGATATGTGTGTGTCAAAGCCGTCCTTCACCTAGCTTGTTGTGAACACAAAGTTTCTTTTCAGTTGCAAACTCCATTCCATACATATATAAGGGGAGGTTCTAGCTCCAACTCGGTTTTACAGTGAAAACTGCAGGAACTTCAAACCGGCACTAGTAAACAGACTGAGAAAGCAGAGAAAATGTGTCTCCTGCAACCCGTTCCCTTGGTGCTAGATGAACGAACGTCTCTCCACTTGCTCAGTTCTGAGAGATAAGTGTGTGTGAAAGCTGTCCTTCACCTATCTTGATGGGAACACAAAGTTTCTTTTCAGTTGCAAACTCCATTGCATACATATATATGGGGAGGTACTAGCTCCAACTCTGTTTTACGGTGAAAACTGCAGGAACTTCAAACCGGCACTAGGAAACAGACTGAGAAAGCAGAGAATAAGTGTCTCCTGCAACCCGTTCCCTTGGTGCTAGATGAACGAACGTCTCTCTACTTACTCATTTCTGAGAGATAAATTTGTGTGAAAGCCGTTCTTCACCTAGCTTGTTGGGAACACAAAGTTTCTTTTCAGTTGCAAACTCCATTCCTTACATATATATGGGGAGGTACTAGCTCCAAATCGGTTTTACAGTGAAAACTGCAGGAACTTCAAACCGGCACTAGGAAACGGACTGAGAAAGCAGAGAAAAAGTGTCTCCTGCAACCCGTTCCCTTGGTGCTAGATGAACGAACGTCTCTCTTCTTGCTCAGTTCTGAGAGATATTTGTGTTTGATAGCCGTCCTTCACCTAGCTTGTTGGGAACACAAAGTTTCTCTTCAGTTGCAAACTCCATTCCATACATATATATGGGGAGGTACTAGATCCAACTCGGTTTTACAGTGAAAACTGCAGGAACTTCAAACCGGCACTAGGAAACAGACTGAGAAAGCAGAGAAAAAGTGTCTCCTGCAACCCGTTCCCTTGGTGCTAGATAAACGAACGTCTCTCCACTTGCTCAGTTCCGAGAGATATGTGTGTGTTAAAGCCGTCCTTCAACTAGCTTGTTGGGAACACTAAGGTTCTTTTCAGTTGCAAACACCATTCCATACATATATAAGGGGAGGTACTATATCCAACTCGGTTTTACAGTGAAAATTGCAGGAACTTCAAACCGGCACTAGGAATCAGACTGAGAAAGCAGAGAAAAAGTGTCTCCTGCAACCCGTTCCCCTGGTGCTAGATGAACGAACGTCTCTCCACTTGCTCAGTTCTGAGAGATAAGTGTGAGTGAAAGCCGTCCTTCAACTAGCTTGATGGGAACACAAAGTTTCTTTTCAGTTGCAAACTCCATTGCATACATATATTTGGGGAGGTACTAGCTCCAACTCTGTTTTACGGTGAAAACTGCAGGAACTTCAAACCGGCACTAGGAAACAGACTGAGAAAGCAGAGAAAAAGTGTCTATTGCAACCCGTTCCCTTGTTGCTAGATGAACGAACGTCTCTCCACTTGCTCAGTTCTGAGAGATATGTGTGTGTCAAAGCCGTCCTTCACCTAGCTTGTTGTGAACACAAAGTTTCTTTTCAGTTGCAAACTCCATTCCATACATATATAAGGGGAGGTTCTAGCTCCAACTCGGTTTTACAGTGAAAACTGCAGGAACTTCAAACCGGCACTAGTAAACAGACTGAGAAAGCAGAGAAATTGTGTCTCCTGCAACGCATTTCCCTGGTGCTAGATGAACGAACGTCTCTCCGCTTGCTCAGTTCTGAAGATAAGTGTGTATGAAAGCCGTCCTTCACCTATCTTGTTGTGAACACAAAGTTTCTTTTCAGTTGCAAACTCCATTCCATACATATATAAGGGGAGGTACTAGCTCCAACTCGGTTTTACAGTGAAAACTGCAGGAACTTCAAACCGGAACTAGGAAACAGACTGAGAAAGCAGAGAAATTGTGTCTCCTGCAACCCGTTCCCTTGGTGCTAGATGAACGAACGTCTCTCCGCAAGCTCAGTTCTGAGAGATAAGTGTGTGTGAAAGCCGTCCTTTACCTAGCTTGTTGGGAACACAAAGTTTCTTTTCAGTTGCAAACTCCATTCCATACATATATATGGGGAGGTACTAGCTCCAACTCGGTTTTACAGTGAAAACTGCAGGAACTTCAAACCGGCACTAGGATACAGACTGAGAAAGCAGAGAAAAAGTGTCTCCTGCAACCCGTTCCCTTGGTGCTAGATGAACGAACTTCTCTCCACTTGCTTATTTCTGAGAGATAAGTGTGTGTGAAAGCCGTCCTTCACCTAGCTTGTTGGGAACACAAAGTTTCTTTTCAGTTGCAAACTCCATTCCATACATATATATGGGGAGGTACTAGCTCCAACTCGGTTGTACAGTGAAAACTGCAGGAACTTCAAACCGGCACTAGGAAACAGACTGAAAAAGAAGAGAAAAAGTGTCCCTGCTACCCGTTCCCTTGGTGCTAGATGAACGAACGTCTCTCCACTTGCTCAGTTCCGAGAGATAAATGTGTGTGAAAGCCGTCCTTCAACTAGCTTGTTGGGAACACTAAGTTTCTTTTCAGTTGCAAAATCCATTCCATACATATATATGGGGAGGTACTAGATCCAACTCTGTTTTACAGTGAAAACTGCAGGAACTTCAAACCGGCACTAGGAAACAGTATGAGAAAGCACAGAAAAAGTGTCTCCTGCACCCCGTTCCCCTGGTGCTAGATGAACGAACGTCTCTCCACTTGCTCAGTTCTGAGAGATAAGTGTGTGTGAAAGCCGTCCTTCACCTAGCTTGATGGGAACACAAAGTTTCTTTTCAGTTGCAAACTCCATTGCATACATATATATGGGGAGGTACTAGCTCCAACTCTGTTTTACGGTGAAAACTGCAGGAACTTCAAACCGGCACTAGGAAACAGACTGAGAAAGCAGAGAAATACTGTCTCCTGCAACCCGTTCCCTTGTTGCTAGATGAACGAACGTCTCTCCACTTGCTCAGTTCTGAGAGATAAGTGTGTGTCAAAGCCGTCCTTCACCTAGCTTGTTGTGAACACAAAGTTTCTTTTCAGTTGCAAACTCCATTCCATACATATATAAGGGGAGGTTCTAGCTCCAACTCGGTTTTACAGTGAAAACTGCAGGAACTTCAAACCGGCACTAGAAAACAGACTGAGAAAGCAGAGAAATTGTGTCTCCTGCAACGCATTTCCTTGGTGCTAGATGAACGAACGTCTCTCCGCTTGCTCAGTGCTGAGAGATAAGTGTGTATGAAAGCCGTCCTTCACCTAGCTTGTTGTGAACACAAGGTTTCTTTTCAGTTGCAAACTCCATTCCATACATATATAAGGGGAGGTACTAGCTCCAACTCGGTTTTAGAGTGAAAACTGCAGGAACTTCAAACCGGCACTAGGAAACAGACTGAGAAAGCAGAGAAATTGTGTCTCCTGCAACCCGTTCCCTTGGTGCTAGATGAACGAACGTCTCTCCACTTGCTCAGTTCTGAGAGCTAAGTGTGTGTGAAAGCCGTCCTTCACCTAGCTTGTTGTGAACACAAAGTTTCTTTTCAGTTGCAAACTCCATTCCATACATATATATGGGGAGTTACTAGCTCCAACTCTGTTTTACGGTGAAAACTGCAGGAACTTCAAACCGGCACTAGTAAACAGACTGAGAAACCAGAGAAAAAGTGTCTCCTGAAACCCGTTCCCTTGGTGCTAGATGAACGAACGTCTCTCCACTTGCTCATTTCTGAGAGATAAGTGTGTGTGAAAGCCGTCCTTCACCTAGCTTGTTGGGAACACAAAGTTTCTTTTCAGTTGCAAACTCCATTCCATACATATATATGGGGAGGTACTAGCTCCAACACGGCTGTACAGTGAAAACTGCAGGAACTTCAAACCGGCACTAGGAAACAGACTGAGAAAGCAGAGAAAAAGTGTCTCCTGCTACCCGTTCACTTGGTGCTAGATGAACGAACGTCTCTCCACTTGCTCAGTTCCGAGAGATAAGTGTGTGTGAAAGCCGTCCTTCAACTAGCTTGTTGGGAACACTAAGTTTCTTTTCAGTTGCAAACTCCATTCCATACATATATATGGGGATATACTAGATCCAACTCGGTTTTACAGTGAAAACTGAAGGAACTTCTAACCGGCACTAGGAAACAGACTGAGAAAGCAGAGAAAAAGTGTCTCCTGCAACCCGTTCCCTTGGTGCTAGATGAACGAACGTCCCTCCACTTGCTCAGTTCTGAGAGATAATTGTGTGTGAAAGCCGTCCTTCACCTAGCTTGATGGGAACACAAAGTTTCTTTTCATTTGGAAACTCCATTCCATATATATATATGGGGAGGTACTAGCTCCAACTCAGTTTTACGGTGAAAACTGCAGGAACTTCAAACCGGCACTAGGAAACAGACTGAGAAAGCAGAGAAAAAGTGTCTCCTGCAACCCTTTCCCTTGGCGCTAGATGAACGAAAGTCTCTCCACTTGCTCAGTTCTGAGAGACATGTGTGTGTGAAAGCCGTCCTTCACCTAGCTTCTTGGGAACACAAAGTTTCTTTTCAGTTGCAAACTCCATTCCATACATATATAAGGGGAGGTACTAGCTCCAACTCGGTTTTACAGTGAAAACTGCAGGAACTTCAAACCGGCACTATTAAACAGACTGAGAAAGCAGAGAAATTGTGTCTCCTGCAACCCGTTCCCTTGGTGCTAGATGAACGAAGGTCTCTCCACTTGCTCAGTTCTGAGAGATAAGTGTGTGTGAAAGCCGTTCTTCACCTAGCTTGTTGGGAACACAAAGTTTCTTTTCAGTTGCAAACTCCATTCCTTACATATATATGGGGAGGTACAAGCTCCAACTCGGTTTTACAGTGAAAACTGCAGGAACTTCAAACCGGCACTAGGAAACGGACTGAGAAAGCAGAGAAAAAGTGTCTCCTGCAACCCGTTCCCTTGGTGCTAGATGAACGAACGTCTCTCCACTTGCTCAGTTCTGAGAGATAAGTGTGTGTGAAAGCTGTCCTTCACCTAGCTTGATGGGAACACAAAGTTTCTTTTCAGTTGCAAACTCCATTGCATACATATATATGGGTTGGTACTAGCTCCAACTCTGTTTTACGGTGAAAACTGCATGAACTTCAAGCCGGCACTAGGAAACAGACTGAGAATGCAGAGAAAAACTGTCTCCTGCAACCCGTTCCCTTGGTGCTAGATGAACGAACGTCTCTCCACTTGCTCAGTTCTGAGAGATAAGTGTGTGTCAAAGCCGTCCTTCACCTAGCTTGTTCTGAACACAAAGTTTCTTTTTAGTTGCAAACTCCATTCCATACATATATAAGGGGAGGTTCTAGCTCCAACTCGGTTTTACAGTGAAAACTGCAGGAACTTCAAACCGGCACTAGAAAACAGACTGAGAAAGCAGTGAAATTGTGTCTCCTGCATCGCATTTCCTTGGTGCTAGATGAACGAACGTCTCTCCGCTTGCTCAGTTCTGAGAGATAAGTGTGTATGAAAGCCGTCCTTCACCTAGCTTGTTGTGAACACAAAGTTTCTTTTCAGTTGCAAACTCCATTCCATACATATATAAGGGGAGGTACTAGCTCCAACTCGGTTTTACAGTGAAAACTGCAGGAACTTCAAACCGGCACTATTAAACAGACTGAGAAAGCAGAGAAATTGTGTCTCCTGCAACCCGTTCCCTTGGTGCTAGATGAACGAAGGTCTCTCCACTTGCTCAGTTCTGAGAGATAAGTGTGTGTGAAAGCCGTTCTTCACCTAGCTTGTTGGGAACACAAAGTTTCTTTTCAGTTGCAAACTCCATTCCTTACATATATATGGGGAGGTACAAGCTCCAACTCGGTTTTACAGTGAAAACTGCAGGAACTTCAAACCGGCACTAGGAAACGGACTGAGAAAGCAGAGAAAAAGTGTCTCCTGCAACCCGTTCCCTTGGTGCTAGATGAACGAACGTCTCTCCACTTGCTCAGTTCTGAGAGATAAGTGTGTGTGAAAGCTGTCCTTCACCTAGCTTGATGGGAACACAAAGTTTCTTTTCAGTTGCAAACTCCATTGCATACATATATATGGGTTGGTACTAGCTCCAACTCTGTTTTACGGTGAAAACTGCATGAACTTCAAGCCGGCACTAGGAAACAGACTGAGAATGCAGAGAAAAACTGTCTCCTGCAACCCGTTCCCTTGGTGCTAGATGAACGAACGTCTCTCCACTTGCTCAGTTCTGAGAGATAAGTGTGTGTCAAAGCCGTCCTTCACCTAGCTTGTTCTGAACACAAAGTTTCTTTTTAGTTGCAAACTCCATTCCATACATATATAAGGGGAGGTTCTAGCTCCAACTCGGTTTTACAGTGAAAACTGCAGGAACTTCAAACCGGCACTAGAAAACAGACTGAGAAAGCAGTGAAATTGTGTCTCCTGCATCGCATTTCCTTGGTGCTAGATGAACGAACGTCTCTCCGCTTGCTCAGTTCTGAGAGATAAGTGTGTATGAAAGCCGTCCTTCACCTAGCTTGTTGTGAACACAAAGTTTCTTTTCAGTTGCAAACTCCATTCCATACATATATAAGGGGAGGTACTAGCTCCAACTCGGTTTTACAGTGAAAACTGCAGGAACTTCAAACCGGCACTAGGAAACAGACTGAGAAAGCAGAGAAATTGTGTCTCCTGCAACCCGTTCCCTTGGTGCTAGATGAACGAACGTCTCTTCGCTTGCTCAGTTCTGAGAGATAAGTGTGTGTGAAAGCCGTCCTTCACCTAGCTTTTTGGGAACACAAAGTTATTTTTCAGTTGCAAACTCCATTCCATACATATATAAGGGGAGGTACTAGCTCCAACTCTGTTTTACGTTGAAAACTGCAGGAACTTCAAAGCGGCACTAGGAAACAGACTGAGAAAGCAGAGAAAAAGTGTCTCCTGCAACCCGTTCCCTTGGTGCTAGATGAACGAACGTCTCTCCACTTGCTCAGTTCTGAGAGATAAGTGTGTGTGAAAGCTGCCCTTCACCTAGCTTGATGGGAACACAAAGTTTCTTTTCAGTTGCAAACTCCATTGCATACATATATATGGGTTGGTACTAGCTCCAACTCTGTTTTACGGTGAAAACTGCAGGAACTTCAAAAAGGCACTAGGAAACAGACTGAGAAAGCAGAGAAAAAGTGTCTCCTGCTACCCGTTCCCTTGGTGCTAGATGAACGAACGTCTCTCCACTTGCTCAGTTCTGAGAGATAAGTGTGTGTCAAAGCCGTCCTTCACCTAGCTTGTTCTGAACACAAAGTTTCTTTTCAGTTGCAAACTCCATTCCGTACATATATAAGGGGAGGTTCTAACTCCAACTCGGTTTTACAGTGAAAACTGCAGGAACTTCAAACCGGCACTAGAAAACAGACTGAGAAAGCAGTGAAATTGTGTCTCCTGCAACGCATTTCCTTGGTGCTAGATGAACGAACGTCTCTCCGCTTGCTCAGTTCTGAGAGATAAGTGTGTATGAAAGCCGTCCTTCACCTAGCTTGTTGTGAACACAAAGTTTCTTTTCAGTTGCAAACTCCATTCCATACATATATAAGGGGAGGTACTAGCTCCAACTCGGTTTTACAGTGAAAACTGCAGGAACTTCAAACCGGCACTAGGAAACAGACTGAGAAAGCAGAGAAATTGTGTCTCCTGCAACCCGTTCCCTTGGTGCTAGATGAACGAACGTCTCTCCGCTTGCTCAGTTCTGAGAGATAAGTGTGTGTGAAAGCCGTCCTTCACCTAGCTTGTTGGGAACACAAAGTTTCTTTTCAGTTGCAAACTCCATTGCATACATATATATGGGGAGGTACTAGCTCCAACTCGGTTTTACAGTGAAAACTGCAGGAACTTCAAACCGGCACTAGGAAACAGACTGAGAAAGCAGAGAAAAAGTGTCTCCTGCAACCCGTTCCCTTGTTGCTAGATGAACGAACGTCTCTCCACTTGCTCATTTCTGAGAGATAAGTGTGTGTGAAAGCCGTCCTTCACCTAGCTTTTTGGGAACACAAAGTTATTTTTCAGTTGCAAACTCCATTCCATACATATATATGGGGAGGTACTAGCTCCAACTCTGTTTTACGGTGAAAACTGCAGGAACTTCAAAGCGGCACTAGGAAACAGACTGAGAAAGCAGAGAAAAAGTGTCTCCTGCTACCCGTTCCCTTTGTGCTAGATGAACGAACGTCTCTCCACTTGCTCAGCTCCGAGAGATAAGTGTGTGTGAAAGCCGTCCTTCAACTAGCTTGTTGGGAACACTAAGTTTCTTTTCAGTTGCAAACTCCATTCCATACATATATATGGGGATATACAAGATTAAACTCGGTTTTACAGTGAAAACTGCAGGAACTTCTAACCGGCACTAGGAAACAGACTGAGAAAGCAGAGAAATAGTGTCTCCTGCAACCAGTTCCCTTGGTGCTAGATGAACGAACGTCTCTCCACTTGCTCAGTTCTGAGAGATAATTGTGTGTGAAAGCCGTCCTTCACCTAGCTTGATGGGAACACAAAGTTTCTTTTCATTTGGAAACTCCATTCCATATATATATACGGGGAGGTACTAGCTCCAACTCTGTTTTACGGTGAAAACTGCAGGAACTTCAAACCGGCACTAGGAAACAGACTGATAAAGCAGAGAAAAAGTGTCTCCTGCAACCCTTTCCCTTGGCGCTAGATGAACGAATGTCTCTCCACTTGCTCAGTTCTGAGAGATAAGTGTGTGTGAAAGCTGTCCTTCACCTAGCTTGATGGGAACACAAAGTTTCTTTTCAGTTGCAAACTCCATTGCATACATATATATGGGTAGGTACTAGCTCCAACTCTGTTTTACGGTGAAAACTGCAGGAACTTCAAAACGGCACTAGGAAACTGACTGAGAAAGCAGAGAAAAAGTGTCTCCTGCAACCCGTTCCCTTGGTGCTAGATGAACGAACGTCTCTCCACTTGCTCAGTTCTGAGTGATAAGTGTGTTTCAAAGCCGTCCTTCACCTAGCTTGTTGGGAACACAAAGTTTCTTTTCAGTTGCAAACTCCATTCCATACATATATAAGGGGAGGTTCTAGCTCCAACACCGTTTTACAGTGAAAACTGCAGGAACTTCAAACCGGCACTAGGAAACAGACTGAGAAAGCAGAGAAATTGTGTCTCCTGCAACGCATTTAATTGGTGCTAGATGAACGAACGTCTCTCCGCTTGCTCAGTTCTGAGAGATAAGTGTGTATGAAAGCCGTCCTTCACCTAGCTTGTTGTGAACACAAAGTTTCTTTTCAGTTGCAAACTCCATTCCATACATATATAAGGGGAGGTACTAGCTTCAACTCGGTTTTACAGTGAAAACTGCAGGAACTTCAAACCGGCACTAGGAAACAGACTGAGAAAGCAGAGAAATTGTGTCTCCTGCAAACCGTTCCCTTGGTGCTAGATGAACGAACGTCTCTCCACTTGCTCAGTTCTGAGAGATAAGTGTGTGTGAAAGCCGTCCTTCACCTAGCTTGTTGTTAACACAAAGTATCTTTTCAGTTGCAAACTCCATTCCATACATATATATGGGGAGGTACTAGCTCCAACACGGTTTTACAGTGAAAACTGAAGGAACTTCAAACCGGCACTAGGAAACAGACTGAGAAAGCAGAGAAAATGTGTCTCCTGCAACCCGTTCCCTTGGTGCTAGATGAACGAACGTCTCTCCACTTGCTCAGTTCTGAGAGATAAGTGTGTGTCAAAGCCGTCCTTCACCTAGCTTGTTCTGAACACAAAGTTTCTTTTCAGTTGCAAACTCCATTCCATACATATATAAGGGGAGGTTCTAGCTCCAACTCGTTTTTACAGTGAAAACTGCAGGAACTTCAAACCGGCACTAGAAAACAGACTGAGAAAGCAGTGAAATTGTGTCTCCTGCAACGCATTTCCTTGGTGCTAGATGAACGAACGTCTCTCCGCTTGCTCAGTTCTGAGAGATAAGTGTGTATGAAAGCCGTCCTTCACCTAGCTTGTTGTGAACACAAAGTTTCTTTTCAGTTGCAAACTCCATTCCATACATATATAAGGGGAGGTACTAGCTCCAACTCGGTTTTACAGTGAAAACTGCAGGAACTTCAAACCGGCACTAGGAAACAGACTGAGAAAGCAGAGAAATTGTGTCTCCTGCAACCCGTTCCCTTGGTGCTAGATGAACGAACGTCTCTCCGCTTGCTCAGTTCTGAGAGATAAGTGTGTGTGAAAGCCGTCCTTCACCTAGCTTGTTGGGAACACAAAGTTTCTTTTCAGTTGCAAACTCCTTTCCATACATATATATGGGGAGGTACTAGCTCCAACTCGGTTTTACAGTGAAAAATGCAGGAACTTCAAACCGGCACTAGGAAACAGACTGAGAAAGCAGAGAAATAGTGTCTCCTGCAACCCGTTCCCTTGGTGCTAGATGAACGAACGTCTCTCCACTTGCTTAGTTCTGAGAGATAATTGTGTGTGATAGCCGTCCTTCACCTAGCTTGTTGGGAACACAAAGTTTCTTTTCAGTTGCAAACTCCATCCCATACATATATATGGGGAGATATTAGCTCCAACACGGTTTTACAGTGAAAACTGCAGGAACTTCAAACCGGCACTAGGAAACCGACTGAGAAAGCAGAGAAAAAGTGTCTCCTGCAACCCGTTCCCTTGGTGCTAGATGAACGAACGTCTCTCCACTTGCTCAGTTCTGAGAGATAAGTGTGTGTCAAAGCCGTCCTTCACCTAGCTTGTTGTGAACACAAAGTTTTTTTTCAGTTGCAAACTCCATTCCATACATATATAAGGGGAGGTTCTAGCTAAAACTCGGTTTTACAGTGAAAACTGCAGGAACTTCAAACCGGCACTAGGAAACAGACTGAGAAAGCAGAGAAATTGTGTCTCCTGCAACGCATTTAATTGGTGCTAGATGAACGAACGTCTCTCCGCTTGCTCAGTTCTGAGAGATAAGTGTGTATGAAAGCCGTCCTTCACCTAGCTTGTTGTGAACACAAAGTTTCTTTTCAGTTGCAAACTCCATTCCATACATATATAAGGGGAGGTACTAGCTTCAACTCGGTTTTACAGTGAAAACTGCAGGAACTTCAAACCGGCACTAGGAAACAGACTGAGAAAGCAGAGAAATTGTGTCTCCTGCAAACCGTTCCCTTGGTGCTAGATGAACGAACGTCTCTCCACTTGCTCAGTTCTGAGAGATAAGTGTGTGTGAAAGCCGTCCTTCACCTAGCTTGTTGTTAACACAAAGTATCTTTTCAGTTGCAAACTCCATTCCATACATATATATGGGGAGGTACTAGCTCCAACACGGTTTTACAGTGAAAACTGAAGGAACTTCAAACCGGCACTAGGAAACAGACTGAGAAAGCAGAGAAAATGTGTCTCCTGCAACCCGTTCCCTTGGTGCTAGATGAACGAACGTCTCTCCACTTGCTCAGTTCTGAGAGATAAGTGTGTGTCAAAGCCGTCCTTCACCTAGCTTGTTCTGAACACAAAGTTTCTTTTCAGTTGCAAACTCCATTCCATACATATATAAGGGGAGGTTCTAGCTCCAACTCGTTTTTACAGTGAAAACTGCAGGAACTTCAAACCGGCACTAGAAAACAGACTGAGAAAGCAGTGAAATTGTGTCTCCTGCAACGCATTTCCTTGGTGCTAGATGAACGAACGTCTCTCCGCTTGCTCAGTTCTGAGAGATAAGTGTGTATGAAAGCCGTCCTTCACCTAGCTTGTTGTGAACACAAAGTTTCTTTTCAGTTGCAAACTCCATTCCATACATATATAAGGGGAGGTACTAGCTCCAACTCGGTTTTACAGTGAAAACTGCAGGAACTTCAAACCGGCACTAGGAAACAGACTGAGAAAGCAGAGAAATTGTGTCTCCTGCAACCCGTTCCCTTGGTGCTAGATGAACGAACGTCTCTCCGCTTGCTCAGTTCTGAGAGATAAGTGTGTGTGAAAGCCGTCCTTCACCTAGCTTGTTGGGAACACAAAGTTTCTTTTCAGTTGCAAACTCCTTTCCATACATATATATGGGGAGGTACTAGCTCCAACTCGGTTTTACAGTGAAAAATGCAGGAACTTCAAACCGGCACTAGGAAACAGACTGAGAAAGCAGAGAAATAGTGTCTCCTGCAACCCGTTCCCTTGGTGCTAGATGAACGAACGTCTCTCCACTTGCTTAGTTCTGAGAGATAATTGTGTGTGATAGCCGTCCTTCACCTAGCTTGTTGGGAACACAAAGTTTCTTTTCAGTTGCAAACTCCATCCCATACATATATATGGGGAGATATTAGCTCCAACACGGTTTTACAGTGAAAACTGCAGGAACTTCAAACCGGCACTAGGAAACCGACTGAGAAAGCAGAGAAAAAGTGTCTCCTGCAACCCGTTCCCTTGGTGCTAGATGAACGAACGTCTCTCCACTTGCTCAGTTCCGAGAGATAAGTGTGTGTGAAAGCCGTCCTTCACGTAACTTCTTGGGAACACAAAGTTTCTTTTCAGTTGCAAACTCCATTCCATACATATATATGGGGAGGTACTAGCTCCTACTCTGTTTTACGGTGAAAACTGCAGGAACTTCAAAGCGGCACTAGGAAACAGACTGAGAAAGCAGAGAAAAAGTGTCTACTGCTACCCGTTCCCTTGGTGCTAGATGAACGAACGTCTCTCCACTTGCTCAGCTCCGAGAGATAAGTGTATGTGAAAGCCGTCCTTCAACTAGCTTGTTGGGAACACTAAGTTTCTTTTCAGTTGCAAACTCCATCCCATACATATATATGGGGAGATATTAGCTCCAACACGGTTTTACAGTGAAAACTGCAGGAACTTCAAACCGACACTAGGAAACAGACTGAGAAAGCAGAGAAATTGTGTCTCCTGCAACCCGTTCCCTTGGTGCTAGATGAACGAACGTCTGTCCACTTGCTCAGTTCTGAGAGATAAGTGTGTGTGAAAGCCGTCCTTCACCTAGCTTTTTGGGAACAAAAAGTTTCTTTTCAGTTGCAATCTCCATTCCATACATATATATGGGGAGGTACTAGCCCCAACTCTGTTTTACAGTGAAAACTTTAGGACCTTCAAACCGGCACTAGGAAACAGAATGAGAAAGCAGAGAAACATTGTCTCCTGCAACCCTTTCCGTTGGTGCTAGATGAACGAACGTCTCTCTACTTACTCAGATCTGAGAGATAAATGTGTGTGAAAGCCGTTCTTCAGCTAGCTTGTTGGGAACACAAAGTTTTTTTCAGTTGCAAACTCCATTCCATACATATATATGGGGAGGTACTAGCTCCAACACGGTTTTACAGTGAAAAATGCAGGAACTTCAAACCGGCACTAGGAAACAGACTGAGAAAGCAGAGAAATAGTGTCTCCTGCAACCCGTTCCCTTGGTGCTAGATGAACGAACGTCTCTCCACTTGCTTAGTTCTGAGAGATAATTGTGTGTGATAGCCGTCCTTCACCTAGCTTGTTGGGAACACAAAGTTTCTTTTCAGTTGCAAACTCCATCCCATACATATATATGGGGAGATATTAGCTCCAACACGGTTTTACAGTGAAAACTGCAGGAACTTCAAAACGGCACTAGGAAACAGACTGAGAAAGCAGAGAAAAAGTGTCTCCTGCAACCCGTTCCCTTGGTGCTAGATGAACGAACGTCTCTCCACTTGCTCAGTTCCGAGAGATAAGTGTGTGTGAAAGCCGTCCTTCACGTAACTTCTTGGGAACACAAAGTTTCTTTTCAGTTGCAAACTCCATTCCATACATATATATGGGGAGGTACTAGCTCCTACTCTGTTTTACGGTGAAAACTGCAGGAACTTCAAAGCGGCACTAGGAAACAGACTGAGAAAGCAGAGAAAAAGTGTCTCCTGCTACCCGTTCCCTTGGTGCTAGATGAACGAACGTCTCTCCACTTGCTCAGTTCCGAGAGATAAGTGTGTGTGAAAGCCGTCCTTCACGTAACTTCTTGGGAACACAAAGTTTTTTTTCAGTTGCAAACTCCATTCCATACATAAATATGGGGAGGTACTAGCTCCTACTCTGTTTTACGGTGAAAACTGCAGGAACTTCAAAGCGGCACTAGGAAACAGACTGAGAAAGCAGAGAAAAAGTGTCTCCTGCTACCCGTTCCCTTGGTGCTAGATGAACGAACGTCTCTCCACTTGCTCAGCTCCGAGAGATAAGTGTATGTGAAAGCCGTCCTTCAACTAGCTTGTTGGGAACACTAAGTTTCTTTTCAGTTGCAAACTCCATTCCATACATATATATGGGGATATACAAGATCCAACTCGGTTTTACAGTGAAAACTGCAGGAACATCTAACCGGCACTAGGAAACAGACTGAGAAAGCAGAGAAAAAGTGTCTCCTGCAACCAGTTCCCTTGGTGCTAGATGAACGAACGTCTCTCCACTTGCTCAGTTCTGAGAGATAATTGTGTGTGAAAGCCGTCCTTCACCTAGCTTGATGGGAACACAAAGTTTCTTTTCATTTGGAAACTCCATTCCATATATATATACGGGGAGGTACTAGCTCCAACTCTGTTTTAAGGTGAAAACTGCAGGAACTTCAAACCGGCACTAGGAAACAGACTGAGAAAGCAGAGAAAAAGTGTCTCCTGCAACCCTTTCCCTTGGCGCTAGATGAACGAATGTCTCTCCACATGCTCAGTTCTGAGAGATATGTGTGTGTGAAAGCCTTCCTTCACCTAGCTTGTTGGGAACACAAAGTTTCTTTTCAGTTGCAAACTCCATTCCATACATATATAAGGGGAGGTACTAGCTCCAACTCGGTTTTACAGTGAAAACTGCAGGAACTTCAAACCGGCACTAGGAAACAGACTGAGAAAGCAGAGAAATTGTGTCCCCTGCAAACCGTTCCCTTGGTGCTAGATGAACGAACGTCTCTCCACTTGCTCAGTTCTGAGAGATAAGTGTGTGTGAAAGCCGTCCTTCACCTAGCTTGTTGGGAACACAAAGTTTCTTTTCAGTTGCAAACTCCATTCCATACATATATATGGGGAGGTACTAGCTCCAACACGGTTTTACAGTGAAAACTGAAGGAACTTCAAACCGGCACTAGGAAACAGACTGAGAAAGCAGAGAAAATGTGTCTCCTGCAACCCGTTCCCTTGGTGCTAGATGAACGAACGTCTCTCCACTTGCTCAGTTCTGAGAGTTAAGTGTGTGTCAAAGCCTAACTTCACCTAGCTTGTTCTGAACACAAAGTTTCTTTTCAGTTGCAAACTCCATTCCGTACATATATAAGGGGAGGTTCTAGCTCCAACTCGGTTTTAAAGTGAAAACTGCAGGAACTTCAAACCGGCACTAGAAAACAGACTGAGAAAGCAGAGAAATTGTGTCTCCTGCAACCCGTTCCCTTGGTGCTAGATGAACGATCGTCTCTCCGCTTGCTCAGTTCTGAGAGATAAGTGTGTGTGAAAGCCGTCCTTCACCTAGCTTGTTGGGAACACAAAGTTTCTTTTCAGTTGCAAACTCCATTCCATACATATATATGGGGAGGTACTAGCTCCAACTCGGTTTTACAGTGAAAACTGCAGGAACTTCAAACCGGCACTAGGAAACAGACTGAGAAAGCAGAGAAAAAGTGTCTCCTGCAACCCGTTCCCTTGTTGCTAGATGAACGAACGTCTCTCCACTTGCTCATTTCTGAGAGATATTTCTGTGTGAAAGCCGTCCTTCACCTAGCTTTTTGGGAACACAAAGTTATTTTTCAGTTGCAAACTCCATTCCATACATATATATGGGGAGGTACTAGCTCCAACTCTGTTTTACGGTGAAAACTGCAGGAACTTCAAAGCGGCACTAGGAAACAGACTGAGAAAGCAGAGAAAAAGTGTCTCCTGCTACCCGTTCCCTTGGTGCTAGATGAACGAACGTCTCTCCACTTGCTCAGCTCCGAGAGATAAGTGTGTGTGAAAGCCGTCCTTCAACTAGCTTGTTGGGAACACTAAGTGTCTTTTCAGTTGCAAACTCCATTCCATACATATATATGGGGATATACAAGATCCAACTCTGTTTTACAGTGAAAACTGCAGGAACTTCTAACCGGCACTAGGAAACAGACTGAGAAAGCAGAGAAAAAGTGTCTCCTGCAACCAGTTCCCTTGGTGCTAGATGAACGAACGTCTCTCCACTTGCTCAGTTCTGAGAGATAATTGTGTGTGAAAGCCGTCCTTCACCTAGCTTGATGGGAACACAAAGTTTCTTTTCATTTGGAAACTCCATTCCATATATATATACGGGGAGGTACTAGCTCCAACTCTGTTTTACGGTGAAAACTGCAGGAACTTCAAACCGGCACTAGGAAACAGACTGAGAAAGCAGAGAAAAAGTGTCTCCTGCAACCCTTTCCCTTGGCGCTAGATGAACGAATGTCTCTCCACTTGCTCAGTTCTGAGAGATATGTGTGTGTGAAAGCCTTCCTTCACCTAGCTTGTTGGGAACACAAAGTTTCTTTTCAGCTGCAAACTCCATTCCATACATATATAAGGGGAGGTACTAGCTCCAACTCGGTTTTACAGTGAAAACTGCAGGAACTTCAAACCGGCACTATTAAACAGACTGAGAAAGCAGAGAAATTGTGTCTCCTGCAACCCGTTCCCTTTGTGCTAGATGAACGAACGTCTCTCCGCTTGCTCAGTTCTGAGAGATAAGTGTGTGTGAAAGCCGTCCTTCAACTAGCTTGTTGGGAACACAAAGTTTCTTTTCAGTTGCAAACTCCATTCCATACATATATATGGGTAGGTACTAGCTCCAACTCGGTTTCACAGTGAAAACTGCAGGAACTTCAAACCGGCACTAGGAAACAGACTTAGAAAGCAGAGAAATAGTGTCTCCTGCAACCCGTTCCCTTGGTGCTAGATGAACGAACGTCTCTCTACTTACTCAGTTCTGAGAGATAAATGTGTGTGAAAGCCGTTCTTCACCTAGCTTGTTGGGAACACAAAGTTTCTTTTCAGTTGCAAACTCCATTCCTTACATATATAAGGGGAGGTACTAGATCCAACTCGGTTTTACAGTGAAAACTGCAGGAACTTCAAACCGTCACTAAGAAACAGACTGAGAACGCAGAGAAAAAGTGTCTCCTGAAAACCATTGCCTTGGTGCTAGATGAACGAACGTCTCTCCACTTGCTCAGTTCTGAGAGATAAGTGTGTGTGAAAGCTGTCCTTCACCTAGCTTGATGGGAACACAAAGTTTCTTTTCAGTGGCAAACTCCATTGCATACATATATATGGGGAGGTACTAGCTCCAACTCGGTTTTACAGTGAAAACTGCAGGAACTTCAAACCGGCACTAGGAAACGGACTGAGAAAGCAGAGAAAAAGTGTCTCCTGCAACCCGTTCCCTTGGTGCTAGATGAACGAACGTCTCTCTTCTTGCTCAGTTCTAGGAGATATGTGTGTTTGAAAGCCGTTCTTCACCTAGCTTGTTGGGAACACAAAGTTTCTCTTCAGTTGCAAACTCCATTCCATACATATATATGGGGATGTACTAGCTCCAACTCGGTTTTACGGTGAAAACTGCAGGAACTTCTAACCGGCACTAGGAAACAGACTGAGAAAGCAGAGAAAAAGTGCCTCCTGCAACCCGTTCCCTTGGTGCTAGATGAAGGAACGTCTCTCCACTTGCTCAGTTCTGAGAGATAAGTGTGTGTGAAAGCCGTACTTCACCTAGCTTGTTGGGAACACAAAGTTTCTTTTCAGTTGCAAACTCCATTCCATAAGTATATATGGGGAGGTACTAGATCCAACTCGGTTTTACAGTGAGAACTGCAACAACTTCAAACCGGCACTAGGAAACAGACTGAGAAAGCAGAGAAAAACTGTCTCCTGCAACCCGTTCCCTTGGTGCTAGATGAACGAACGTCTCTCCACTTGCTCATTTCTGAGAGATAGGTGTGTTTGAAAGCCGTCCTTCACCTAGCTTGATGGGAACACAAAGTTTATGTTCAGTTCAAACTCCATTCCTTACATATATATGGGGAGGTACTAGCTCAAACTCGGTTTTACAGTGAAAACTGCAGGAACTTCAAACCGGCACTAGGAAACAGACTGAGAAAGCAGAGAAAAAGTGTCTTCTGCAACCCGTTCCCTTGGTGCTAGATGAACGAAAGTCTCTCCACTTGCTCAGTTCTGAGAGATAAGTGTGTGTGAAAGCCGTCCTTCACTTAGCTTGTTGGGAACACAAAGTTTCTTTTCGGTTGCAAACTCCATTCCATACATATATAAGGGGAGGTACTAGCTCCAACTCGGTTTTACAGTGAAAACTCCAGGAACTTCAAAACGGCACTAGGAAACCGACTGAGAAAGCAGAGAAATTGTGTCTCCTGCAACCCGTTCCCTTGGTGCTAGATGAACGAACGTCTCTCTGCTTGCTCAGTTCTGAGAGATAATTGTGTGTGAAAGCCGTCCTTCACCTAGCTTGTTGGGAACACAAAGTTTCTTTTCAGTTGCAAACTCCATTCCATACATATATATGGGGAGGTACTAGCTCCAACTCGGTTTTACGGTGAAAACTGCAGGAACTTCAAACCGGCACTAGGAAACAGACTGAGAAAGCAGAGAAAAAGTGTCTCCTGCAACCCGTTCCCTTGGTGCTAAATGAACGAACGTCTCTCTACTTGCTCAGTTCTGAGAGATAAATGTGTGTGAAAGCCGTTCTTCACATAGCTTGTTGGGAACACAAAGTTTCTTTTCAGTGGCAAACTCCATTCCTTACATATATATGGGGAGGTACTAGCTCCAACTCGGTTTTACAGTGAAAACTGCAGGAACTTCAAACCGGCACGAGGAAACAGACTGAGAAAGCAGAGAAAAAGTGTCTCCTGCAACCAGATCCCTTGGTGCTAGATGAACGAACGTCTCTCTTCTTGCTCAGTTCTGAGAGATAAATGTGTTTGAAAGCCGTCCTTCACCTAGCTTGTTGGGAACACAAAGGTTCTCTTCAGTTGCAATCTCCATTCCATACATATATATGGGGAGGTACTAGCTCCAACTCGGTTTTACGGTGAAAACTGCAGGAACTTCAAACCGGCACTAGGAAACAGACTGAGAAAGCAGAGAAAAAGTGTCTCCTGCAACCCTTTCCCATGGTGCTAGATGAAGGAATTTCTCTCCACTTGCTCAGTTCTGAGAGATAAGTGTGTGTGAAAGCCGTCCTTCACCTAGCTTGTTGGGAACACATAGTTTCTTTTCAGTTGCAAACTCCATTCCATACATATATATGGGGAGGTACTAGATCCAACTCGGTTTTACAGTGAAAACTGCAGGAAATTCAAACCGGCACTAGGAAACAGACTGAGAAAGCAGAGAAAAAGTGTCTCCTGCAACCCGTTCCCTTGGTGCTAGATGAACGAACGTCTCTCCACTTGCTCATTTCTGAGAGATAGTTGTGTGTGAAAGCCGTCCTTCAACTAGCTTGTTGGGAACACAAAGTTTCTTTTCAGTTGCAAACTCCATTCCATACATATATAAGGGGAGGTACTAGATCCAACTCGGTTTTACAGTTAAAACTGCAGGAACTTCAAACCGGCACTAGGAAACAGACTGAGAAAGCAGAGAAAAAGTGTCTCCTGCAACCCGTTCCCTTGGTGCTAGATGAACGAACGTCTCTCAACTTGCTCAGTTCCGAGAGATAAGTGTGTGTGAAAGCCGTCCTTCACCTAGCTTGTTGGGAACACAAAGTTTCTTTTAAGTTGCAAACTCCATTCCATACATATATATGGGTAGGTACAAGCTCCAACTCGGTTTTACAGTGAAAACTGCAGGAACTTCAAACCGGAACTAGGAAAAAGACTGAGAAACCAGAGAAAAAGTGTCTCCCGCAACCCGTTCCCTTGGTGCTAGATGAACGAACGTTTCTCCACTTGCTCAGTTCCGAGAGATAAGTGTGTCTGAAAGCCGTCCTTCAACTAGCTTGTTGGGAACACTAAGTTTCTTTTCAGTTGCAAACTCCATTCCATACATATATATGGGGAGGTACTAGCTCCAACTCGGTTTTACAGTGAAAACTGCAGGAACTTCAAACCATCACTAGGAAACAGACTGAGAAAGCAGAGAAAAAGTGTCTCCTGCAACCATTTCCCTTGGTGCTAGATGAACGAACGTCTCTCCAGTTGCTCAGTTCTGAGAGATAAGTGTGTGTGAAAGCCGACCTTCACCAAGCTTGTTGGGAACACAAGGTTTCTCTTCAGTTGCAAACTCCATTCCATACATATATATGGTGAGGTACTAGCTCCAGCTCGGTTTTACGGTGAAAACTGCAGGAACTTCTAATCGGCACTAGGAAACAGACAGGGAAAGCAGAGAAAAAGTGTCTCCTGCAACCCGTTCCCTTGGTGCTAGATGAAGGAACGTCTCTCCACTTGCTCAGTTCTGAGAAATATGTGTGTGTGAAAGCCGTCCTTCATCTAAATTGTTGGGAACACAAAGTTTCTTTTCAGTTGCAAACTCCATTCCATACATATATATGGGTATGTACTAGATCCAACTCGGTTTTACAGTGAAAACTGCAGGAACTTCAAACCATCACTAGGAAACAAACTGAGAAAGCAGAGAAAAAGTGTCTCCTGCAACCCTTTCCCTTTGTGCTAGATGAACGAAAGTCTCTCCACTTGCTCAGTTCTGAGAGATAAGTGTGTGTGAAAGCCGTCCTTCAACTAGCTTGTTGGGAACACAAAGTTTCTTTTCAGTTGCAAACTCCATTCCATACATATATATGGGGAGGTACTAGCTCCAACTCGGTTTTACTGTGAAAACTGCAGGAACTTCAAACCGGCACTAGGAAACAGACTGAGAAAGCAGGGAAAAAGTGTCTCCTTCAACCCGTTCCCTTGGTGCTAGATGAAGGAACGTCTCTCCAATTGCTCAGTTCTGAGAGATAAGTGTGTGTGAAAGCCGTCCTTCACCTAGCTTGTAGGGAACACTAAGTTTCTTTTCAGTTGCAAACTCCATTCCATACAAATATATGGGTAGGTACTAGATCCAACTCGGTTTTACATTGAAAACTGCAGGAACTTCAAACAGGCACTAGGAAACAGACTGAGAAAGAAGAGAAAAAATGTCTCCTGCAACCCGTTCCCTTGGTGCTAGATGAACGAAAGTCTCCCCACTTGCTCAGTTCTGAGAGATAAGTGTGTGTGAAAGCCGTCCTTCACCTAGCTTGTTGGGAACACAAAGTTTCTTTTCAGTTGCAAACTCCATTCCATACATATATATGGGGAGGTACTAGATCCAACTCGGTTTTACAGTGAAAACTGCAGGAACTTCAAACCGGCACTAGGAAACAGACTGAGAAAGCAGAGAAAAAGTGTGTCCTGCAACCCGTTCCCTTGGTGCTAGATGAAGGAACGTCTCTCCACTTGCTCAGTTCTGAGAGATAAGTGTGTGTGAAAGCCGTCCTTCACCTAAATTGTTGGGAACACATAGTTTCTTTTCAGTTGCAAACTCCATTCCATACATATATATGGGTAGGTACTAGATCCAACACGGTTTTAAAGTGAAAACTGCAGGAACTTCAAACCATCACTAGGAAACAGACTGAGAAAGCAGAGATTGAGTGTCTCCTGCAACCCGTTCCCTTGGTGCTAGATGAACGAAAGTCTCTCCACTTGCTCAGTTCTGAGAGATAAGTGTGTGTGAAAGCCGTCCTTCACCTAGCTTGTTGTGAACACAAAGATTCTTTTCAGTTGCAAACTCCATTCCATACATATATATGAGGAGGTACTAGCTCCAAAACTGATTTACGGTGAAAACTGCAGGAACTTCAAACCGGCACTAGGAAACAGACTGAGAAAGCAGAGAAAAAGTGTCTCCTGCAACCTGTTCACTTGGTGCTAGATGAACGAACGTCTCTCCACTTGCTCAGTTCTGAGAGATAAGTGTGTGTGAAAGCCGTCCTCTCCTAGCTTGTTGTGAACACAAAGTTTCTTTTCAGTTGCAAACTCCATTCCATACATATATATGGGGAGGTACTAGCTCCAACTCGGTTTTACAGTGAAAACTGCAGGAACTTCAAACCGGCACTAGGAAACAGACTGAGAAAGCAGAGAAAAAGTGTCTCCTGCAACCCGTTCCCTTGGTGCTAAATGAACGAACGTCTCTCTACTTGCTCAGTTCTGAGAGATAAGTGTGTGTGAAAGCCGTCCTTCACCTAGCTTGTTGTGAACACAAAGTTTCTTTTCAGTTGCAAACTCCAATGCATACATATATATGGGGAGGTACTAGATCCAACTCGGTTTTACAGTGAAAAGTGCAGGAACTTCAAACCGGCACTACGAAACAGACTGAGAAAGCAGAGAAATTGTGTCTCCTGCAACCCGTTCCCTGGGTGCTAGATGAACGAACGTCTCTCCACTTGCTCAGTTCTGAGAGATAAGTGTGTGTGAAAGCCGTCCTTCACCTAGCTTGATGGGAACACAAAGTTTCTTTTCAGTTTCAAACTCCATTCCATACATATATATGGGAACTTACTAGCTCCAAGTCGGTTTTACAGTGAAAAATGCAGGAACTTCAAAACGGCACTAGGAAACAGACTGAGAAAGCAGAGAAAAAGTGTCTCCTGCAGCCCGTTCCCTTGGTGCTAGATGAACGAACGTCTCCCTACTTGCTCAGTTCTGAGAGATAAGTGTGTGTGAAAGCCGTCCTTCACCTAGCTTGTTGTGAACACAAAGTTTCTTTTCAGTTGCAAACTCCACTCCATAAATATATATGGCTAGGTACTAGATCCAACTCGATTTTACAGTGAAAACTGCAGGAACTTCAAACCGGCACTAGGAAACAGACTGAGAAAGCAGAGAAATTGTGTCTCCTGCAACCCGTTCCCTTGGTGCTAGATGAACGAACGTCTGTCCACTTGCTCAGTTCTGAGAGATAAGTGTGTGTGAAAGCCGTCCTTCACCTAGCTTTTTGGGAACAAAAAGTTTCTTTTCAGT
The DNA here is from genome assembly GCF_036321535.1 of Camelus dromedarius. Classification (NCBI taxonomy): domain Eukaryota; kingdom Metazoa; phylum Chordata; class Mammalia; order Artiodactyla; family Camelidae; genus Camelus; species Camelus dromedarius. The sequence continues at coordinate 34,241,792 of NC_087458.1, read as the reverse complement.
TGCAATCTCCATTCCATACATATATATGGGGAGGAACTAGTTCCAACTCTGTTTTACAGTGAAAACTTTAGGAACTTCAAACCGGCACTAGGAAACAGAATGAGAAAGCAGAGAAACAGTGTCTCCTGCAACCCTTTCCGTTGGTGCTAGATGAACGAACGTCTCTCTACTTACTCAGATCTGAGAGATAAATGTGTGTGAAAGCCGTTCTTCAGCTAGCTTGTTGGGAACACAAAGTTTTTTTCAGTTGCAAACTCCATTCCATACATATATATGGGGAGGTACTAGCTCCAACACGGTTTTACAGTGAAAAATGCAGGAACTTCAAACCGGCACTAGGAAACAGACTGAGAAAGCAGAGAAATAGTGTCTCATGCAACCCGTTCCCTTGGTGCTAGATGAACGAACGTCTCTCCACTTGCTTAGTTCTGAGAGATAATTGTGTGTGATAGCCGTCCTTCACCTAGCTTGTTGGGAACACAAAGTTTCTTTTCAGTTGCAAACTCCATCCCATACATATATATGGGGAGATATTAGCTCCAACACGGTTTTACAGTGAAAACTGCAGGAACTTCAAAACGGCACTAGGAAACAGACTGAGAAAGCAGAGAAAAAGTGTCTCCTGCAACCCGTTCCCTTGGTGCTAGATGAACGAACGTCTCTCCACTTGCTCAGTTCCGAGAGATAAGTGTGTGTGAAAGCCGTCCTTCACGTAACTTCTTGGGAACACAAAGTTTCTTTTCAGTTGCAAACTCCATTCCATACATATATATGGAGAGGTACTAGATCCAACTCAGTTTTATAGTGAAAACTGCAGGAACTTCAAACCGGCACTAGGAAACAGACTGAGAAAGCAGAGAAAAAGTGTCTCCTGCAATCCGTTCCCTTGGTGCTAGATGAACGAACGTCTCTCCACTTGCTCAGTTCCGAGAGATAAGTGTGTGTGAAAGCCGAACTTCAACTAGCTTGTTGGGAACACAAAGTTTCTTTTCAGTTGCAAACCCCATTCCATACATATATATGGGGAGGTACTAGCTCCAACTCGGTTTTACAGTGAAAACTGCAGGAACATCAAACCGGCACAAGGAAACATACTGAGAAATCAGAGAAAAAGTGTCTCCTGCAACCCGTTCCCTTGGTGCTAGATGAACGAACGTCTCTCCACTTGCTCAGTACCGAGAGATAAGTGTGTGTGAAAGCCGTCCTTCACCTAGATTGTTGGGAACACAAAGTTTCTTTTCAGTTGCAAACTCCATTCCATACATATATATGGCTAGGTACTAGATCCAACTCTGATTTACAGTGAAAACTGCAGGAACTTCAAACGGGCACTAGGAAACAGCCTGAGAAAGCAGAGAAAAAGTGTCTCCTGCAACCGTTCCCTTGGTGCTAGATGAACGAACGTCTCTCCACTTGCTCATTTCTGAGAGATAAGTGAGTGTGAAAGCCGTCCTTCACCTAGCTTGTTGGGAACACAAAGTTTCTTTTCAGTTGCAAACTCCATTCAATATATATATATGGGGAGGTACAAGCTCCAATTCGGTTTTCCAGTGAAAACGGCAGGAACTTCAAACCGGCACTAGGAAACAGACTGAGAAAGCAGAGAAAAAGTGTCTCCTGCAACCCGTTCCCTTAGTGCTAGATGAACGAACGTCTCTCCACTTGCTCAGTTCCGAGAGATAAGTGTGTGTGAAAGCCGTCCTTCACCTAGCTTGTTGGGAACACAAAGTTTCTCTTCAGTTGCAAACTCCATTCCATACATATATATGGGGAGGTACTAGATCCAACTCGGTTTTACAGTGAAAACTGCAGGAACTTCAAACCGGCACTAGGAAACAGACTGAGAAAGCAGAGAAAAAGTGTCTCCTGCAACCCTTTCCGTTGGTGCTAGATGAACGAAAGTCTCTCTGCTTGCTCAGTTCTGAGAGATAAGTGTGTGTGGAGGCCGTCGTACACATAGCTTGTTGGGAACACATAGTTTCTTTTCAGTTGCAAACTCCATTCCATACATATATATGGGGAGGTACTAGATCCAACTCGGTTTTACAGTGAAAACTGCAGGAACTTCAAAACGGCACTAGGAAACAGACTGAGAAAGCAGAGAAAAAGTGTCCCCTGCAACCCGTTCCCTTGGTGCTAGATGAACGAACGTCTCTCCACTTGCTCAGTTCCGAGAGATAAGTGTGTGTGAAAGCCGTCCTTCACGTAACTTCTTGGGAACACAAAGTTTCTTTTCAGTTGCAAACTCCATTCCATACATATATATGGGGAGGTACAAGATCCAACTCAGTTTTACAGTGAAAACTGCAGGAACTTCAAACCGGCACTAGGAAACAGACTGAGAAAGCAGAGAAAAAGTGTCTCCTGCAACCCGTTCCCTTGGTGCTAGATGAACGAACGTCTCTCCACTTGCTCAGTTCCGAGAGATAAGTGTGTGTGAAAGCCGTACTTCAACTAGCTTGTTGGGAACACAAAGTTTCTTTTCAGTTGCAAACCCCATTCCATACATATATATAGGGAGGTACTAGCTCCAACTCGGTTTTACAGTGAAAACTGCAGGAACATCAAACCGGCACAAGGAAACATACTGAGAAAGCAGAGAAAAAGTGTCTCCTGCAACCTGTTCCCTTGGTGCTAGATGAACGAACGTCTCTCCACTTGCTCAGTACCGAGAGATAAGAGTGTGTGAAAGCCGTCCTTCACCTAGATTGTTGGGAACACAAAGTTTCTTTTCAGTTGCAAACTCCATTCCATACATATATATGGCTAGGTACTAGATCCAACTCTGTTTTACAGTGAAAACTGCAGGAACTTCAAACGGGCACTAGGAAACAGACTGAGAAAGCAGAGAAAAAGTGTCTCCTGCAACCGTTCCCTTGGTGCTAGATGAACGAACGTCTCTCCACTTGCTCATTTCTGAGAGATAAGTGAGTGTGAAAGCCGTCCTTCACCTAGCTTGTTGGGAACACAAAGTTTTTTTCAGTTGCAAACTCCATTCCATACATATATATGGGGAGGTACTAGCTCCAACACGGTTTTACAGTGAAAAATGCAGGAACTTCAAACCGGCACTAGGAAACAGACTGAGAAAGCAGAGAAATAGTGTCTCCTGCAACCCGTTCCCTTGGTGCTAGATGAACGAACGTCTCTCCACTTGCTTAGTTCTGAGAGATAATTGTGTGTGATAGCCGTCCTTCACCTAGCTTGTTGGGAACACAAAGTTTCTTTTCAGTTGCAAACTCCATCCCATACATATATATGGGGAGATATTAGCTCCAACACGGTTTTACAGAGAAAACTGCAGGAACTTCAAGACGGCACTAGGAAACAGACTGAGAAAGCAGAGAAAAAGTGTCTCCTGCAACCCGTTCCCTTGGTGCTAAATGAACGAACGTCTCTCTACTTGCTCAGTTCTGAGAGATAAGTGTGTGTGAAAGCCGTCCTTCACCTAGCTTGTTGTGAACACAAAGTTTCTTTTCAGTTGCAAACTCCATTGCATACATATATATGGGGAGGTACTAGATCCAACTCGGTTTTACAGTGAAAAGTGCAGGAACTTCAAACCGGCACTACGAAACAGACTGAGAAAGCAGAGAAATTGTGTCTCCTGCAACCCGTTCCCTGGGTGCTAGATGAACGAACGTCTCTCCACTTGCTCAGTTCTGAGAGATAAGTGTGTGTGAAAGCCGTCCTTCACCTAGCTTGATGGGAACACAAAGTTTCTTTTCAGTTTCAAACTCCATTCCATACATATATATGGGAACTTACTAGCTCCAAGTCGGTTTTACAGTGAAAAATGCAGGAACTTCAAACCGGCACTAGGAAACAGACTGAGAAAGCAGAGAAAAAGTGTCTCCTGCAGCCCGTTCCCTTGGTGCTAGATGAACGAACGTCTCCCTACTTGCTCAGTTCTGAGAGATAAGTGTGTGTGAAAGCCGTCCTTCACCTAGCTTGTTGTGAACACAAAGTTTCTTTTCAGTTGCAAACTCCACTCCATAAATATATATGGCTAGGTACTAGATCCAACTCGATTTTACAGTGAAAACTGCAGGAACTTCAAACCGGCACTAGGAAACAGACTGAGAAAGCAGAGAAATTGTGTCTCCTGCAACCCGTTCCCTTGGTGCTAGATGAACGAACGTCTGTCCACTTGCTCAGTTCTGAGAGATAAGTGTGTGTGAAAGCCGTCCTTCACCTAGCTTTTTGGGAACAAAAAGTTTCTTTTCAGTTGCAATCTCCATTCCATACATATATATGGGGAGGAACTAGTTCCAACTCTGTTTTACAGTGAAAACTTTAGGAACTTCAAACCGGCACTAGGAAACAGAATGAGAAAGCAGAGAAACAGTGTCTCCTGCAACCCTTTCCGTTGGTGCTAGATGAACGAACGTCTCTCTACTTACTCAGATCTGAGAGATAAATGTGTGTGAAAGCCGTTCTTCAGCTAGCTTGTTGGGAACACAAAGTTTTTTTCAGTTGCAAACTCCATTCCATACATATATATGGGGAGGTACTAGCTCCAACACGGTTTTACAGTGAAAAATGCAGGAACTTCAAACCGGCACTAGGAAACAGACTGAGAAAGCAGAGAAATAGTGTCTCCTGCAACCCGTTCCCTTGGTGCTAGATGAACGAACGTCTCTCCACTTGCTTAGTTCTGAGAGATAATTGTGTGTGATAGCCGTCCTTCACCTAGCTTGTTGGGAACACAAAGTTTCTTTTCAGTTGCAAACTCCATCCCATACATATATATGGGGAGATATTAGCTCCAACACGGTTTTACAGTGAAAACTGCAGGAAATTCAAAACGGCACTAGGAAACAGACTGAGAAAGCAGAGAAAAAGTGTCTCCTGCAACCCGTTCCCTTGGTGCTAGATGAACGAACGTCTCTCCACTTGCTCAGTTCCGAGAGATAAGTGTGTGTGAAAGCCGTCCTTCACGTAACTTCTTGGGAACACAAAGTTTCTTTTCAGTTGCAAACTCCATTCCATACATATATATGGAGAGGTACTAGATCCAACTCAGTTTTATAGTGAAAACTGCAGGAACTTCAAACCGGCACTAGGAAACAGACTGAGAAAGCAGAGAAAAAGTGTCTCCTGCAATCCGTTCCCTTGGTGCTAGATGAACGAACGTCTCTCCACTTGCTCAGTTCCGAGAGATAAGTGTGTGTGAAAGCCGAACTACAACTAGCTTGTTGGGAACACAAAGTTTCTTTTCAGTTGCAAACCCCATTCCATACATATATATGGGGAGGTACTAGCTCCAACTCGGTTTTACAGTGAAAACTGCAGGAACATCAAACCGGCACAAGGAAACATACTGAGAAATCAGAGAAAAAGTGTCTCCTGCAACCCGATCCCTTGGTGCTAGATGAACGAACGTCTCTCCACTTGCTCAGTACCGAGAGATAAGTGTGTGTGAAAGCCGTCCTTCACCTAGATTGTTGGGAACACAAAGTTTCTTTTCAGTTGCAAACTCCATTCCATACATATATATGGCTAGGTACTAGATCCAACTCTGATTTACAGTGAAAACTGCAGGAACTTCAAACGGGCACTAGGAAACAGCCTGAGAAAGCAGAGAAAAAGTGTCTCCTGCAACCGTTCCCTTGGTGCTAGATGAACGAACGTCTCTCCACTTGCTCATTTCTGAGAGATAAGTGAGTGTGAAAGCCGTCCTTCACCTAGCTTGTTGGGAACACAAAGTTTCTTTTCAGTTGCAAACTCCATTCAATATATATATATGGGGAGGTACAAGCTCCAATTCGGTTTTCCAGTGAAAACGGCAGGAACTTCAAACCGGCACTAGGAAACAGACTGAGAAAGCAGAGAAAAAGTGTCTCCTGCAACCCGTTCCCTTAGTGCTAGATGAACGAACGTCTCTCCACTTGCTCAGTTCCGAGAGATATGTGTGTGTGAAAGCCGTCCTTCACCTAGCTTGTTGGGAACACAAAGTTTCTCTTCAGTTGCAAACTCCATTCCATACATATATATGGGGAGGTACTAGATCCAACTCGGTTTTACAGTGAAAACTGCAGGAACTTCAAACCGGCACTAGGAAACAGACTGAGAAAGCAGAGAAAAAGTGTCTCCTGCAACCCTTTCCGTTGGTGCTAGATGAACGAAAGTCTCTCTGCTTGCTCAGTTCTGAGAGATAAGTGTGTGTGGAGGCCGTTGTACACATAGCTTGTTGGGAACACATAGTTTCTTTTCAGTTGCAAACTCCATTCCATACATATATATGGGGAGGTACTAGATCCAACTCGGTTTTACAGTGAAAACTGCAGGAACTTCAAAACGGCACTAGGAAACAGACTGAGAAAGCAGAGAAAAAGTGTCTCCTGCAACCCGTTCCCGTGGTGCTAGATGAACAAACGTCTCTCCACTTGCTCAGTTCCGAGAGATAAGTGTGTGTGAAAGCCGTCCTTCAACTAGCTTGTTGGGAACACTAAGTTTCTTTTCAGTTGCAAACTCCATTCCATACATATATATGGGGAGGTACTAGCTCCAACACGATTTTACAGTGAAAACTGCAGGAACTTCTAACCGGCACTAGGAAACAGACTGAGAAAGCAGAGAAAAAGTGTCTCCTGCAACCCGTTCCCTTGGTGCTAGATGAACGAACGTCTCTCCACTTGCTCAGTTCCGAGAGATAAGTGTGTGTGAAAGCCGTACTTCAACTAGCTTGTTGGGAACACAAAGTTTCTTTTCAGTTGCAAACCCCATTCCATACATATATATAGGGAGGTACTAGCTCCAACTCGGTTTTACAGTGAAAACTGCAGGAACATCAAACCGGCACAAGGAAACATACTGAGAAAGCAGAGAAAAAGTGTCTCCTGCAACCTGTTCCCTTGGTGCTAGATGAACGAACGTCTCTCCACTTGCTCAGTACCGAGAGATAAGAGTGTGTGAAAGCCGTCCTTCACCTAGATTGTTGGGAACACAAAGTTTCTTTTCAGTTGCAAACTCCATTCCATACATATATATGGCTAGGTACTAGATCCAACTCTGTTTTACAGTGAAAACTGCAGGAACTTCAAACGGGCACTAGGAAACAGACTGAGAAAGCAGAGAAAAAGTGTCTCCTGCAACCGTTCCCTTGGTGCTAGATGAACGAACGTCTCTCCACTTGCTCATTTCTGAGAGATAAGTGAGTGTGAAAGCCGTCCTTCACCTAGCTTGTTGGGAACACAAAGTTTTTTTCAGTTGCAAACTCCATTCCATACATATATATGGGGAGGTACTAGCTCCAACACGGTTTTACAGTGAAAAATGCAGGAACTTCAAACCGGCACTAGGAAACAGACTGAGAAAGCAGAGAAATAGTGTCTCCTGCAACCCGTTCCCTTGGTGCTAGATGAACGAACGTCTCTCCACTTGCTTAGTTCTGAGAGATAATTGTGTGTGATAGCCGTCCTTCACCTAGCTTGTTGGGAACACAAAGTTTCTTTTCAGTTGCAAACTCCATCCCATACATATATATGGGGAGATATTAGCTCCAACACGGTTTTACAGTGAAAACTGCAGGAACTTCAAGACGGCACTGGGAAACAGACTGAGAAAGCAGAGAAAAAGTGTCTCCTGCAACCCGTTCCCTTGGTGCTAGATGAACGAACGTCTCTCCACTTGCTCAGTTCCGAGAGATAATTGTGTGTGAAAGCCGTCCTTCACGTAACTTGTTGGGAACACAAAGTTTCTTTTCAGTTGCAAACTCCATTCCATACATATATATGGGGAGGTACTAGATCCAACTCAGTTTTACAGTGAAAACTGCAGGAACTTCAAAACGGCACTAGGAAACAGACTGAGAAAACAGAGAAAAAGTGTCCCCTGCAACCCGTTCCCTTAGTGCTAGATGAACGGACGTCTCTCCACTTGCTCAGTTCTGAGAGATAAGTGTGTGTGAAAGCCGTCCTTCACCTAGCTTGTTGGGAACACAAAGTTTCTCTTCAGTTGCAAACTCCATTCCATACATATATATGGGGAGGTACTAGATCCAACTCGGTTTTACAGTGAAAACTGCAGGAACATCAAACCGGCACTAGGAAACAGACTGAGAAAGCAGATAAAAAGTGTCCCCTGCAACCCGTTCCCTTGGTGCTAGATGAACGAAAGTCTTTCCACTTGCTCAGTTCCGAGAGATAAGTGTGTGTGAAAGCCGTACTTCAACTAGCTTGTTGGGAACACAAAGTTTCTTTTCAGTTGCAAACTCCATTCCATACATATATATGGGGAGGTACTAGCTCCAACTCGGTTTTACAGTGAAAACTGCAGGAACTTCAAACCGGCACTAGGAAACAGACTGAGAAAGCAGATAAAAAGTGTCTCCTGCAACCCGTTCCCTTGGTGCTAGATGAATGAAAGTCTTTCCACTTGCTCAGTTCCGAGAGATAAGTGTGTGTGAAAGCCGTACTTCAACTAGCTTGTTGGGAACACAAAGTTTCTTTTCAGTTGCAAACTCCATTCCATACATATATATGGGGAGGTACTATCTCCAAATCGGTTTTACAGTGAAAACTGCAGGAACTTCAAACCGGCACTTGGAAACAGACTGAGAAAACTGAGAAAAAGTGTCTACTGCAACCCGTTCCCTTGGTGCTAGATGAACGAACGTCTCTCTACTTGCTCAGTTCTGAGAGATAAGTGTGTGTGAAAGCCGTCCTTCACCTAGCTTATTGTGAACACAAAGTTTCTTTTCAGTTTCAAACTCCATTCCATACATATATATGGGGAGGTACTAGCTCCAACTCGGTTTTACAGTGAAAACTGCAGGAACTTCAAACCGGCACTAGGAAACAGACTGAGAAAGCAGAGAAAAAGTGTCTCCTGCAACCCGTTCCCTTGGTGCTAGATGAACGAACGTCTCTCTACTTGCTCAGTTCTGAGAGATAAGTGTGTGTGAAAGCCGTCCTTCACCTAGCTTGTTGTGAACACAAAGTTTCTTTTCAGTTGCAAACTCCATTGCATACATATATATGGGGAGGTACTAGATCCAACTCGGTTTTACAGTAAAAAGTGCAGGAACTTCAAACCGGCACTAGGAAACAGACTGAGAAAGCAGAGAAAATGTGTCTCCTGCAACCCGTTCCCTTGGTGCTAGATGAACGAACGTCTCTCCACTTGCTCAGTTCTGAGAGCTAAGTGTGTGTGAAAGCCGTCCTTCACCTAGCTTGATGGGAACACAAAGTTTCTTTTCAGTTTCAAACTCCATTCCATACATATATATGGGGAGGTACTAGCTCCAACTCGGTTTTACAGTGAAAAATGCAGGAACTTCAAACCGGCACTAGGAAACAGACTGAGAAAACAGAGAAATAGTGTCTCCTGCAGCCCGTTCCCTTGGTGCTAGATGAACGAACGTCTCCCTACTTGCTCAGTTCTGAGAGATAAGTGTGTGTGAAAGCCGTCCTTCACCTAGCTTGTTGTGAACACAAAGTTTCTTTTCAGTTGCAAACTCCACTCCATAAATATATATGGCTAGGTACTAGATCCAACTCGATTTTACAGTGAAAACTGCAGGATCTTCAAACCGGCACTAGGAAACAGACTGAGAAAGCTGAGAAATTGTGTCTCCTGCAACCCGTTCCCTTGGTGCTAGATGAACGAACGTCTCTCCACTTGCTCATTTCTGAGAGATAATTGTGTGTGAAAGCCGTTCTTCACCTAGCTTTTTGGGAACATAAAGTTTCTTTTCAGTTGCAAACTCCATTCCATACATATATATGGGGAGGTACTATCTCCAACTCTGTTTTACAGTGAAAACTTTAGGAACTTCACACCGGCACTAGGAAACAGAATGAGAAAGCAGAGAAACAGTGTCTCCTGCAACCCTTTCCTTTGGTGCTAGATGAACGAAAGTCTCTCTGCTTGCTCAGTTCTGAGAGATAAGTGTGTGTGGAGGCCGTCGTACACATATCTTGTTGGGAACACATAGTTACTTTTAGGTTGCAAACTCCATTCCATACATATATATGGGGAGGTACTAGATCCAACTCGGTTTTACAGTGAAAACTGCAGGAAATTCAAACCGGCAATAGGAAACAGACTGAGAAAGCAGAGATATAGTGTCTCCTGCAACCCGTTACCTTGGTGCTAGATGAACGAACGTCTCTCTACTTACTCAGATCTGAGAGATAAATGTGTGTGAAAGCCGTTCTTCAGCTAGCTTGTTGGGAACACAAAGTTTTTTTCAGTTGCAAACTCCATTCCATACATATATATGGGGAGGTACTAGCTCCAACACGGTTTTACAGTGAAAAATGCAGGAACTTCAAACCGGCACTAGGAAACAGACTGAGAAAGCAGAGAAATAGTGTCTCCTGCAACCCGTTCCCTTGGTGCTAGATGAACGAACGTCTATCTTCTTGCTCAATTCTGAGAGATAAGTGTGTGTGAAAGCCGTCCTTCACCTAGATTGTTTGGAACACAAAGTTTCTTTTAAGTTGCAAACTCCATTCCATACATATATATGGGGAGGTACAAGCTCCAACTCGGTTTTACAGTGAAAACTGCAGGAACTTCAAACCGGCACTAGGAAACAGACTGAGAAAGCAGAGAAAAAGTGTCTCCTGCAACCCGTTCCCTTGGTGCTAGATGAACGAACGTCTCTCTACTTGCTCAGTTCTGAGAGATAATTGTGTGTGAAAGCCGTCCTTCACATAGCTTGTTGGGAACACAAAGTTTCTTTTCAGTTGCAAACTCCATTCCATACATATATATGGGGAGGTACAAGCTCCAACTCGGTTTTACAGTGAAAACTGCAGGAACTTCAAACCGGCACTAGGAAACAGACTGAGAAAGCAGAGAAAAAGTGTCTCCTGCAACCCGTTCCCTTGGTGCTTGATGAACGAACGTCTCTCCACTTGCTCAGTTCTGAGAGATAAGTGTGTGTGAAAGCCGTCCTTCAACTAGCTTGTTGTGAACACAAAGTTTCTTTTCAGTTGCAAACTCCATTCCATACATATATAAGGGGAGTTCTAGCTCCAACTCGGTTTTACAGTGAAAACTGCAGGAACTTCAAACCGGCACTAGAAAAAAGACTGAGAAAGCAGAGAAACAGTGTCTCCTGCAACCCGTTCCCTTGGTACTAGATGAACGAACGTCTCTCCGCTTGCTCAGTTCTGAGAGATATGTGTGTGTGGAGGCGGTCCTACACCTAGCTTGTTGGGAACACATAGTTTCTTTTCAGTTGCAAACTCCATTCCATACATATATATGTGGAGGTAGTAGCTCCAACTCGGTTTTACATTGAAAACTGCAGGATCTTCAAACCGGCAATAGGAAACAGACTGAGAAAGCAGAGAAAAAAAGTGTCTCCTGCAACCCGTTCCCTTGGTGCTAGATGAACGAACGTCTCTCTACTTACTCAGTTCTGAGAGATAAATGTGTGTGAAAGCCGTTCTTCAGCTAGCTTTTTGGGAACACAAAGTTTCTTTTCAGTTGCAAACTTCATTCCATACATATATATGGGGAGGTACTATCTCCAAATCGGTTTTACAGTGAAAACTGCAGGAACTTCAAACCGGCACTTGGAAACAGACTGAGAAAACTGAGAAAAAGTGTCTACTGCAACCCGTTCCCTTGGTGCTAGATGAACGAACGTCTCTCTACTTGCTCAGTTCTGAGAGATAAGTGTGTGTGAAAGCCGTCCTTCACCTAGCTTATTGTGAACACAAAGTTTCTTTTCAGTTGCAAACCCCATTCCATACATATATATGGGGAGGTACTAGCTCCAACTCGGTTTTACAGTGAAAACTGCAGGAACTTCAAACCGGCACTAGGAAACAGACTGAGAAAGCAGAGAAAAAGTGTCTCCTGCAACCCGTTCCCTTGGTGCTAGATGAACGAACGTCTCTCTACTTGCTCAGTTCTGAGAGATAAGTGTGTGTGAAAGCCGTCCTTCACCTAGCTTGTTGTGAACACAAAGTTTCTTTTCAGTTGCAAACTCCATTGCATACATATATATGGGGAGGTACTAGATCCAACTCGGTTTTACAGTGAAAAGTGCAGGAACTTCAAACCGGCACTAGGAAACAGACTGAGAAAGCAGAGAAAATGTGTCTCCTGCAACCCGTTCCCTTGGTGCTAGATGAACGAACGTCTCTCCACTTGCTCAGTTCTGAGAGCTAAGTGTGTGTGAAAGCCGTCCTTCACCTAGCTTGATGGGAACACAAAGTTTCTTTTCAGTTTCAAACTCCATTCCATACATATATATGGGGAGGTACTAGCTCCAACTCGGTTTTACAGTGAAAAATGCAGGAACTTCAAACCGGCACTAGGAAACAGACTGAGAAAACAGAGAAATAGTGTCTCCTGCAGCCCGTTCCCTTGGTGCTAGATGAACGAACGTCTCCCTACTTGCTCAGTTCTGAGAGATAAGTGTGTGTGAAAGCCGTCCTTCACCTAGCTTGTTGTGAACACAAAGTTTCTTTTCAGTTGCAAACTCCAATCCATATATATATATGGCTAGGTACTAGATCCAACTCGATTTTACAGTGAAAACTGCAGGAACTTCAAACCGGCACTAGGAAACAGACTGAGAAAGCAGAGAAATTGTGTCTCCTGCAACCCGTTACCTTGGTGCTAGATGAACGAACGTCTCTCCACTTGCTCATTTCTGAGAGATAAGTGTGTGTGAAAGCCGTCCTTCACCTAGCTTTTTGGGAACATAAAGTTTCTTTTCAGTTGCAAACTCCATTCCATACATATATATGGGGAGGTACTAGCTCCAACTCTGTTTTACAGTGAAAACTTTAGGAACTTCAAACCGGCACTAGGAAACAGAATGAGAAAGCAGAGAAACAGTGTCTCCTGCAACCCTTTCCATTGGTGCTAGATGAACGAAAGTCTCTCTGCTTGCTCAGTTCTGAGAGATAAGTGTGTGTGGAGGCCGTCGTACACATATCTTGTTGGGAACACATAGTTTCTTTTCAGTTGCAAACTCCATTCCATACATATATATGGGGAGGTACTAGATCCAACTCGGTTTTACAGTGAAAACTGCAGGAACTTCAAACCGGCAATAGGAAACAGACTGAGAAAGCAGAGATATAGTGTCTCCTGCAACCCGTTACCTTGGTGCTAGATGAACGAACGTCTCTCTACTTACTCAGATCTGAGAGATAAATGTGTGTGAAAGCCGTTCTTCAGCTAGCTTGTTGGGAACACAAAGTTTTTTTCAGTTGCAAACTCCATTCCATACATATATATGGGGAGGTACTAGCTCCAACACGGTTTTACAGTGAAAACTGCAGGAACTTCAAACCGGCACTAGGAAACAGACTGAGAAAGCAGAGAAACAGTGTCTCCTGCAACCCGTTCCCTTGGTGCTAGATGAACGAACGTCTCTCTACTTGCTCAGTTCTGAGAGATAATTGTGTGTGAAAGCCGTCCTTCACCTAGCTTGTTGGGAACACATAGTTTCTTTTCAGTTGCAAACTCCATTCCATACATATATATGGGGAGGTACTAGATCCAATTCGGTTTTACAGTGAAAACTGCAGGAACTTCAAAACGGCACTAGGAAACAGACTGAGAAAGCAGAGAAAAAGTGTCTCCTGCAACCCGTTCCCTTGGTGCTAGATGAACGAACGTCTCTCCACTTGCTCAGTTCCGAGAGATAAGTGTGTGTGAAAGCCGTCCTTCACGTAACTTCTTGGGAACACAAAGTTTCTTTTCAGTTGCAAACTCCATTCCATACATATATATGGGGAGGTACAAGATCCAACTCAGTTTTACAGTGAAAACTGCAGGAACTTCAAACCGGCACTAGGAAACAGACTGAGAAAGCAGAGAAAAAGTGTCTCCTGCAACCCGTTCCCTTGGTGCTAGATGAACGAACGTCTCTCCACTTGCTCAGTTCCGAGAGATAAGTGTGTGTGAAAGCCGTACTTCAACTAGCTTGTTGGGAACACAAAGTTTCTTTTCAGTTGCAAACCCCATTCCATACATATATATAGGGAGGTACTAGCTCCAACTCGGTTTTACAGTGAAAACTGCAGGAACATCAAACCGGCACAAGGAAACATACTGAGAAAGAAGAGAAAAAGTGTCTCCTGCAACCTGTTCCCTTGGTGCTAGATGAACGAACGTCTCTCCACTTGCTCAGTACCGAGAGATAAGTGTGTGTGAAAGCCGTCCTTCATCTAGATTGTTGGGAACACAAAGTTTCTTTTCAGTTGCAAACTCCATTCCATACATATATATGGCTAGGTACTAGATCCAACTCTGTTTTACAGTGAAATCTGCAGGAACTTCAAACGGGCACTAGGAAACAGACTGAGAAAGCAGAGAAAAAGTGTCTCCTGCAACCGTTCCCTTGGTGCTAGATGAACGAACGTCTCTCCACTTGCTCATTTCTGAGAGATAAGTGAGTGTGAAAGCCGTCCTTCACCTAGCTTGTTGGGAACACAAAGTTTCTTTTCAGTTGCAAACTCCATTCAATATATATATATGGGGAGGTACTAGATCCAACTCGGTTTTACAGTGAAAACTGCAGGAACTTCAAACCGGCACTAGGAAACAGACTGAGAAAGCAGAGAAAAAGTGTCTCCTGCAACCCTTTCCGTTGGTGCTAGATGAACGAAAGTCTCTCCACTTGCTTAGTTCTGAGAGATAATTGTGTGTGATAGCCGTCCTTCACCTAGCTTGTTGGGAACACAAAGTTTCTTTTCAGTTGCAAACTCCATCCCATACATATATATGGGGAGATATTAGCTCCAACACGGTTTTACAGTGAAAACTGCAGGAACTTCAAAACGGCACTAGGAAACAGACTGAGAAAGCAGAGAAAAAGTGTCTCCTGCAACCCGTTCCCTTGGTGCTAGATGAACGAACGTCTCTCCACTTGCTCAGTACCGAGAGATAAGTGTGTGTGAAAGCCGTCCTTCACGTAACTTGTTGGGAACACAAAGTTTCTTTTCAGTTGCAAACTCCATTCCATACATATATATGGGGAGGTACTAGATCCAACTCAGTTTTACAGTGAAAACTGCAGGAACTTCAAACCGGCACTAGGAAACAGACTGAGAAAACAGAGAAAAAGTGTCCCCTGCAACCCGTTCCCTTAGTGCTAGATGAACGGAAGTCTCTCCACTTGCTCAGTTCCGAGAGATAAGTGTGTGTGAAAGCCGTCCTTCACCTAGCTTGTTGGGAACACAAAGTTTCTCTTCAGTTGCAAACTCCATTCCATACATATATATGGGGAGGTACTAGATCCAACTCGGTTTTACAGTGAAAACTGCAGGAACATCAAACCGGCACTAGGAAACAGACTGAGAAAGCAGATAAAAAGTGTCTCCTGCAACCCGTTCCCTTGGTGCTAGATGAACGAAAGTCTTTCCACTTGCTCAGTTCCGAGAGGTAAGTGTGTGTGAAAGCCGTACTTCAACTAGCTTGTTGGGAACACAAAGTTTCTTTTCAGTTGCAAACTCCATTCCATACATATATATGGGGAGGTACTAGCTCCAACTCGGTTTTACAGTGAAAACTGCAGGAACTTCAAACCGGCACTAGGAAACAGACTGAGAAAGCAGATAAAAAGTGTCTCCTGCAACCCGTTCCCTTGGTGCTAGATGAACGAAAGTCTTTCCACTTGCTCAGTTCCGAGAGATAAGTGTGTGTGAAAGCCGTACTTCAACTAGCTTGTTGGGAACACAAAGTTTCTTTTCAGTTGCAAACTCCATTCCATACATATATATGGGGAGGTACTATCTCCAAATCGGTTTTACAGTGAAAACTGCAGGAACTTCAAACCGGCACTTGGAAACAGACTGAGAAAACTGAGAAAAAGTGTCTACTGCAACCCGTTCCCTTGGTGCTAGATGAACGAACGTCTCTCTACTTGCTCAGTTCTGAGAGATAAGTGTGTGTGAAAGCCGTCCTTCACCTAGGTTATTGTGAACACAAAGTTTCTTTTCAGTTTCAAACTCCATTCCATACATATATATGGGGAGGTACTAGCTCCAACTCGGTTTTACAGTGAAAACTGCAGGAACTTCAAACGGGCACTAGGAAACAGACTGAGAATGCAGAGAAAAAGTGTCTCCTGCAACCGTTCCCTTGGTGCTAGATGAACGAACGTCTCTCCACTTGCTCATTTCTGAGAGATAAGTGAGTGTGAAAGCCGTCCTTCACCTAGCTTGTTGGGAACACAAAGTTTCTTTTCAGCTGCAAACTCCATTCAATATATATATATGGGGAGGTACTAGATCCAACTCGGTTTTACAGTGAAAACTGCAGGAACTTCAAACCGGCACTAGGAAACAGACTGAGAAAGCAGAGAAAAAGTGTCTCCTGCAACCCTTTCCGTTGGTGCTAGATGAACGAAAGTCTCTCCACTTGCTTAGTTCTGAGAGATAATTGTGTGTGATAGCCGTCCTTCACCTAGCTTGTTGGGAACACAAAGTTTCTTTTCAGTTGCAAACTCCATCCCATACATATATATGGGGAGATATTAGCTCCAACACGATTTTACAGTGAAAACTGCAGGAACTTCAAAACGGCACTAGGAAACAGACTGAGAAAGCAGAGAAAAAGTGTCTCCTGCAACCCGTTCCCTTGGTGCTAGATGAACGAACGTCTCTCCACTTGCTCAGTACCGAGAGATAAGTGTGTGTGAAAGCCGTCCTTCACGTAACTTGTTGGGAACACAAAGTTTCTTTTCAGTTGCAAACTCCATTCCATACATATATATGGGGAGGTACTAGATCCAACTCAGTTTTACAGTGAAAACTGCAGGAACTTCAAACCGGCACTAGGAAACAGACTGAGAAAACAGAGAAAAAGTGTCCCCTGCAACCCGTTCCCTTAGTGCTAGATGAACGGAAGTCTCTCCACTTGCTCAGTTCCGAGAGATAAGTGTGTGTGAAAGCCGTCCTTCACCTAGCTTGTTGGGAACACAAAGTTTCTCTTCAGTTGCAAACTCCATTCCATACATATATATGGGGAGGTACTAGATCCAACTCGGTTTTACAGTGAAAACTGCAGGAACATCAAACCGGCACTAGGAAACAGACTGAGAAAGCAGATAAAAAGTGTCTCCTGCAACCCGTTCCCTTGGTGCTAGATGAACGAAAGTCTTTCCACTTGCTCAGTTCCGAGAGATAAGTGTGTGTGAAAGCCGTACTTCAACTAGCTTGTTGGGAACACAAAGTTTCTTTTCAGTTGCAAACTCCATTCCATACATATAAATGGGGAGGTACTAGCTCCAACTCGGTTTTTACAGTGAAAACTGCAGGAACTTCAAACCGGCACTAGGAAACAGACTGAGAAAGCAGATAAAAAGTGTCTCCTGCAACCCGTTCCCTTGGTGCTAGATGAACGAAAGTCTTTCCACTTGCTCAGTTCCGAGAGATAAGTGTGTGTGAAAGCCGTACTTCAACTAGCTTGTTGGGAACACAAAGTTTCTTTTCAGTTGCAAACTCCATTCCATACATATATATGGGGAGGTACTATCTCCAAATCGGTTTTACAGTGAAAACTGCAGGAACTTCAAACCGGCACTTGGAAACAGACTGAGAAAACTGAGAAAAAGTGTCTACTGCAACCCGTTCCCTTGGTGCTAGATGAACGAACGTCTCTCTACTTGCTCAGTTCTGAGAGATAATTGTGTGTGAAAGCCGTCCTTCACCTAGGTTATTGTGAACACAAAGTTTCTTTTCAGTTTCAAACTCCATTCCATACATATATATGGGGAGGTACTAGCTCCAACTCGGTTTTACAGTGAAAACTGCAGGAACTTCAAACCGGCACTAGGAAACAGACTGAGAAAGCAGATAAAAAGTGTCTCCTGCAACCCGTTCCCTTGGTGCTAGATGAACGAAAGTCTTTCCACTTGCTCAGTTCCGAGAGATAAGTGTGTGTGAAAGCCGTACTTCAACTAGCTTGTTGGGAACACAAAGTTTCTTTTCAGTTGCAAACTCCATTCCATACATATATATGGGGAGGTACTATCTCCAAATCGGTTTTACAGTGAAAACTGCAGGAACTTCAAACCGGCACTTGGAAACAGACTGAGAAAACTGAGAAAAACTGTCTACTGCAACCCGTTCCCTTGGTGCTAGATGAACGAACGTCTCTCTACTTGCTCAGTTCTGAGAGATAATTGTGTGTGAAAGCCGTCCTTCACCTAGGTTATTGTGAACACAAAGTTTCTTTTCAGTTTCAAACTCCATTCCATACATATATATGGGGAGGTACTAGCTCCAACTCGGTTTTACAGTGAAAACTGCAGGAACTTCAAACCGGCACTAGGAAACAGACTGAGAAAGCAGAGAAAAAGTGTCTCCTGCAACCCGTTCCCTTGGTGCTAGATGAACGAACGTCTCTCTACTTGCTCAGTTCTGAGAGATAAGTGTGTGTGAAAGCCGTCCTTCACCTAGCTTGTTGTGAACACAAAGTTTCTTTTCAGTTGCAAACTCCATTGCATACATATATATGGGGAGGTACTAGATCCAACTCGGTTTTACAGTAAAAAGTGCAGGAACTTCAAACCGGCACTAGGAAACAGACTTAGAAAGCAGAGAAAATGTGTCTCCTGCAACCCGTTCCCCTGGTGCTAGATGAACGAACGTCTCTCCACTTGCTCAGTTCTGAGAGCTAAGTGTGTGTGAAAGCCGTCCTTCACCTAGCTTGATGGGAACACAAAGTTTCTTTTCAGTTTCAAACTCCATTAAATACATATATATGGGGAGGTACTAGCTCCAACTCGGTTTTACAGTGAAAAATGCAGGAACTTCAAACCGGCACTAGGAAACAGACTGAGAAAACAGAGAAATAGTGTCTCCTGCAGCCCGTTCCCTTGGTGCTAGATGAACGAACGTCTCCCTACTTGCTCAGTTCTGAGAGATAAGTGTGTGTGAAAGCCGTCCTTCACCTAGCTTGTTGTGAACACAAAGTTTCTTTTCAGTTGCAAACTCCACTCCATAAATATATATGGCTAGGTACTAGATCCAACTCGATTTTACAGTGAAAACTGCAGGAACTTCAAACCGGCACTAGGAAACAGACTGAGAAAGCAGAGAAATTGTGTCTCCTGCAACCCGTTCCCTTGGTGCTAGATGAACGAACGTCTCTCCACTTGCTCATTTCTGAGAGATAAGTGTGTGTGAAAGCCGTCCTTCACCTAGCTTTTTGGGAACATAAAGTTTCTTTTCAGTTGCAAACTCCATTCCATACATATATATGGGGAGGTACTAGCTCCAACTCTGTTTTACAGTGAAAACTTTAGGAACTTCAAACCGGCACTAGGAAACAGAATGAGAAAGCAGAGAAACAGTGTCTCCTGCAACCCTTTCCTTTGGTGCTAGATGAACGAAAGTCTCTCTGCTTGCTCAGTTCTGAGAGATAAGTGTGTGTGGAGGCCGTCGTACACATATCTTGTTGGGAACACATAGTTTCTTTTCAGTTGCAAACTCCATTCCATACATATATATGGGGAGGTACTAGATCCAACTCGGTTTTACAGTGAAAACTGCAGGAACTTCAAACCGGCAATAGGAAACAGACTGAGAAAGCAGATAAAAAGTGTCTCCTGCAACCCGTTACCTTGGTGCTAGATGAACGAACGTCTCTCTACTTACTCAGATCTGAGAGATAAATGTGTGTGAAAGCCGTTCTTCAGCTAGCTTGTTGGGAACACAAAGTTTTTTTCAGTTGCAAACTCCATTCCATACATATATATGGGGAGGTACAAGCTCCAACTCGGTTTTACAGTGAAAACTGCAGGAACTTCAAACCGGCACTAGGAAACAGACTGAGAAAGCAGAGAAAAAGTGTCTCCTGCAACCCGTTCCCTTGGTGCTAGATGAACGAACGTCTCTCTACTTGCTCAGTTCTGAGAGATAATTGTGTGTGAAAGCCGTCCTTCACCTAGCTTGTTGGGAACACAAAGTTTCTTTTCAGTTGCAAACTCCATTCCATACATATATATGGGGAGGTACAAGCTCCAACTCGGTTTTACAGTGAAAACTGCAGGAACTTCAAACCGGCACTAGGAAACAGACTGAGAAAGCAGAGAAAAAGTGTCTCCTGCAACCCGTTCCCTTGGTGCTTGATGAACGAACGTCTCTCCACTTGCTCAGTTCTGAGAGATAAGTGAGTGTGAAAGCCGTCCTTCACCTAGCTTGTTGTGAACACAAAGTTTCTTTTCATTTGCAAACTCCATTCCATACATATATAAGGGGAGTTACTAGCTCCAACTCGGTTTTACAGTGAAAACTGCAGGAACTTCAAACCGGCACTAGAAAAAAGACTGAGAAAGCAGAGAAACAGTGTCTCCTGCAACCCGTTCCCTTGGTACTAGATGAACGAACGTCTCTCCGCTTGCTCAGTTCTGAGAGATATGTGTGTGTGGAGGCGGTCCTACACCTAGCTTGTTGGGAACACATAGTTTCTTTTCAGTTGCAAACTCCATTCCATACATATATATGTGGAGGTAGTAGCTCCAACTCGGTTTTACATTGAAAACTGCAGGATCTTCAAACCGGCAATAGGAAACAGACTGAGAAAGCAGAGAAAAAAAGTGTCTCCTGCAACCCGTTCCCTTGGTGCTAGATGAACGAACGTCTCTCTACTTACTCAGTTCTGAGAGATAAATGTGTGTGAAAGCCGTTCTTCAGCTAGCTTTTTGGGAACACAAAGTTTCTTTTCAGTTGCAAACTTCATTCCATACATATATATGGGGAGGTACTATCTCCAAATCGGTTTTACAGTGAAAACTGCAGGAACTTCAAACCGGCACTTGGAAACAGACTGAGAAAACTGAGAAAAAGTGTCTACTGCAAACCGTTCCCTTGGTGCTAGATGAACGAACGTCTCTCTACTTGCTCAGTTCTGAGAGATAAGTGTGTGTGAAAGCCGTCCTTCACCTAGCTTGTTGTGAAC
Source organism: Camelus dromedarius (assembly GCF_036321535.1). NCBI lineage: Eukaryota > Metazoa > Chordata > Mammalia > Artiodactyla > Camelidae > Camelus > Camelus dromedarius. The sequence continues at coordinate 34,220,903 of NC_087458.1, read as the reverse complement.
ACAAAGTTTCTTTTCAGTTGCAAACTCCATTGCATACATATATATGGGGAGGTACTAGATCCAACTCGGTTTTACAGTGAAAAGTGCAGGAACTTCAAACCGGCACTAGGAAACAGACTGAGAAAGCAGAGAAAATGTGTCTCCTGCAACCCGTTCCCTTGGTGCTAGATGAACGAACGTCTCTCCACTTGCTAAGTTCTGAGAGCTAAGTGTGTTTGAAAGCCGTCCTTCACCTAGCTTGTTGGGAACACAAAGTTTCTTTTCAGTTGCAAACTCCATTCCATACATATATATGGGGAGGTACAAGCTCCAACTCGGTTTTACAGTGAAAACTGCAGGAACTTCAAACCGGCACTAGGAAACAGACTGAGAAAGCAGAGAAAAAGTGTCTCCTGCAACCCGTTCCCTTGGTGCTAGATGAACGAACGTCTCTCCACTTGCTCAGTTCTGAGAGATAAGTGTGTGTGAAAGCCGTCCTTCACCTAGCTTGTTGTGAACACAAAGTTTCTTTTCAGTTGCAAACTCCATTCCATACATATATAAGGGGAGTTACTAGCTCCAACTCGGTTTTACAGTGAAAACTGCAGGAACTTCAAACCGGCACTAGAAAAAAGACTGAGAAAGCAGAGAAACAGTGTCTCCTGCAACCCGTTCCCTTGGTACTAGATGAACGAACGTCTCTCCGCTTGCTCAGTTCTGAGAGATATGTGTGTGTGGAGGCGGTCCTACACCTAGCTTGTTGGGAACACATAGTTTCTTTTCAGTTGCAAACTCCATTCCATACATATATATGTGGAGGTAGTAGCTCCAACTCGGTTTTACATTGAAAACTGCAGGATCTTCAAACCGGCAATAGGAAACAGACTGAGAAAGCAGAGAAAAAAAGTGTCTCCTGCAACCCGTTCCCTTGGTGCTAGATGAACGAACGTCTCTCTACTTACTCAGTTCTGAGAGATAAATGTGTGTGAAAGCCGTTCTTCAGCTAGCTTTTTGATAACACAAAGTTTCTTTTCAGTTGCAAACTCCATTCCATACATATATATGGGGAGGTACTATCTCCAAATCGGTTTTACAGTGAAAACTGCAGGAACTTCAAACCGGCACTTGGAAACAGACTGAGAAAACTGAGAAAAAGTGTCTACTGCAACCCGTTCCCTTGGTGCTAGATGAACGAACGTCTCTCTACTTGCTCAGTTCTGAGAGATAAGTGTGTGTGAAAGCCGTCCTTCACCTAGCTTATTGTGAACACAAAGTTTCTTTTCAGTTGCAAACTACATTCCATACATATATATGGGGAGGTACTAGCTCCAACTCGGTTTTACAGTGAAAACTGCAGGAACTTCAAACCGGCACTAGGAAACAGACTGAGAAAGCGGAGAAAAAGTGTCTCCTGCAACCCGTTCCATTGGTGCTAGATGAACGAACGTCTCTCTACTTGCTCAGTTCTGAGAGATAAGTGTGTGTGAAAGCCGTCCTTCACCTAGCTTGTTGTGAACACAAAGTTTCTTTTCAGTTGCAAACTCCATTGCATACATATATATGGGGAGGTACTACATCCAACTCGGTTTTACAGTGAAAAGTGCAGGAACTTCAAACCGGCACTAGGAAACAGACTGAGAAAGCAGAGAAAATGTGTCTCCTGCAACCCGTTCCCTTGGTGCTAGATGAACGAACGTCTCTCCACTTGCTCAGTTCTGAGAGCTAAGTGTGTGTGAAAGCCGTCCTTCACCTAGCTTGATGGGAACACAAAGTTTCTTTTCAGTTTCAAACTCCATTCCATACATATATATGGGGAGGTACTAGCTCCAACTCGGTTTTACAGTGAAAAATGCAGGAACTTCAAACCGGCACTAGGAAACAGACTGAGAAAGCAGAGAAAAAGTGTCTCCTGCAGCCCGTTCCCTTGGTGCTAGATGAACGAACGTCTCCCTACTTGCTCAGTTCTGAGAGATAAGTGTGTGTGAAAGCCGTCCTTCACCTAGCTTGTTGTGAACACAAAGTTTCTTTTCAGTTGCAAACTCCACTCCATACATATATATAGCTAGGTACTAGATCCAACTCGATTTTACAGTGAAAACTGCAGGAACTTCAAACCGGCACTAGGAAACAGACTGAGAAAGCAGACAAATTGTGTCTCCTGCAACCCGTTCCCTTGGTGCTAGATGAACGAACGTCTCTCCACATGCTCATTTCTGAGAGATAAGTGTGTGTGAAAGCCGTCCTTCACTTAGCTTTTTGGGAACAAAAAGTTTCTTTTCAGTTGCAAACTCCATTCCATACATATATATGGGGAGGTACTAGCTCCAACTCTGTTTTACAGTGAAAACTTTAGGAACTTCAAACCGGCACTAGGAAACAGAATGAGAAAGCAGAGAAACAGTGTCTCCTGCAACCCTTTCCGATGGTGCTAGATGAACGAAAGTCTCTCTGCTTGCTCAGTTCTGAGAGATAAGTGTGTGTGGAGGCCGTCGTACACATATCTTGTTGGGAACACATAGATTCTTTTCAGTTGCAAACTCCATTCCATACATATATATGGGGAGGTACTAGATCCAACTCGGTTTTACAGTGAAAACTGCAGGAACTTCAAACCGGCAATAGGAAACAGACTGAGAAAGCAGAGATATAGTGTCTACTGCAACCCGTTACCTTGGTGCTAGATGAACGAACGTCTCTCTACTTACTCAGATCTGAGAGATAAATGTGTGTGAAAGCCGTTCTTCAGCTAGCTTGTTGGGAACACAAAGTTTTTTTCAGTTGCAAACTCCATTGCATACATATATATGGGGAGGTACTAGCTCCAACACGGTTTTACAGTGAAAAATGCAGGAACTTCAAACCGGCACTAGGAAACAGACTGAGAAAGCAGAGAAATAGTGTCTCCTGCAACCCGTTCCCTTGGTGCTAGATGAACGAACGTCTCTCCACTTGCTTAGTTCTGAGAGATTAGTGTGTGTGATAGCCGCCCTTCACCTAGCTTGTTGGGAACACAAAGTTTCTTTTCAGTTGCAAACTCCATCCCATACATATATATGGGGAGATATTAGCTCCAACACGGTTTTACAGTGAAAACTGCAGGAACTTCAAAACGGCACTAGGAAACAGACTGAGAAAGCAGAGGAAAAGTGTCTCCTGCAACCCGTTCCCTTGGTGCTAGATGAACGAACGTCTCTCCACTTGCTCAGTTCCGAGAGATAAGTGTGTGTGAAAGCCGTACTTCAACTTGTTTTTGGGAACACAAAGATTCTTTTCAGTTGCAAAACCCATTCCTTACATATATATGGGGAGGTACTAGCTCCAACTCGGTTTTACAGTGAAAACTGCAGGAACTTCAAAACGGCACTAGGAAACAGACTGAGAAAGCAGAGAAAAAGTGTCTCCTGCAACCCGTTCCCTTGGTGCTAGATGAACGAACGTCTCTCCACTTGCTCAGTACCGAGAGATAAGTGTGTGTGAAAGCCGTCCTTCACCTAGATTGTTGGGAACACAAAGTTTCTTTTCAGTTGCAAACTCCATTCCATACATATATATGGCTAGGTACTAGATCCAACTCGGTTTTACAGTGAAAACTGCAGGAACTTCAAACGGGCACTAGGAAACAGACTGAGAAAGCAGAGAAAAAGTGTCTCCTGCAACCCGTTCCCTTAGTGCTAGATGAACGAACGTCTCTCCACTTGCTCAGTTACGAGAGATAAGTGTGTGTGAAAGCCGTCCTTCACCTAGCTTGTTGGGAACACAAAGTTTCTCTTCAGTTGCAAACTCCATTCCATAAATATATATGTGGAGGTACTAGATCCAACTCGGTTTTACAGTGAAAACTGCAGGAACTTCAAACCGGCACTAGGAAACAGACTGAGAAAGCAGAGAAATTGTGTCTCCTGCAACCCGTTCCCTTGGTGCTAGATGAACGAACGTCTCTCCACTTGCTCAGTTCCGAGAGATAAGTGTGTGTGAAAGCCGTACTGCAACTAGCTTGTTGGGAACACAAAGTTTCTTTTCAGTTGCAAACTCCATTCCATACATATATATGGGGAGGTACTAACTCCAACTCGGTTTTACAGTGAAAACTGCAGGAACTTCAAAACGGCACTAGGAAACAGACTGAGAAAGCAGATAAAAAGTGTCTCCTGCAACCCGTTCCCTTGGTGCTAGGTGAACGAACGTCTCTCCACTTGCTCAGTACCGAGAGATAAGTGTGTGTGAAAGCCGTCCTTCACCTAGATTGTTGGGAACACAAAGTTTCATTTCAGTTGCAAACTCCATTCCATACATATATATGGCTAGGTACTAGATCCAACTCGGTTTTACTGTGAAAACTGCAGGAACTTCAAACCGGCACTAGGAAACAGTCTGAGATAGCAGAGAAATAGTGTCTCCTGAAACCCGTTCCCTTGGTGCTAGATGAACGTACGTCTCTCTACTTGCTCAGTTCTGAGAGATAAGTGTGTGTGAAAGCCGTCCTTCACCTAGCTTGTTGGGAACACAAAGATTCTTTTCAGTTGCAAACCCCAATCCATACATATATAAGGGGAGATACTAGCTCAAACTCCGTTTTACAGTGAAAACTGCAGGAACTTCATACCGGCACTAGGAAACAGACTGAGAAAGGAGAGAAAATGTGTCTCTTGTAACCCGTTCCCTTGGTGCTAGATGAACGAACGTCTCTCCCCTTGCTCAGTTCTGAGAGATAAGTGTGTGTGAAAGCCGTCCTTCACCTAGCTTGTTGTGAACACAAAGTTTCTTTTCAGTTGCAAACTTCATTCCATACATATATATGGGGAGGTACTAGCTCCAACTCGGTTTTACGGTGAAAAATGCAGGAACTTCTAACCGGCACTAGGAAACAGACTGAGAAAGCAGAGAAAAAGTGTCTCCTGCAACCCGTTCCCTTGGTGCTAGATGAACGAACGTCTCTCCACTTGCTCAGTACCGATAGATAAGTGTGTGTGAAAGCCGTCCTTCACCTAGCTTGTTGGGAACACATACTTTCTTTTCAGTTGCAAACTCCATTCAATACATATACATGGGAGGTACAAGCTCTAATTCGGTTTTCCAGTGAAAACGGCAGGAACTTCAAACCGGCACTAGGAAACAGACTGAGAAAGCAGAGAAAAAGTGTCTCCTGCAACCCGTTCCCTTAGTGCTAGATGAACGAACGTTTCTCCACTTGCTCAGTTCCGAGAGATAAGTGTGTGTGAAAGCCGTACTTCAACTAGCTTGTTGGGAACACAAAGTATCTTTTCAGTTGCAAACTCCATTCCATACATATATATGGGGAGGTACAAGCTCCAACTCGGTTTTACAGTGAAAACAGCAGGAACTTCAAACCGGCACTGTGAAACAGACTGAGAATGCAGAGAAAAAGTGTCTCCTGCAACGCGTTCCCTTGGTGCTAGATGAACGAACGTCTCTCCACTTGCTCATTTCTGAGAGATAAGTGTGTGAGAAAGCCGTCATTCACCTAGCTTATTGGGAACACAAAGTTTCTTTTCAGCTGCAAACTCCATTCCATACATATATATGGGGAGGTATGAGCTCCAACTCGGTTTTCCAGTGAAAACGGCAGGAACTTCAAACCGGCACTAGGAAACAGACTGAGAAAGCAGAGAAAAAGTGTCTCCTGCAACCCGTTCCCTTGGTGCTAGATGAACGAACGTCTCTCCACTTGCTCATTTCTGAGAGATAAGTGTGTGTGAAAGCCGTCCTTCACATAGCTTGTTGGGAACACAAAGTTTCTTTTCAGTTGCAAACTCCATTCCATACATATATATGGGGAGGTACAAGCTCCAACTCGATTTTACAGTGAAAACTGCAGGAACTTCAAACCGGCACTAGGAAACAGACTGAGAAAGAAGAGAAAAAGTGTCTCATGCAACCCGTTCCCTTGGTGCTAGATGAACGAACGTCTCTCCACTTGCTCAGTTCTGAGGGATATGTGTGAGTGAAAGTCGTCCTTCACCTAGCTTATTGGGAACACAAAGTTTCTTTACAGTTGCAACCTCCATTCCATACATATACATGGGGAGGTATGAGCTCCAACTCGGTTTTACAGTGAAAACTGCAGGAACTTCAAACCGGCACTGGGAAACAGACTGAGAAAGCAGAGAAAAAGTGTCTCCTGCAACGCGTTTCCTTGGTGCTAGATGAACGAACGTCTCTCCACTTGCTCAGTTCTGAGGGATATGTGTGAGTGAAAGCCTTCCTTCACGTTGCTTATTGGGAACACAAAGTTTCTTTCCAGTTGCAAACTCCATTCCATACATATATATGGGGAGGTACTAGATCCAACTCGGTTTTACAGTGAAAACTGCAGGAACTTCAAACCGGCACTAGGAAACAGACTGAGAAAGCAGAGAAAAAGTGTCTCCTGCAACCCGTTCCCTTGGTGCTAGATGAACGAACGTCTCTCCACTTGCTCAGTTCTGAGGGATATGTGTGAGTGAAAGCCTTCCTTCACGTTGCTTATTGGGAACACAAAGTTTCTTTCCAGTTGCAAACTCCATTCCATACATATATATGGGGAGGTACTAGATCCAACTCGGTTTTACAGTGAAAACTGCAGGAACTTCTAACCGGCACTAGGAAACAGACTGAGAAAGCAGAGAAAAAGTGTCTCCTGCAACCCGTTCCCTTGGTGCTAGATGAACGAACGTCTCTCCACTTGATCAGTTCTGAGAGATAAGTGTGTGTGAAAGCCGCCCTTCACCTAGCTTGTTGTGAACACAAAGTTTCTTTTCAGTTGCAAACTCCATTCCATACATATATATGGGGAGGTACTAGCTCCAACTCGGTTGTACAGTTAAAACTGCAGGAACTTCTAACCGGCACTAGGAAACAGAATGAGAAAGCAGAGAAAAAGTGTCTCCTGCAACCCGTTCCCTTGGTGCTAGATGAACGAACGTCTCTCCACTTACTCATTTCTGAGAGATAAGTGTGTGTGAAAGCCGACCTTCACCTAGCTTGTTGGGAACACAAAGTTTCTTTTCAGTTGCAAACTCCATTCAATACATATATATGGGAGGTACAAGCTCTAATTCGGTTTTCCAGTGAAAACGGCAGGAACTTCAAACCGGCACTAGGAAACAGACTGAGAAAGCAGAGAAAAAGTGTCTCCTGCAACCCGTTCCCTTAGTGCTAGATGAACGAACGTCTCTCCACTTGCTCAGTTCCGAGAGATAAGTGTGTGTGAAAGCCGTCCTTCACTTAGCTTGTTGGGAACACAAAGTTTCTCTTCAGTTGCAAACTCCATTCCATACATATATATGGCTAGGTACTTGATCCAACTCGGTTTTACAGTGAAAACTACAGGAACTTCAAACCGGCACTAGGAAACAGACTGAGAAAGCAGAGAAAATATGTCTCCTAAAACCCGTTCCCTTGGTGCTAGATGAACGAACGTCTCTTTACTTGCTCAGTTCTGAGAGATAAAAGTGTGTGAAAGCCGTCCTTCACCTAGCTTGTTGGGAACACAAAGTTTCTTTTCAGTTGCAAACCCCAATCCTTACATATATAAGGGGAGATCCTAGCTCCAACTCCGTTTTACAGTGACAACTGCAGGAACTTCAAACCGGCACTAGGAAACAGACTGAGAAAGGAGAGAAAATGTGTCTCTTGTAAGCCGTTCCCTTGGTGCTAGATGAACGAACGTCTCTCCACTTGCTCAGTTCTGAGAGATAAGTGTGTGTGAAAGCCGCCCTTCACCTAGCTTGTTGTGAACACAAAGTTTCTTTTCAGTTGCAAACTCCATTCCATACATATATATGGGGAAATACTAGCTCCAACTAGGTTGTACAGTGAAAACTGCAGGAACTTCTAACCGGCACTAGGAAACAGACTGAGAAAGCAGAGAAAAAGTGTCTCCTGCAACCCGTTCCCTTGGTGCTAGATGAACGAACGTCTCTCCACTTGCTCATTTCTGAGAGATAAGTGTGTGTGAAAGCCGTCCTTCACCTAGCTTGTTGGGAACACAAAGTTTCTTTTCAGTTGCAAACTCCATTCAATACATATATATGGGAGGTACAAGCTCTAATTCGGTTTTCCAATGAAAACGGCAGGAACTTCAAACCGGCACTAGGAAACAGACTGAGAAAGCAGAGAAAAAGTGTCTCCTGCAACCCGTTCCCTTAGTGCTAGATGAACGAACTTCTCTCCACTTGCTCAGTTCCGAGAGATAAGTGTGTGTGAAAGCCGTACTTCAACTATCTTGTTGGGAACACAAAGTTTCTTTTCAGTTGCAAACTCCATTCCATACATATATATGGGGAAGTACTAGCTCCAACTCGGTTTTACAGTGAAAACTGCAGGAACTTCAAACCGGCACTAGGAAACAGACTGAGACAGCAGAGAAAAAGTGTCTCCTGCAACCCGTTCCCTTGGTGCTAGATGAACGAACGTCGCTCCACTTGCTCAGTACCGAGAGATAAGTGTGGGTGAAAGCCGTCCTTCACCTAGATTGTTGGGAACACAAAGTTTCTTTTCAGTTGCAAACTTCATTCCATATATATATATGGCTAGGTACTAGATCCAACTCGGTTTTATAGTGAAAACTGCAGGAACTTCAAACCGGCACTAGCTAACAGACTGAGAAAGCAGAGAAAAAGTGTCTCCTGAAACACGTTCCCTTGGTGCTAGATGAACGAACGTCTCTCTACTTGCTCAGTTCTGAGAGATAAGTGTGAGTGAAAGCCGTCCTTCACCTAGCTTGTTGGGAACACAAAGTTTCTTTTCAGTTGCAAACCCCAATCCATACATATATAAGGGGAGATACTAGCTCCAACTCCGTTTTACAGTGAAAACTGCAGGAACTTCAAACCGGCACTAGGAAACAGACTGAGAAATGAGAGAAAATGTGTCTCTTGTAACCCGTTCCCTTGGTGCCAGCTGAACGAACGTCTCTCCCCTTGCTCAGTTCTGAGAGATAAGTGTGTGTGAAAGCCGTCCTTCACCTAGCTTGTTGTGAACACAAAGTTTCTTTTCAGTTGCAAACTCCATTCAATACATATATATGGGTAGGTACAAGCTCCAACTCGGTTTTCCAGTGAAAACGGCAGGAACTTCAAACCGGCACTAGGAAACAGACTGAGAAAGCAGAGAAAAAGTGTCTCCTGCATCCCGTTCCCTTGGTGCTAGATGAACGAACGTCTCTCCACTTGCTCATTTCTGAGAGATAAGTGTGTGTGAAAGCCGTCCTTCACATAGCTTGTTGGGAACACAAAGTTTCTTTTCAGTTGCAAACTCCATTCCATACATATATATGGGGAGGTACAAGCTCCAACTCGGTTTTACAGTGAAAACGGCAGGAACTTCAAACCGGCACTGGGAAACAGACTGAGAATGCAGAGAAAAAGTGTCTCCTGCAACGCGTTCCCTTGGTGCTAGATGAACGAACGTCTCTCCACTTGCTCATTTCTGAGAGATAAGTGTGTGAGAAAGCCGTCATTCACCTAGCTTATTGGGAACACAAAGTTTCTTTTCAGCTGCAAACTCCATTCCATACATATATATGGGGAGGTATGAGCTCCAACTCGGTTTTACAGTGAAAACTGCAGGAACTTCAAACCGGCACTAGGAAAAAGATTGAGAAAGCAGAGAAAAAGTGTCTCCTGCAACCCGTTCCCTTGGTGCTAGATGAACGAACGTCTCTCCACTTGCTCAGTTCTGAGAGATAAGTGTGTGTGAAAGCAGACCTTCACATAGCTTGTTGGGAACACAAAGTTTCTTTTCAGTTGCAAACTCCATTCAATACGTATATATGGGGAGGTTCAAGCTCCAAATTGGTTTTCCAGTGAAAACTGCAGGAACTTCAAACCGGCACTAGGAAACAGACTGAGAAAGAAGAGAAAAAGTGTCTCATGCAACCCGTTCCCTTGGTGCTAGATTAACGAACGTCTCTCCACTTGCTCAGTTCTGAGGGATATGTGTGAGTGAAAGTCGTCCTTCACCTAGCTTATTGGGAACACATAGTTTCTTTACAGTTGCAACCTCCATTCCATACATATACATGGGGAGGTATGAGCTCCAACTCGGTTTTACAGTGAAAACTGCAGGAACTTCAAACCGGCACTGGGAAACAGACTGAGAAAGCAGAGAAAAAGTGTCTCCTGCAACGCGTTTCCTTGGTGCTAGATGAACGAACGTCTCTCCACTTGCTCAGTTCTGAGGGATATGTGTGAGTGAAAGCCGTCCTTCACGTTGCTTATTGGGAACACAAAGTTTCTTTCCAGTTGCAAACTCCATTCCATACATATATATGGGGAGGTACTAGATCCAACTCTGTTTTACAGTGAAAACTGCAGGAACTTCAAACCGGCACTAGGAAACAGACTGAGGAAGGAGAGAAAATGTGTCTCTTGTAACCCGTTCCCTTGGTGCTAGATGAACGAACTTCTCTCCCCTTGCTCAGTTCTGAGAGATAAGTGTGTGTGAAAGCCGTCCTTCAGCTAGCTTGTTGTGAACACAAAGTTTCTTTTCACATGCAAACTCCATTCAATGCATATATATGGGGAGGTACAAGCTCCAACTCGGTTTTCCAGTGAAAACGGCAGGAACTTCAAACCGGCACTAGGAAACAGACTGAGAAAGCAGAGAAAAAGTGTCTCCTGCAACCCGTTCCCTTGGTGCTAGATGAACGAACGTCTCTCCACTTGCTCATTTCTGAGAGATAAGTGTGTGTGAAAGCCGTCCTTCACATAGCTTGTTGGGAACACAAAGTTTCTTTTCAGTTGCAAACTCCATTCCATACATATATATGGGGAGGTACAAGCTCCAACTCGGTTTTACAGTGAAAACGGCAGGAACTTCAAACCGGCACTGGGAAACAGACTGAGAATGCAGAGAAAAAGTGTCTCCTGCAACGCGTTCCCTTGGTGCTAGATGAACGAACGTCTCTCCACTTGCTCATTTCTGAGAGATAAGTGTGTGAGAAAGCCGTCATTCACCTAGCTTATTGGGAACACAAAGTTTCTTTTCAGCTGCAAACTCCATTCCATACATATATATGGGGAGGTATGAGCTCCAACTCGGTTTTACAGTGAAAACTGCAGGAACTTCAAACCGGCACTAGGAAAAAGACTGAGAAATCAGAGAAAAAGTGTCTCCTGCAACCCGTTCCCTTGGTGCTAGATGAACGATCGTCTCTCCACTTGCTCAGTTCTGAGAGATAAGTGTGTGTGAAAGCAGTCCTTCACATAGCTTGTTGGGAACACAAAGTTTCTTTTCAGCTGCAAACTCCATTCAATACATATATATTGGGAGGTTCAAGCTCCAACTCGGTTTTCCAGTGAAAACTGCAGGAACTTCAAACCGGCACTAGGAAACAGACTGAGAAAGAAGAGAAAAAGTGTCTCATGCAACCCGTTCCCTTGGTGCTAGATGAACGAACGTCTCTCCACTTGCTCAGTTCTGAGGGATATGTGTGAGTGAAAGCCGTCCTTCACGTTGCTTATTGGGAACACAAAGTTTCTTTCCAGTTGCAAACTCCATTCCATACATATATATGGGGAGGTACTAGATCCAACTCGGTTTTACAGTGAAAACTGCAGGAACTTCAAACCGGCACTAGGAAACAGACTGAGAAAGCAGAGAAAAAGTGTCTCCTGCAACCCGTTCCCTTGGTGCTAGATGAACGAACGTCTCTCCACTTGCTCAGTTCTGAGAGATAAGTGTGTGTGAAAGCCGCCCTTCACCTAGCTTGTTGTGAACACAAAGTTTCTTTTCAGTTGCAAACTCCATTCCATACATATATATGGGGAGGTACTAGCTCCAACTCGGTTGTACAGTTAAAACTGCAGGAACTTCTAACCGGCACTAGGAAACAGAATGAGAAAGCAGAGAAAAAGTGTCTCCTGCAACCCGTTCCCTTGGTGCTGGATGAACGAACGTCTCTCCACTTGCTCATTTCTGAGAGATAAGTGTGTGTGAAAGCCGTCCTTCACCTAGCTTGTTGGGAACACAAAGTTTCTTTTCAGTTGCAAACTCCATTCAATACATATATATGGGAGGTACAAGCTCTAATTCGGTTTTCCAGTGAAAACGGCAGGAACTTCAAACCGGCACTAGGAAACAGACTGAGAAAGCAGAGAAAAAGTGTCTCCTGCAACCCGTTCCCTTAGTGCTAGATGAACGAACGTCTCTCCACTTGCTCAGTTCCGAGAGATAAGTGTGTGTGAAAGCCGTCCTTCACTTAGCTTGTTGGGAACACAAAGTTTCTCTTCAGTTGCAAACTCCATTCCATACATATATATGGCTAGGTATTTGATCCAACTCGGTTTTACAGTGAAAACTAAAGGAACTTCAAACCGGCACTAGGAAACAGACTGAGAAAGCAGAGAAAATGTGTCTCCTGAAACCCGTTCCCTTGGTGCTAGATGAACGAACGTCTCTTTTCTTGCTCAGTTCTGAGAGATAAGAGTGTGTGAAAGCCGTCCTTCACCTAGCTTGTTGGGAACACAAAGTTTCTTTTCAGTTGCAAACCCCAATCCTTACATATATAAGAGGAGAACCTAGCTCCAACTCCGTTTTACAGTGACAACTGCAGGAACTTGAAACCGGCACTAGGAAACAGACTGAGAAAGGAGAGAAAATGTGTCTCCTGTAAGCCGTTCCCTTGGTGCTAGATGAACGAAAGTCTCTCCACTTGCTCAGTTCTGAGAGATAAGTGTGTGTGAAAGCCGCCCTTCACCTAGCTTGTTGTGAACACAAAGTTTCTTTTCAGTTGCAAACTCCATTCCATACATATATATGGGGAAATACTAGCTCCAACTCGGTTGTACAGTGAAAATTGCAGGAACTTCTAACCGGAACTAGGAAACAGACTGAGAAAGCAGAGAAAAAGTGTCTCCTGCAACCCGTTCCCTTGGTGCTAGATGAACGAACGTCTCTCCACTTGCTCAGTTCTGAGGGATATGTGTGAGTGAAAGCCGTCCTTCACGTTGCTTATTGGGAACACAAAGTTTCTTTCCAGTTGCAAACTCCATTCCATACATATATATGGGGAGGTACTAGATCCAACTCGGTTTTACAGTGAAAACTGCAGGAAATTCAAACCGGCACTAGGAAACAGACTGAGAAAGGAGAGAAAATGTGTCTCTTGTAACCCGTTCCCTTGGTGCTAGATGAACGAACGTCTCTCCCCTTGCTCAGTTCTGAGAGATAAGTGTGTGTGAAAGCCGTCCTTCACCTAGCTTGTTGTGAACACAAAGTTTCTTTTCAGATGCAAACTCCATTCAATACATATATATGGGGAGGTACAAGCTCCAACTCGGTTTTCCAGTGAAAACGGCAGGAACTTCAAAACGGCACTAGGAAACAGACTGAGAAAGCAGAGAAAAAGTGTCTCCTGCAACCCGTTCCCTTGGTGCTAGATGAACGAACGTCTCTCCACTTGCTCATTTCTGAGAGATAAGTGTGTGTGAAAGCCGTCCTTCACATAGCTTGTTGGGAACACAAAGTTTCTTTTCAGTTGCAAACTCCATTCCATACATATATATGGGGAGGTACAAGCTCCAACTCGGTTTTACAGTGAAAACGGCAGGAACTTCAAAGCGGCAGTGGGAAACAGACTGAGAATGCAGAGAAAAAGTGTCTCCTGCAACGCGTTCCCTTGGTGCTAGATGGACGAACGTCTCTCCACTTGCTCATTTCTGAGAGATAAGTGTGTGAGAAAGCCGTCATTCACCTAGCTTTTTGGGAACACAAAGTTTCTTTTCAGCTGCAAACTCCATTCCATACATATATATGGGGAGGTATGAGCTCCAACTCGGTTTTAAGTGAAAACTGCAGGAACTTCAAACCGGCACTAGGAAAAAGACTGAGAAAGCAGAGAAAAAGTGTCTCCTGCAACCCGTTCCCTTGGTGCTAGATGAACGAACGTCTGTCCACTTGCTCAGTTCTGAGAGATAAGTGTATGTGAAAGCAGTCCTTCACATAGCTTGTTGGGAACACATAGTTTCTTTTCAGTTGCAAACTCCATTCAATACATATATATGGGGAGGTTCAAGCTCCAACTCGGTTTTCCAGTGAAAACTGCAGGAACTTCACCCGGCACTAGGAAACAGACTGAGAAAGAAGAGAAAAAGTGTCTCATGCAACCCGTTCCCTTGGTGCTAGATGAACGAACGTCTCTCCACTTGCTCAGTTCTGAGGGATATGTGTGAGTGAAAGTCGTCCTTCACCTAGCTTATTGGGAACACAAAGTTTCTTTACAGTTGCAACCTCCATTCCATACATATACATGGGGAGGTATGAGCTCCAACTAGGTTTTACAGTGAAAACTGCAGGAACTTCAAACCGGCACTGGGAAACAGACTGAGAAAGCAGAGAAAAAGTGTCTCCTGCAACGCGTTTCCTTGGTGCTAGATGAACGAACGTCTCTCCACTTGCTCAGTTCTGAGGGATATGTGTGAGTGAAAGCCGTCCTTCAAGTTGCTTATTGGGAACACAAAGTTTCTTTCCAGTTGCAAACTCCATTCCATACATATATATGGGGAGGTACTAGATCCAACTCGGTTTTACAGTGAAAACTGCAGGAAATTCAAACCGGCACTAGGAAACAGACTGAGAAAGGAGAGAAAATGTGTCTCTTGTAACCCGTTCCCTTGGTGCTAGATGAACGAACGTCTCTCCCCTTGCTCAGTTCTGAGAGATAAGTGTGTGTGAAAGCCGTCCTTCACCTAGCTTGTTGTGAACACAAAGTTTCTTTTCAGATGCAAACTCCATTCAATACATATATATGGGGAGGTACAAGCTCCAACTCGGTTTTCCAGTGAAAACGGCAGGAACTTCAAAACGGCACTAGGAAACAGACTGAGAAAGCAGAGAAAAAGTGTCTCCTGCAACCCGTTCCCTTGGTGCTAGATGAACGAACGTCTCTCCACTTGCTCATTTCTGAGAGATAAGTGTGTGTGAAAGCCGTCCTTCACATAGCTTGTTGGGAACACAAAGTTTCTTTTCAGTTGCAAACTCCATTCCATACATATATATGGGGAGGTACAAGCTCCAACTCGGTTTTACAGTGAAAACGGCAGGAACTTCAAAGCGGCAGTGGGAAACAGACTGAGAATGCAGAGAAAAAGTGTCTCCTGCAACGCGTTCCCTTGGTGCTAGATGGACGAACGTCTCTCCACTTGCTCATTTCTGAGAGATAAGTGTGTGAGAAAGCCGTCATTCACCTAGCTTTTTGGGAACACAAAGTTTCTTTTCAGCTGCAAACTCCATTCCATACATATATATGGGGAGGTATGAGCTCCAACTCGGTTTTAAGTGAAAACTGCAGGAACTTCAAACCGGCACTAGGAAAAAGACTGAGAAAGCAGAGAAAAAGTGTCTCCTGCAACCCGTTCCCTTGGTGCTAGATGAACGAACGTCTGTCCACTTGCTCAGTTCTGAGAGATAAGTGTATGTGAAAGCAGTCCTTCACATAGCTTGTTGGGAACACATAGTTTCTTTTCAGTTGCAAACTCCATTCAATACATATATATGGGGAGGTTCAAGCTCCAACTCGGTTTTCCAGTGAAAACTGCAGGAACTTCACCCGGCACTAGGAAACAGACTGAGAAAGAAGAGAAAAAGTGTCTCATGCAACCCGTTCCCTTGGTGCTAGATGAACGAACGTCTCTCCACTTGCTCAGTTCTGAGGGATATGTGTGAGTGAAAGTCGTCCTTCACCTAGCTTATTGGGAACACAAAGTTTCTTTACAGTTGCAACCTCCATTCCATACATATACATGGGGAGGTATGAGCTCCAACTAGGTTTTACAGTGAAAACTGCAGGAACTTCAAACCGGCACTGGGAAACAGACTGAGAAAGCAGAGAAAAAGTGTCTCCTGCAACGCGTTTCCTTGGTGCTAGATGAACGAACGTCTCTCCACTTGCTCAGTTCTGAGGGATATGTGTGAGTGAAAGCCGTCCTTCAAGTTGCTTATTGGGAACACAAAGTTTCTTTCCAGTTGCAAACTCCATTCCATACATATATATGGGGAGGTACTAGTTCCAAATCGGTTTTACAGTGAAAACTGCAGGAACTTCAAACCGGCACTAGGAAACAGACTGAGAAAGCAGAGAAAAAGTGTCTCTTGCCACCCGTTCCCTTGGTGCTAGATGAACGAACGTCTCTCCACTTGCTCAGTTCTGAGAGATAAGTGTGTGTGAAAGCCGCCCTTCACCTAGCTTGTTGTGAACACAAAGTTTCTTTTCAGTTGCAAACTCCATTCCATACATATATATGGGGAGGTACTAGCTCCAACTCGGTTGTACAGTTAAAACTGCAGGAACTTCTAACCGGCACTAGGAAACAGAATGAGAAAGCAGAGAAAAAGTGTCTCCTGCAACCCGTTCCCTTGGTGCTAGATGAACGAACGTCTCTCCACTTGCTCATTTCTGAGAGATAAGTGTGTGTGAAAGCCGTCCTTCACCTAGCTTGTTGGGAACACAAAGTTTCTTTTCAGTTGCAAACTCCATTCAATACATATATATGGGAGGTACAAGCTCTAATACGGTTTTCCAGTGAAAACGGCAGGAACTTCAAACCGGCACTAGGAAACAGACTGAGAAAGCAGAGAAAAAGTGTCTCCTGCAACCCGTTCCCTTAGTGCTAGATGAACGAACGTCTCTCCACTTGCTCAGTTCCGAGAGATAAGTGTGTGTGAAAGCCGTCCTTCACTTAGCTTGTTGGGAACACAAAGTTTCTCTTCAGTTGCAAACTCCATTCCATACATATATATGGCTAGGTACTTGATCCAACTCGGTTTTACAGTGAAAACTACAGGAACTTCAAGCCGGCACTAGGAAACAGACTGAGAAAGCAGAGAAAATGTGTCTCCTGAAACCCGTTCCCTTGGTGCTAGATGAACGAACGTCTCTTTACTTGCTCAGTTCTGAGAGATAAGAGTGTGTGAAAGCCGTCCTTCACCTAGCTTGTTGGGAACACAAAGTTTCTTTTCAGTTGCAAACCCCAATCCTTACATATATAAGGGGAGATCCTAGCTCCAACTCCGTTTTACAGTGACAACTGCAGGAACTTCAAACCGGCACTAGGAAACAGACTGAGAAAGGAGAGAAAATGTGTCTCTTGTAAGCCGTTCCCTTGGTGCTAGATGAACGAACGTCTCTCCACTTGCTCAGTTCTGAGAGATAAGTGTGTGTGAAAGCCGCCCTTCACCTAGCTTGTTGTGAACACAAAGATTCTTTTCAGTTGCAAACTCCATTCCATACATATATATGGGGAAATACTAGCTCCAACTCGGTTGTACAGTGAAAATTGCAGGAACTTCTAACCGGAACTAGGAAACAGACTGAGAAAGCAGAGAAAAAGTGTCTCCTGCAACCCGTTCCCTTGGTGCTAGATGAACGAACGTCTCTCCACTTGCTCAGTTCTGAGGGATATGTGTGAGTGAAAGCCGTCCTTCACGTTGCTTATTGGGAACACAAAGTTTCTTTCCAGTTGCAAACTCCATTCCATACATATATATGGGGAGGTACTAGATCCAACTCGGTTTTACAGTGAAAACTGCAGGAAATTCAAACCGGCACTAGGAAACAGACTGAGAAAGGAGAGAAAATGTGTCTCTTGTAACCCGTTCCCTTGGTGCTAGATGAACGAACGTCTCTCCCCTTGCTCAGTTCTGAGAGATAAATGTGTGTGAAAGCCGTCCTTCACCTAGCTTGTTGTGAACACAAAGTTTCTTTTCAGATGCAAACTCCATTCAATACATATATATGGGGAGGTACAAGCTCCAACTCGGTTTTCCAGTGAAAACGGCAGGAACTTCAAAACGGCACTAGGAAACAGACTGAGAAAGCAGAGAAAAAGTGTCTCCTGCAACCCGTTCCCTTGGTGCTAGATGAACGAACGTCTCTCCACTTGCTCATTTCTGAGAGATAAGTGTGTGTGAAAGCCGTCCTTCACATAGCTTGTTGGGAACACAAAGTTTCTTTTCAGTTGCAAACTCCATTCCATACATATATATGGGGAGGTACAAGCTCCAACTCGGTTTTACAGTGAAAACGGCAGGAACTTCAAAGCGGCAGTGGGAAACAGACTGAGAAAGCAGAGAAAAAGTGTCTCCTGCAACGCGTTCCCTTGGTGCTAGATGGACGAACGTCTCTCCACTTGCTCATTTCTGAGAGATAAGTGTGTGAGAAAGCCGTCATTCACCTAGCTTTTTGGGAACACAAAGTTTCTTTTCAGCTGCAAACTCCATTCCATACATATATATGGGGAGGTATGAGCTCCAACTCGGTTTTAAGTGAAAACTGCAGGAACTTCAAACCGGCACTAGGAAAAAGACTGAGAAAGCAGAGAAAAAGTGTCTCCTGCAACCCGTTCCCTTGGTGCTAGATGAACGAACGTCTCTCCACTTGCTCAGTTCTGAGAGATAATTGTATGTGAAAGCAGTCCTTCACATAGCTTGTTGGGAACACATAGTTTCTTTTCAGTTGCAAACTCCATTCAATACATATATATGGGGAGGTTCAAGCTCCAACTCGGTTTTCCAGTGAAAACTGCAGGAACTTCACCCGGCACTAGGAAACAGACTGAGAAAGAAGAGAAAAAGTGTCTCATGCAACCCGTTCCCTTGGTGCTAGATGAACGAACGTCTCTCCACTTGCTCAGTTCTGAGGGATATGTGTGAGTGAAAGTCGTCCTTCACCTAGCTTATTGGGAACACAAAGTTTCTTTACAGTTGCAACCTCCATTCCATACATATACATGGGGAGGTATGAGCTCCAACTAGGTTTTACAGTGAAAACTGCAGGAACTTCAAACCGGCACTGGGAAACAGACTGAGAAAGCAGAGAAAAAGTGTCTCCTGCAACGCGTTTCCTTGGTGCTAGATGAACGAACGTCTCTCCACTTGCTCAGTTCTGAGGGATATGTGTGAGTGAAAGCCGTCCTTCAAGTTTCTTATTGGGAACACAAAGTTTCTTTCCAGTTGCAAACTCCATTCCATACATATATATGGGGAGGTACTAGTTCCAACTCGGTTTTACAGTGAAAACTGCAGGAACTTCAAACCGGCACTAGGAAACAGACTGAGAAAGCAGAGAAAAAGTGTCTCCTGCCACCCGTTCCCTTGGTGCTAGATGAACGAACGTCTCTCCACTTGCTCAGTTCTGAGAGATAAGTGTGTGTGAAAGCCGCCCTTCACCTAGCTTGTTGTGAACACAAAGTTTCTTTTCAGTTGCAAACTCCATTCCATACATATATATGGGGAGGTACTAGCTCCAACTCGGTTGTACAGTTAAAACTGCAGGAACTTCTAACCGGCACTAGGAAACAGAATGGGAAAGCAGAGAAAAAGTGTCTCCTGCAACCCGTTCCCTTGGTGCTAGATGAACGAACGTCTCTCCACTTGCTCATTTCTGAGAGATAAGTGTGTGTGAAAGCCGTCCTTCACCTAGCTTGTTGGGAACACAAAGTTTCTATTCAGTTGCAAACTCCATTCAATACATATATATGGGAGGTACAAGCTCTAATACGGTTTTCCAGTGAAAACGGCAGGAACTTCAAACCGGCACTAGGAAACAGACTGAGAAAGCAGAGAAAAAGTGTCTCCTGCAACCCGTTCCCTTAGTGCTAGATGAACGAACGTCTCTCCACTTGCTCAGTTCCGAGAGATAAGTGTGTGTGAAAGCCGTCCTTCACTTAGCTTGTTGGGAACACAAAGTTTCTCTTCAGTTGCAAACTCCATTCCATACATATATATGGCTAGGTACTTGATCCAACTCGGTTTTACAGTGAAAACTACAGGAACTTCAAGCCGGCACTAGGAAACAGACTGAGAAAGCAGAGAAAATGTGTCTCCTGAAACCCGTTCCCTTGGTGCTAGATGAACGAACGTCTCTTTACTTGCTCAGTTCTGAGAGATAAGGGTGTGTGAAAGCCGTCCTTCACCTAGCTTGTTGGGAACACAAAGTTTCTTTTCAGTTGCAAACCCCAATCCTTACATATATAAGGGGAGATCCTAGCTCCAACTCCGTTTTACAGTGACAACTGCAGGAACTTCAAACCGGCACTAGGAAACAGACTGAGAAAGGAGAGAAAATGTGTCTCTTGTAAGCCGTTCCCTTGGTGCTAGATGAACGAACGTCTCTCCACTTGCTCAGTTCTGAGAGATAAGTGTGTGTGAAAGCCGCCCTTCACCTAGCTTGTTGTGAACACAAAGATTCTTTTCAGTTGCAAACTCCATTCCATACATATATATGGGGAAATACTAGCTCCAACTCGGTTGTACAGTGAAAACTGCAGGAACTTCTAACCGGCACTAGGAAACAGACTGAGAAAGCAGAGAAAAAGTGTCTCCTGCAACCCGTTCCCTTGGTGCTAGATGAACGAACGTCTCTCCACTTGCTCATTTCTGAGAGATAAGTGTGTGTGAAAGCCGTCCTTCACCTAGCTTGTTGGGAACACAAAGTTTCTTTTCAGTTGCAAACTCCATTCAATACATATATATGGGAAGTACAAGCTCTAATTCGGTTTTCCAGTGAAAACGGCAGGAACTTCAAATCGGCACTAGGAAACAGACTGAGAAAGCATAGAAAAAGTGTCTCCTGCAACCCGTTCCCTTAGTGCTAGATGAACGAACATCTCTCCACTTGCTCAGTTCCGAGAGATAAGTGTGTGTGAAAGCCGTACTTCAACTAGCTTGTTGGGAACACAAAGTTTCTTTTCAGTTGCAAACTCCATTCCATACATATATATGGGGAAGTACTAGCTCCAACTCGGTTTTACAGTGAAAACTGCAGGAACTTCAAACCGGCACTAGGAAACAGACTGAGACAGCAGAGAAAAAGTGTCTCCTGCAACCCGTTCCCTAGGTGCTAGATGAACGAACGTCTCTCCACTTGCTCATTTCTGAGAGATAAGTGTGTGTGAAAGCCGTCCTTCACATAGCTTGTTGGGAACACAAAGTTTCTTTTCAGTTGCAAACTCCATTCCATACATATATATGGGGAGGTATGAGCTCCAACTCGGTTTTACAGTGAAAACTGCAGGAACTTCAAACCGGCACTAGGAAACAGAATGAGAAAGCAGAGAAAAAGTGTCTCCTGCAACCCGTTCCCTTGGTGCTAGATGAACGAACGTCTCTCCACTTGCTCAGTTCTGAGAGATAAGTGTATGTGAAAGCAGTCCTTCACATAGCTTGTTGGGAACACAAAGTTTCTTTTCAGTTGCAAACTCCATTCAATACATATATATGGGGTGGTTCAAGCTCCAACTCGGTTTTCCAGTGAAAACTGCAGGAACTTCAAACCGGCACTAGGAAACAGACTGAGAAAGAAGAGAAAAAGTGTCTCATGCAACCCGTTCCCTTGGTGCTAGATGAACGAACGTCTCTCCACTTGCTCAGTTCTGAGGGATATGTGTGAGTGAAAGTCGTCCTTCACCTAGCTTATTGGGAACACAAAGTTTCTTTACAGTTGCAACCTCCATTCCATACATATACATGGGGAGGTATGAGCTCCAACTCGGTTTTACAGTGAAAACTGCAGGAACTTCAAACCGGCACTGGGAAACAGACTGAGAAAGCAGAGAAAAAGTGTCTCCTGCAACGCGTTTCCTTGGTGCTAGATGAACGAACGTCTCTTCACTTGCTCAGTTCTGAGGGATATGTGTGAGTGAAAGCCGTCCTTCAAGTTGCTTATTGGGAACACAAAGTTTCTTTCCAGTTGCAAACTCCATTCCATACATATATATGGGGAGGTACTAGATCCAACTCGGTTTTACAGTGAAAACTGCAGGAACTTCAAACCGGCACTAGGAAACAGACTGAGAAAGCAGAGAAAAAGTGTCTCCTGCCACCCGTTCCCTTGGTGCTAGATGAACGAACGTCTCTCCACTTGCTCAGTTCTGAGAGATAAGTGTGTGTGAAAGCCGCCCTTCACCTAGCTTGTTGTGAACACAAAGTTTCTTTTCAGTTGCAAACTCCATTCCATACATATATATGGGGAGGTACTAGCTCCAACTCGGTTGTACAGTTAAAACTGCAGGAACTTCTAACCGGCACTAGGAAACAGAATGAGAAAGCAGAGAAAAAGTGTCTCCTGCAACCCGTTCCCTTGGTGCTAGATGAACGAACGTCTCTCCACTTGCTCATTTCTGAGAGATAAGTGTGTGTGAAAGCCGTCCTTCACCTAGCTTGTTGGGAACACAAAGTTTCTTTTCAGTTGCAAACTCCATTCAATACATATATATGGGAGGTACAAGCTCTAATTCGGTTTTCCAGTGAAAACGGCAGGAACTTCAAACCGGCACTAGGAAACAGACTGAGAAAGCAGAGAAAAAGTGTCTCCTGCAACCCGTTCCCTTAGTGCTAGATGAACGAACGTCTCTCCACTTGCTCAGTTCCGAGAGATAAGTGTGTGTGAAAGCCGTCCTTCACTTAGCTTGTTGGGAACACAAAGTTTCTCTTCAGTTGCAAACTCCATTCCATACATATATATGGCTAGGTACTTGATCCAACTCGGTTTTACAGTGAAAAATACAGGAACTTCAAACCGGCACTAGGAAACAGACTGAGAAAGCAGAGAAAATGTGTCTCCTGAAACCCGTTCCCTTGGTGCTAGATGAACGAACGTCTCTTTACTTGCTCAGTTCTGAGAGATAAGAGTGTGTGAAAGCCGTCCTTCACCTAGCTTGTTGGGAACACAAAGTTTCTTTCCAGTTGCAATCCCCAATCCTTACATATATAAGGGGAGATTCTAGCTCCAACTCCGTTTTACAGTGACAACTGCAGGAACTTCAAACCGGCACTAGGAAACAGACTGAGAAAGGAGAGAAAATGTGTCTCTTGTAAGCCGTTCCCTTGGTGCTAGATGAACGAACGTCTCTCCACTTGCTCAGTTCTGAGAGATAAGTGTGTGTGAAAGCCGCCCTTCACCTAGCTTGTTGTGAACACAAAGATTCTTTTCAGTTGCAAACTCCATTCCATACATATATATGGGGAAATACTAGCTCCAAGTCGGTTGTACAGTGAAAACTGCAGGAACTTCTAACCGGCACTAGGAAACAGACTGAGAAAGCAGAGAAAAGGTGTCTCCTGCAACCCGTTCCCTTGGTGCTAGATGAACGAACGTCTCTCCACTTGCTCATTTCTGAGAGATAAGTGTGTGTGAAAGCCGTCCTTCACCTAGCTTGTTGGGAACACAAAGTTTCTTTTCAGTTGCAAACTCCATTCAATACATATATATGGGAAGTACAAGCTCTAATTCGGTTTTCCAGTGAAAACGGCAGGAACTTCAAACCGGCACTAGGAAACAGACTGAGAAAGCAGAGAAAAAGTGTCTCCTGCAACCCGTTCCCTTAGTGCTAGATGAACGAACGTCTCTCCACTTGCTCAGTTCCGAGAGATAAGTGTGTGTGAAAGCCGTACTTCAACTAGCTTGTTGGGAACACAAAGTTTCTTTTCAGTTGCAAACTCCATTCCATACATATATATGGGGAAGTACTAGCTCCAACTCGGTTTTACAGTGAAAACTGCAGGAACTTCAAACCGGCACTAGGAAACAGACTGAGACAGCAGAGAAAAAGTGTCTCCTGCAACCCGTTCCCTTGGTGCTAGATGAACGAACGTCTCTCCACTTGCTCATTTCTGAGAGATAAGTGTGTGTGAAAGCCGTCCTTCACATAGCTTGTTGGGAACACAAAGTTTCTTTTCAGTTGCAAACTCCATTCCATACATATATATGGGGAGTTACTAGCTCCAACTCGGTTTTACAGTGAAAACTGCAGGAACTTCAAACCGGCACTAGGAAACAGAATGAGAAAGCAGAGAAAAAGTGTCTCCTGCAACCCGTTCCCTTGGTGCTAGATGAACGAACGTCTCTCCACTTGCTCAGTTCTGAGAGATAAGTGTATGTGAAAGCAGTCCTTCAAATAGCTTGTTGGGAACACAAAGTTTCTTTTCAGTTGCAAACTCCATTCAATACATATATATGGGGTGGTTCAAGCTCCAACTCGGTTTTCCAGTGAAAACTGCAGGAACTTCAAACCGGCACTAGGAAACAGACTGAGAAAGAAGAGAAAAAGTGTCTCATGCAAACCGTTCCCTTGGTGCTAGATGAACGAACGTCTCTCCACTTGCTCAGTTCTGAGGGATATGTGTGAGTGAAAGTCGTCCTTCACCTAGCTTATTGGGAACACAAAGTTTCTTTACAGTTGCAACCTCCATTCCATACATATACATGGGGATGTATGAGCTCCAACTCGGTTTTACAGTGAAAACTGCAGGAACTTCAAACCGGCACTGGGAAACAGACTGAGAAAGCAGAGAAAAAGTGTCTCCTGCAACGCGTTTCCTTGGTGCTAGATGAACGAACGTCTCTCCACTTGCTCAGTTCTGAGGGATATGTGTGAGTGAAAGCCGTCCTTCAAGTTGCTTATTGGGAACACAAAGTTTCTTTCCAGTTGCAAACTCCATTCCATACATATATATGGGGAGGTACTAGATCCAACTCGGTTTTACAGTGAAAACTGCAGGAACTTCAAACCGGCACTAGGAAACAGACTGAGAAAGCAGGGAAAAAGTGTCTCCTGCCACCCGTTCCCTTGGTGCTAGATGAACGAACGTCTCTCCACTTGCTCAGTTCTGAGAGATAAGTGTGTGTGAAAGCCGCCCTTCACCTAGCTTGTTGTGAACACAAAGTTTCTTTTCAGTTGCAAACTCCATTCCATACATATATATGGGGAGGTACTAGCTCCAACTCGGTTGTACAGTTAAAACTGCAGGAACTTCTAACCAGCACTAGGAAACAGAATGAGAAAGCAGAGAAAAAGTGTCTCCTGCAACCCGTTCCCTTGGTGCTAGATGAACGAACGTCTCTCCACTTGCTCATTTCTGAGAGATAAGTGTGTGTGAAAGCCGTCCTTCACCTAGCTTGTTGGGAACACAAAGTTTCTTTTCAGTTGCAAACTCCATTCAATACATATATATGGGAGGTACAAGCTCTAATTCGGTTTTCCAGTGAAAACGGCAGGAACTTCAAACCGGCACTAGGAAACAGACTGAGAAAGCAGAGAAAAAGTGTCTCCTGCAAACCGTTCCCTTAGTGCTAGATGAACGAACGTCTCTCAACTTGCTCAGTTCCGAGAGATAAGTGTGTGTGAAAGCCGTCCTTCACTTAGCTTGTTGGGAACGCAAAGTTTCTCTTCAGTTGCAAACTCCATTCCATACATATATATGGCTAGGTACTTGATCCAACTCGGTTTTACAGTGAAAACTACAGGAACTTCAAACCGGCACTAGGAAACAGACAGAGAAAGCAGAGAAAATGTGTCTCCTGAAACCCGTTCCCTTGGTGCTAGATGAACGAACGTCTCTTTACTTGCTCAGTTCTGAGTGATAAGAGTGTGTGAAAGCCGTCCTTCACCTAGCTTGTTGGGAACACAAAGTTTCTTTCCAGTTGCAAACCCCAATCCTTACATATATAAGGGGAGATCCTAGCTCCAACTCCGTTTTACAGTGACAACTGCAGGAACTTCAAACAGGCACTAGGAAACAGACTGAGAAAGGAGAGAAAATGTGTCTCTTGTAAGCCGTTCCCTTGGTGCTAGATGAACGAACGTCTCTCCACTTGCTCAGTTCTGAGAGATAAGTGTGTGTGAAAGCCGTCCTTCACCTAGCTTGTTGGGAACACAAAGTTTCTTTTCAGTTGCAAACACCATTCAATACATATATATGGGAGGTAGAAGCTCTAATTCGGTTTTCCAGTGAAAACGGCAGGAACTTCAAACCGGCACTAGGAAACAGACTGAGAAAGCAGAGAAAAAGTGTCTCCTGCAACCCGTTCCCTTAGTGCTAGATGAACGAACGTCTCTCCACTTGCTCAGTTCCGAGAGATAAGTGTGTGTGAAAGCCGTCCTTCACTTAGCTTGTTGGGAACACAAAGTTTCTCTTTAGTTGAAAACTCCATTCCATACATATATATGGCTAGGTAGTTGATCCAACTCGGTTTTACAGTGAAAACTACAGGAACTTCAAACCGGCACTAGGAAACAGACTGAGAAAGCAGAGAAAATGTGTCTCCTGAAACCCGTTCCCTTGGTGCTAGATGAACGAACGTCTCTTTACTTGCTCAGTTCTGAGAGATAAGAGTGTGTGAAAGCCGTCCTTCACCTAGCTTGTTGGGAACACAAAGTTTCTTTTCAGTTGCAAACCCCAATCCTTACATATATAAGGGGAGATCCTAGCTCCAACTCCGTTTTACAGTGACAACTGCAGGAACTTCAAACCGGCACTAGGAAACAGACTGAGAAAGGAGAGAAAATGTGTCTCTTGTAAGCCGTTCCCTTGGTGCTAGATGAACGAACGTCTCTCCACTTGCTCAGTTCTGAGAGATAAGTGTGTGTGAAAGCCGCCCTTCACCTAGCTTGTTGTGAACACAAAGATTCTTTTCAGTTGCAAACCTCATTCCATACATATATATGGGGAAATACTAGCTCAAACTCGGTTGTACAGTGAAAACTGCAGGAACTTCTCACCGGCACTAGGAAACAGACTGAGAAAGCAGAGAAAAAGTGTCTCCTGCAACCCGTTCCCTTGGTGCTAGATGAACGAACGTCTCTCCACTTGCTCATTTCTGAGAGATAAGTGTGTGTGAAAGCCGTCCTTCACCTAGCTTGTTGGGAACACAAAGTTTCTTTTCAGTTGCAAACTCCATTCAATACATATATATGGGAAGTACAAGCTCTAATTCGGTTTTCCAGTGAAAACGGCAGGAACTTCAAACCGGCACTAGGAAACAGACTGAGAAAGCAGAGAAAAGTGTCTCCTGCAACCCGTTCCCTTAGTGCTAGATGAACGAACGTCTCTCCACTTGCTCAGTTCCGAGAGATAAGTGTGTGTGAAAGCCGTACTTCAACTAGCTTGTTGGGAACACAAAGTTTCTTTTCAGTTGCAAACTCCATTCCATACATATATATGGGGAAGTACTAGCTCCAACTCGGTTTTACAGTGAAAACTGCAGGAACTTCAAACCGGCACTAGGAAACAGACTGAGACAGCAGAGAAAAAGTGTCTCCTGCAACCCGTTCCCTTGGTGCTAGATGAACGAACGTCTCTCCACTTGCTCATTTCTGAGAGATAAGTGTGTGAAAGCCGTCCTTCACATAGCTTGTTGGGAACACAAAGTTTCTTTTCAGTTGCAAACTCCATTCCATACATATATATGGGGAGGTATGAGCTCCAACTCGGTTTTACAGTGAAAACTGCAGGAACTTCAAACCGGCACTAGGAAACAGAATGAGAAAGCAGAGAAAAAGTGTCTCCTGCAACCCGTTCCCTTGGTGCTAGATGAACGAACGTCTCTCCACTTGCTCAGTTCTGAGAGATAAGTGTATGTGAAAGCAGTCCTTCACATAGCTTGTTGGGAACACAAAGTTTCTTTTCAGTTGCAAACTCCATTCAATACATATATATGGGGTGGTTCAAGCTCCAACTCGGTTTTCCAGTGAAAACTGCAGGAACTTCAAACCGGCACTAGGAAACAGACTGAGAAAGAAGAGAAAAAGTGTCTCATGCAACCCGTTCCCTTGGTGCTAGATGAACGAACGTCTCTCCACTTGCTCAGTTCTGAGGGATATGTGTGAGTGAAAGTCGTCCTTCACCTAGCTTATTGGGAACACAAAGTTTCTTTACAGTTGCAACCTCCATTCCATACATAT
The DNA here is from genome assembly GCF_036321535.1 of Camelus dromedarius. Lineage (NCBI taxonomy): Eukaryota > Metazoa > Chordata > Mammalia > Artiodactyla > Camelidae > Camelus > Camelus dromedarius. Next base: position 34,193,244 of record NC_087458.1, on the reverse strand, counting down.
ACATGGGGAGGTATGAGCTCCAACTCGGTTTTACAGTGAAAACTGCAGGAACTTCAAACCGGCACTGGGAAACAGACTGAGAAAGCAGAGAAAAAGTGTCTCCTGCAACGCGTTTCCTTGGTGCTAGATGAACGAACGTCTCTCCACTTGCTCAGTTCTGAGGGATATGTGTGAGTGAAAGCCGTCCTTCAAGTTGCTTATTGGGAACACAAAGTTTCTTTCCAGTTGCAAACTCCATTCCATACATATATATGGGGAGGTACTAGATCCAACTCGGTTTTACAGTGAAAACTGCAGGAACTTCAAACCGGCACTAGGAAACAGACTGAGAAAGCAGAGAAAAAGTGTCTCCTGCCACCCGTTCCCTTGGTGCTAGATGAACGAACGTCTCTCCACTTGCTCAGTTCTGAGAGATAAGTGTGTGTGAAAGCCGCCCTTCACCTAGCTTGTTGTGAACACAAAGTTTCTTTTCAGTTGCAAACTCCATTCCATACATATATATGGGGAGGTACTAGCTCCAACTCGGTTGTACAGTTAAAACTGCAGGAACTTCTAACCGGCACTAGGAAACAGAATGAGAAAGCAGAGAAAAAGTGTCTCCTGCAACCCGTTCCCTTGGTGCTAGATGAACGAACGTCTCTCCACTTGCTCATTTCTGAGAGATAAGTGTGTGTGAAAGCCGTCCTTCATCTAGCTTGTTGGGAACACAAAGTTTCTTTTCAGTTGCAAACTCCATTCAATACATATATATGGGAGGTACAAGCTCTAATTCGGTTTTCCAGTGAAAACGGCAGGAACTTCAAACCGGCACTAGGAAACAGACTGAGAAAGCAGAGAAAAAGTGTCTCCTGCAACCCGTTCCCTTAGTGCTAGATGAACGAACGTCTCTCCACTTGCTCAGTTCTGAGAGATAAGTGTGTGTGAAAGCCGCCCTTCACCTAGCTTGTTGTGAACACAAAGATTCTTTTCAGTTACAAACTCCATTCCATACATATATATGGGGAAATACTAGCTCCAACTCGGTTGTACAGTGAAAACTGCAGGAACTTCTAACCGGCACTAGGAAAAAGACTGAGAAAGCAGAGAAAAAGTGTCTCCTGAAACCCGTTCCCTTGGTGCTAGATGAACGAACGTCTCTCCACTTGCTCATTTCTGAGAGATAAGTGTGTGTGAAAGCCGTCCTTCACCTAGCTTGTTGGGAACACAAAGTTTCTTTTCAGTTGCAAACTCCATTCAATACATATATATGGGAAGTACAAGCTCTAATTCGGTTTTCCAGTGAAAACGGCAGGAACTTCAAACCGGCACTAGGAAACAGACTGAGAAAGCAGAGAAAAAGTGTCTCCTGCAACCCGTTCCCTTAGTGCTAGATGAACGAACGTCTCTCCACTTGCTCAGTTCCGAGAGATAAGTGTGTGTGAAAGCCGTACTTCAACTAGCTTGTTGGGAACACAAAGTTTCTTTTCAGTTGCAAACTCCATTCCATACATATATATGGGGAAGTACTAGCTCCAACTCGGTTTTACAGTGAAAACTGCAGGAACTTCAAACCGGCACTAGGAAACAGACTGAGACAGCAGAGAAAAAGTGTCTCCTGCAACCCGTTCCCTTGGTGCTAGATGAACGAACGTCTCTCCACTTGCTCATTTCTGAGAGATAAGTGTGTGTGAAAGCCGTCCTTCACATAGCTTGTTGGGAACACAAAGTTTCTTTTCAGTTGCAAACTCCATTCCATACATATATATGGGGAGGTATGAGCTCCAACTCGGTTTTACAGTGAAAACTGCAGGAACTTCAAACCGGCACTAGGAAACAGATTGAGAAAGCAGAGAAAAAGTGTCTCCTGCAACCCGTTCCCTTGGTGCTAGATGAACGAACGTCTCTAAACTTGCTCAGTTCTGAGAGATAAGTGTATGTGAAAGCAGTCCTTCACATAGCTTGTTGGGAACACAAAGTTTCTTTTCAGTTGCAAACTCCATTCAATACATATATATGGGGTGGTTCAAGCTCCAACTCGGTTTTCCAGTGAAAACTGCAGGAACTTCAAACCGGCACTAGGAAACAGACTGAGAAAGAAGAGAAAAAGTGTCTCATGCAACCCGTTCCCTTGGTGCTAGATGAACGAACGTCTCTCCACTTGCTCAGTTCTGAGGGATATGTGTGAGTGAAAGTCGTCCTTCACCTAGCTTATTGGGAACACAAAGTTTCTTTACAGTTGCAACCTCCATTCCATACATATACATGGGGAGGTATGAGCTCCAACTCGCTTTTACAGTGAAAACTGCAGGAACTTCAAACCGGCACTGGGAAACAGACTGAGAAAGCAGAGAAAAAGTGTCTCCTGCAACGCGTTTCCTTGGTGCTAGATGAACGAACGTCTCTCCACTTGCTCAGTTCTGAGGGATATGTGTGAGTGAAAGCCGTCCTTCAAGTTGCTTATTGGGAACACAAAGTTTCTTTCCAGTTGCAAACTCCATTCCATACATATATATGGGGAGGTACTAGATCCAACTCGGTTTTACAGTGAAAACTGCAGGAACTTCAAACCGGCACTAGGAAACAGACTGAGAAAGCAGAGAAAAAGTGTCTCCTGCCACCCGTTCCCTTGGTGCTAGATGAACGAACGTCTCTCCACTTGCTCAGTTCTGAGAGATAAGTGTGTGTGAAAGCCGCCCTTCACCTAGCTTGTTGTGAACACAAAGTTTCTTTTCAGTTGCAAACTCCATTCCATACATATATATGGGGAGGTACTAGCTCCAACTCGGTTGTACAGTTAAAACTGCAGGAACTTCTAACCGGCACTAGGAAACAGAATGAGAAAGCAGAGAAAAAGTGTCTCCTGCAACCCGTTCCCTTGGTGCTAGATGAACGAACGTCTCTCCACTTGCTCATTTCTGAGAGATAAGTGTGTGTGAAAGCCGTCCTTCACCTAGATTGTTGAGAACACAAAGTTTCTTTTCAGTTGCAAACTCCATTCAATACATATATATGGGAGGTACAAGCTCTAATTCGGTTTTCCAGTGAAAACGGCAGGAACTTCAAACCGGCACTAGGAAACAGACTGAGAAAGCAGAGAAAAAGTGTCTCCTGCAACCCGTTCCCTTAGTGCTAGATGAACGAACGTCTCTCCACTTGCTCAGTTCCGAGAGATAAGTGTGTGTGAAAGCCGTCCTTCACTTAGCTTGTTGGGAACACAAAGTTTCTCTTCAGTTGCAAACTCCATTCCATACATATATATGGCTAGGTACTTGATCCAACTCGGTTTTACAGTGAAAACTACAGGAACTTCAAACCGGCACTAGGAAACAGACAGAGAAAGCACAGAAAATGTGTCTCCTGAAACCCGTTCCCTTGGTGCTAGATGAACGAACGTCTCTTTACTTGCTCAGTTCTGAGAGATAAGAGTGTGTGAAAGCCGTCCTTCACCTAGCTTGTTGGGAACACAAAGTTTCTTTCCAGTTGCAAACCCCAATCCTTACATATATAAGGGGAGATCCTAGCTCCAACTCCGTTTTACAGTGACAACTGCAGGAACTTCAAACAGGCACTAGGAAACAGACTGAGAAAGGAGAGAAAATGTGTCTCTTGTAAGCCGTTCCCTTGGTGCTAGATGAACGAACGTCTCTCCACTTGCTCAGTTCTGAGAGATAAGTGTGTGTGAAAGCCGTCCTTCACCTAGCTTGTTGGGAACACAAAGTTTCTTTTCAGTTGCAAACTCCATTCAATACATATATATGGGAGGTACAAGCTCTAATTCGGTTTTCCAGTGAAAACGGCAGGAACTTCAAACCGGCACTAGGAAACAGACTGAGAAAGCAGAGAAAATGTGTCTCCTGCAACCCGTTCCCTTAGTGCTAGATGAACGAACGTCTCTCCACTTGCTCAGTTCCGAGAGATAAGTGTGTGTGAAAGCCGTACTTCAACTATCTTGTTGGGAACACAAAGATTCTTTTCAGTTGCAAACTCCATTCCATACATATATATGGGGAAGTACTAGCTCCAACTCGGTTTTACAGTGAAAACTGCAGGAACTTCAAACCGGCACCAGGAAACAGACTGAGACAGCAGAGAAAAAGTGTCTCCTGCAACCCGTTCCCTTGGTGCTAGATGAACGAACGTCTCTCCACTTGCTCATTTCAGAGAGATAAGTGTGTGTGAAAGCCGTCCTTCACATAGCTTGTTGGGAACACAAAGTTTCTTTTCAGTTGCAAACTCCATTCCATACATATATATGGGGAGGTACAAGCTCCAACTCGGTTTTACAGTGAAAACGGCAGGAACTTCAAACCGGCACTGGGAAACAGACTGAGAATGCAGAGAAAAAGTGTCTCCTGCAACGCGTTCCCTTGGTGCTAGATGAACGAACGTCTCTCCACTTGCTCATTTCTGAGAGATAAGTGTGTGTGAATGCCGTCCTTCACCTAGCTTGTTGGGAACACAAAGTTTCTTTTCAGTTGCAAACTCCATTCAATACATATATATGGGAGGTACAAGCTCTAATTCGGTTTTCCAGTGAAAACGGCAGGAACTTCAAACCGGCACTAGGAAACAGAATGAGAAAGCAGAGAAAAAGTGTCTCCTGCAACCCGTTCCCTTGGTGCTAGATGAACGAACGTCTCTCCACTTGCTCATTTCTGAGAGATAAGTGTGTGTGAAAGCCGTCCTTCACATAGCTTGTTGGGAACACAAAGTTTCTTTTCAGTTGCAAACTCCATTCCATACATATATATGGGGAGGTACAAGCTCCAAATCGGTTTTACAGTGAAAACTGCAGGAACTTCAAACCGGCACTGGGAAACAGACTGAGAATGCAGAGAAAAAGTGTCTCCTGCAACGCGTTCCCTTGGTGCTAGATGAACGAACGTCTCTCCACTTGCTCATTTCTGAGAGATAAGTGTGTGAGAAAGCCGTCATTCACCTAGCTTATTGGGAACACAAAGTTTCTTTTCAGCTGCAAACTCCATTCCATACATATATATGGGGTGGTATGAGCTCCAACTCGGTTTTACAGTGAAAACTGCAGGAACTTCAAACCGGCACTAGGAAACAGACTGAGAAGGCAGAGAAAAAGTGTCTCCTGCAACCCGTTCCCTTGGTGCTAGATGAACGAACGTCTCTCCCCTTGCTCAGTTCTGAGAGATAAGTGTGTGTGAAAGCAGTCCTTCACATAGCTTGTTGGGAACACAAAGTTTCTTTTCAGTTGCAAACTCCATTCAATACATATATATGGGGAGGTTCAAGCTCCAACTCGGTTTTCCAGTGAAAACTGCAGGAACTTCAAACCGGCACTAGGAAACAGACTGAGAAAGAAGAGAAAAAGTGTCTCATGCAACCCGTTCCCTTGGTGCTAGATGAACGAACGTCTCTCCACTTGCTCAGTTCTGAGGGATATGTGTGAGTGAAAGTCGTCCTTCACCTAGCTTATTGGGAACACAAAGTTTCTTTACAGTTGCAACCTCCATTCCATACATATACATGGGGAGGTATGAGCTCCAACTCGGTTTTACAGTGAAAACTGCAGGAACTTCAAACCGGCACTGGGAAACAGACTGAGAAAGCAGAGAAAAAGTGTCTCCTGCAACGCGTTTCCTTGGTGCTAGATGAACGAACGTCTCTCCACTTGCTCAGTTCTGAGGGATATGTGTGAGTGAAAGCCGTCCTTCACGTTGCTTATTGGGAACACATAGTTTCTTTCCAGTTGCAAACTCCATTCCATACATATATATGGGGAGGTACTAGCTCCAACTCGGTTGTACAGTGAAAACTGCAGGAACTTCAAACCGGCACTAGGAAACAGACTCAGAAAGCAGAGAAAAAGTGTCTCATGCAACCCGTTCCCTTGGTGCTAGATGAACGAACGTCTCTCCACTTGCTCAGTTCTGAGAGATAAGTGTGTGTGAAAGCCGCCCTTCACCTATCTTGTTGTGAACACAAAGTTTCTTTTCAGTTGCAAACTCCATTCCATACATATATATGGGGAGGTACTAGCTCCAACTCGGTTGTACAGTGAAAACTGCAGGAACTTCTAACCGGCACTAGGAAACAGAATGAGAAAGCAGAGAAAAAGTGTCTCCTGCAACCCGTTCCCTTGGTGCTAGATGAACGAACGTCTCTCCACTTGCTCATTTCTGAGAGATAAGTGTGTGTGAAAGCCGTCCTTCACCTAGCTTGTTGGGAACACAAAGTTTCTTTTCAGTTGCAAACTCCATTCCATACATATATATGGGGAGGTACAAGCTCCAACTCGGTTTTACAGTGAAAACTGCAGGAACTTCAAACCGGCACTGGGAAACAGACTGAGAATGCAGAGAAAAAGTGTCTCCTGCAACGCGTTCCCTTGGTGCTAGATGAACGAACGTCTCTCCATTTGCTCATTTCTGAGAGATAAGTGTGTGAGAAAGCCGTCATTCACCTAGCTTATTGGGAACACAAAGTTTCTTTTCAGCTGCAAACTCCATTCCATACATATATATGGGGAGGTATGAGCTCCAACTCGGTTTTACAGTGAAAACTGCAGGAACTTCAAACCGGCACTAGGAAACAGACTGAGAAAGCAGAGAAAAAGTGTCTCCTGCAACCCGTTCCCTTGGTGCTAGATGAACGAACGTCTCTCCACTTGCTAAGTTCTGAGAGATAAGTGTGTGTGAAAGCAGTCCTTCACATAGCTTGTTGGGAACACAAAGTTTCTTTTCAGTTGCAAACTCCATTCAATACATATATATGGGGAGGTTCAAGCTCCAACTCGGTTTTCCAGTGAAAACTGCAGGAACTTCAAACCGGCACTAGGAAACAGACTGAGAAAGAAGAGAAAAAGTGTCTCATGCAACCCGTTCCATTGGTGCTAGATGAACGAACGTCTCTCCACTTGCTCAGTTCTGAGGGATATGTGTGAGTGAAAGTCGTCCTTCACCTAGCTTATTGGGAACACAAAGTTTCTTTACAGTTGCAACCTCCATTCCATACATATACATGGGGTTGTATGAGCTCCAACTCGGTTTTACAGTGAAAACTGCAGGAACTTCAAACCGGCACTGGGAAACAGACTGAGAAAGCAGAGAAAAAGTGTCTCCTGCAACGCGTTTCCTTGGTGCTAGATGAACGAACGTCTCTCCACTTGCTCAGTTCTGAGGGATATGTGTGAGTGAAAGCCGTCCTTCACCTTGCTTATTGGGAACACATAGTTTCTTTCCAGTTGCAAACTCCATTCCATACATATATATGGGGAGGTACTAGATCCAACACGGTTTTACAGTGAAAACTGCAGGAACTTCAAACCTGCACTAGGAAACAGACTGAGAAAGCAGAGAAAAAGTGTCTCATGCAACCCGTTCCCTTGGTGCTAGATGAACGAACGTCTCTCCACTTGCTCAGTTCTGAGAGATAAGTGTGTGTGAAAGCCGCCCTTCACCTAGCTTGTTGTGAACACAAAGTTTCTTTTCAGTTGCAAACTCCATTCCATACATATATATGGGGAAATACTAGCTCCAACTCGGTTGTACAGTGAAAACTGCAGGAACTTCTAACCGGCACTAGGAAACAGACTGAGAAAGCAGAGAAAAAGTGTCTCCTGCAACCCGTTCCCTTGGTGCTAGATGAACGAACGTCTCTCCACTTGCTCATTTCTGAGAGATAAGTGTGTGTGAAAGCCGTCCTTCACCTAGCTTGTTGGGAACACAAAGTTTCTTTTCAGTTGCAAACTCCATTCAATACATATATATGGGAGGTACAAGCTCTAATTCGGTTTTCCAGTGAAAACGGCAGGAACTTCAAACCGGCACTAGGAAACAGACTGAGAAAGCAGAGAAAAAGTGTCTCCTGCAACCCGTTCCCTTGGTGCTAGATGAACGAACGTCTCTCCACTTGCTCATTTCTGAGAGATAAGTGTGTGTGAAAGCCGTCCTTCACATAGCTTGTTGGGAACACAAAGTTTCTTTTCAGTTGCAAACTCCATTCCATACATATATATGGGGAGGTACAAGCTCCAAATCGGTTTTACAGTGAAAACGGCAGGAACTTCAAACCTGCACTGGGAAACAGACTGAGAATGCAGAGAATAAGTGTCTCCTGCAACGCGTTCCCTTGGTGCTAGATGAACGAACGTCTCTCCACTTGCTCATTTCTGAGAGATAAGTGTGTGAGAAAGCCGTAATTCACCTAGCTTATTGGGAACACAATGTTTCTTTTCAGCTGCAAACTCCATTCATTACATATATATGGGGAGGTATGAGCTCCAACTCGGTTTTACAGTGAAAACTGCAGGAACTTCAAACCGGCACTAGGAAACAGACTGAGAAAGCAGAGAAAAAGTGTCTCCTGCAACCCGTTCCCTTGGTGCTAGATGAACGAACGTCTCTCCACTTGCTCAGTTCTGAGAGATAAGTGTGTGTGAAAGCAGTCCTTCACACAGCTTGTTGGGAACACAAAGTTCCTTTTCAGTTGCAAACTCCATTCAATACATATATATGGGGAGGTTCAAGCTCCAACTCGGTTTTCCAGTGAAAACTGCAGGAACTTCAAACCGGCACTAGGAAACAGACTGAGAAAGAAGAGAAAAAGTGTCTCATGCAACCCGTTCCCTTGGTGCTAGATGAACGAACGTCTCTCCACTTGCTCAGTTCTGAGGGATATGTGTGAGTGAAAGTCGTCCTTCAACTAGCTTATTGGGAACACAAAGTTTCTTTACAGTTGCAACCTCCATTCCATACATATACATGGGGAGGTATGAGCTCCAACTCGGTTTTACAGTGAAAACTGCAGGAACTTCAAACCGGCACTGGGAAACAGACTGAGAAAGCAGAGAAAAAGTGTCTCCTGCAACGCGTTTCCTTGGTGCTAGATGAACGAACGTCTCTCCACTTGCTCAGTTCTGAGGGATATGTGTGAGTGAAAGCCGTCCTTCACCTTGCTTATTGGGAACACATAGTTTCTTTCCAGTTGCAAACTCCATTCCATATATATATATGGGGAGGTACTAGATCCAACACGGTTTTACAGTGAAAACTGCAGGAACTTCAAACCGGCACTAGGAAACAGACTGAGAAAGCAGAGAAAAAGTGTCTCATGCAACCCGTTCCCTTGGTGCTAGATGAACGAACGTCTCTCCACTTGCTCAGTTCTGAGAGATAAGTGTGTGTGAAAGCCGCCCTTCACCTAGCTTGTTGTGAACACAAAGTTTCTTTTCAGTTGCAAACTCCATTCCATACATATATATGGGGAGGTACTAGCTCCAACTCGGTTGTACAGTGAAAACTGCAGGAACTTCTAACCGGCACTAGGAAACAGACTGAGAAAGCAGAGAAAAAGTGTCTCCTGCAACCCGTTCCCTTGGTGCTAGATGAACGAACGTCTCTCCACTTGCTCATTTCTGAGAGATAAGTGTGTGTGAAAGCCGTCCTTCACCTAGCTTGTTGGGAACACAAAGTTTCTTTTCAGTTGCAAACTCCATTCAATACATATATATGGGAGGTACAAGCTCTAATTCGGTTTTCCAGTGTAAACGGCAGGAACTTCAAACCGGCACTAGGAAACAGACTGAGAAAGCAGAGAAAAAGTGTCTCCTGCAACCCGTTCCCTTAGTGCTAGATGAACGAACGTCTCTCCACTTGCTCAGTTCCGAGAGATAAGTGTGTGTGAAAGCCGTCCTTCACCTAGCTTGTTGGGAACACAAAGTTTATCTTCAGTTGCAAACTCCATTCCATACATATATATGGGGAGGTACTTGATCCAACTCGGTTTTACAGTGAAAACTGCAGGAACTTCAAACCGGCACTAGGAAACAGACTGAGAAATTAGAGAAAAAGTGTCTCCTGCAACCCGTTCCCTTGGTGCTAGATGAACGAACGTCTCTCCACTTGCTTAGTTCCGAGAGATAAGTGTGTGTGAAAGCCGTACTTCAACTAGCTTGTTAGGAACACAAAGTTCTTTTCAGTTGCAAACTCCATTCCATACATATATATGGGGAAGTACAAGCTCCAACTCGGATTTACAGTGAAAACGGCAGGAACTTCAAACCGGCACTAGGAAACAGACTGAGACAGCAGAGAAAAAGTGTTTCCTGCAACCCGTTCCCTTGGTGCTAGATGAACGAACGTCTCTCCACTTGCTCAGTACCGAGAGATAAGTGTGTGTGAAAGCCGTCCTTCACCTAGATTGTTGGGAACACAAAGTTTCTTTTCAGTTGCAAACTTCATTCCATACATATATATGGCTAGGTACTAGATAAAACTCGGTTTTACAGTGAAAACTGCAGGAACTTCTAACCGGCACTAGGAAACAGACTGAGAAAGCAGAGAAAAAGTGTCTCCTGAAACCCGTTCCCTTGGTGCTAGATGAACGAACGTCTATCTACTTGCTCAGTTCTGAGAGATAAGTGTGAGTGAAAGCCGTCCTTCACCTAGCTTGTTGGGAACACAAAGTTTCTTTTCAGTTGCAAACCCCAATCCATACATATATAAGGGGAGATACTAGCTCCAACTCCGTTTTACAGTGAAAACTGCAGGAACTTCAAACCGGCACTAGGAAACAGACTGAGAAAGGAGAGAAAATGTATCTCTTGTAACCCGTTCCCTTGGTGCTAGATGAACGAACGCCTCTCCCCTTGCTCAGTTCTGAGAGATAAGTGTGTGTGAAAGCCGTCCTTCACCTAGCTTGTTGTGAACACAAAGTTTCTTTTCAGTTGCAAACTCCATTCCATACGTATATATGGGGAGGTACTAGCTCCAACTCGGTTTTACGGTGAAAATTGCAGGAACTTCTAACCGGCACTAGGAAACAGACTGAGAAAGCAGAGAAAAAGTTTCTCCTGCAACCCATTCTCTTGGTGCTAGATGAACGAACGTCTCTCCACTTGCTCAGTTCTGAGAGATAATTGTGTGTGAAAGCCGTACTTCACCTAGCTTGTTGGGAAAACAAAGTTTCTTTTCAGTTGCAAACTCCATTCCATACATATATAAGGGGAGGTACAAGCTCCAACACGACTTTACAGTGAAAACTGCAGGAACTTCAAACCGGTACTAGGAAACAGACTGAGAAAGCAGAGAAAAAGTGTCTCCTACAACCCGTTCCCATGGTGCTAGATGAACGAACGTCTCTCCACTTGCTCAGTTCTGAGAGATAAGTGTGTGTGAAAGGAGTCCTTCACATAGCTTGTTGGGAACACAAAGTTTCTTTTCAGTTGCAAACTCCATTCAATACATATATATGGGGAGGTACAAGCTCCAACTCGGTTTTCCAGTGAAAACTGCAGGAACTTCAAACCGGCACTAGGAAACAGACTGAGAAAGCAGAGAAAAAGTGTCTCATGCAACCCGTTCCCTTGGTGCTAGATGAACGAACGTCTCTCCACTTGCTCAGTTCTGAGAGATAAGTGTGTGTGAAAGCCGCCCTTCACCTAGCTTGTTGTGAACACAAAGTTTCTTTTCAGTTGCAAACTCCATTCCATACATATATATGGGGAGGTACTAGCTCCAACTCGGTTGTACAGTGAAAACTGCAGGAACTTCTAACCGGCACTAGGAAACAGACTGAGAAAGCAGAGAAAAAGTGTCTCCTGCAACCCGTTCCCTTGGTGCTAGATGAACGAACGTCTCTCCACTTGCTCATTTCTGAGAGATAATTGTGTGTGAAAGCCGTCCTTCACCTAGCTTGTTGGGAACACAAAGTTTCTTTTCAGTTGCAAACTCCATTCAATACATATATATGGGAGGTACAAGCTCTAATTCGGTTTTCCAGTGTAAACGGCAGGAACTTCAAACCGGCACTAGGAAACAGACTGAGAAAGCAGAGAAAAAGTGTCTCCTGCAACCCGTTCCCTTAGTGCTAGATGAACGAACGTCTCTCCACTTGCTCAGTTCCGAGAGATAAGTGTGTGTGAAAGCCGTCCTTCACCTAGCTTGTTGGGAACACAAAGTTTCTCTTCAGTTGCAAACTCCATTCCATACATATATATTCGGAGGTACTTGATCCAACTCGGTTTTACAGAGAAAACTGCAGGAACTTCAAACCGGCACTAGGAAACAGACTGAGAAACGAGAGAAAAAGTGTCTCCTGCAACCCGTTCCCTTGGTGCTAGATGAACGAACGTCTCTCCACTTGCTCAGTTCCGAGAGATAAGTGTGTGTGAAAGCCGTACTTCAACTAGCTTGTTAGGAACACAAAGTTCTTTTCAGTTGCAAACTCCATTCCATACATATATATGGGGAAGTACAAGCTCCAACTCGGATTTACAGTGAAAACGGCAGGAACTTCAAACCGGCACTAGGAAACAGACTGAGACAGCAGAGAAAAAGTGTTTCCTGCAACCCGTTCCCTTGGTGCTAGATGAACGAACGTCTCTCCACTTGCTCAGTACCGAGAGATAAGTGTGTGTGAAAGCCGTCCTTCACCTAGATTGTTGGGAACACAAAGTTTCTTTTCAGTTGCAAACTTCATTCCATACATATATATGGCTAGGTACTAGATAAAACTCGGTTTTACAGTGAAAACTGCAGGAACTTCTAACCGGCACTAGGAAACAGACTGATAAAGCAGAGAAAAAGTGTCTCCTGAAACCCGTTCCCTTGGTGCTAGATGAACGAACGTCTATCTACTTGCTCAGTTCTGAGAGATAAGTGTGAGTGAAAGCCGTCCTTCACCTAGCTTGTTGGGAACACAAAGTTTCTTTTCAGTTGCAAACCCCAATCCATACATATATAAGGGGAGATACTAGCTCCAACTCCGTTTTACAGTGAAAACTGCAGGAACTTCAAACCGGCACTAGGAAACAGACTGAGAAAGGAGAGAAAATGTATCTCTTGTAACCCGTTCCCTTGGTGCTAGATGAACGAACGCCTCTCCCCTTGCTCAGTTCTGAGAGATAAGTGTGTGTGAAAGCCGTCCTTCACCTAGCTTGTTGTGAACACAAAGTTTCTTTTCAGTTGCAAACTCCATTCCATACGTATATATGGGGAGGTACTAGCTCCAACTCGGTTTTACGGTGAAAATTGCAGGAACTTCTAACCGGCACTAGGAAACAGACTGAGAAAGCAGAGAAAAAGTTTCTCCTGCAACCCATTCTCTTGGTGCTAGATGAACGAACGTCTCTCCACTTGCTCAGTTCTGAGAGATAATTGTGTGTGAAAGCCGTACTTCACCTAGCTTGTTGGGAAAACAAAGTTTCTTTTCAGTTGCAAACTCCATTCCATACATATATAAGGGGAGGTACAAGCTCCAACACGATTTTACAGTGAAAACTGCAGGAACTTCAAACCGGCACTAGGAAACAGACTGAGAAAGCAGAGAAAAAGTGTCTCCTACAACCCGTTCCCATGGTGCTAGATGAACGAACGTCTCTCCACTTGCTCAGTTCTGAGAGATAAGTGTGTGTGAAAGGAATCCTTCACATAGCTTGTTGGGAACACAAAGTTTCTTTTCAGTTGCAAACTCCATTCAATACATATATATGGGGAGGTACAAGCTCCAACTCGGTTTTCCAGTGAAAACTGCAGGAACTTCAAAACGGCACTAGGAAACAGACTGAGAAAGAAGAGAAAAAGTGTCTCCTGCAACCCGTTCCCTTGGTGCTAGATGAACGAACGTCTCTCCACTTGCTCAGTTCTGAGGGATATGTGTGAGTGAAAGTCGTCCTTCACCTAGCTTGTTGGGAACACAAAGTTTCTTTTCAGCTGCCAACTCCATTCCATAAATATATATGGGGAGGTACTAGCTCCAACTCGGTTTGACTGAAAATTGCAGGAACTTCAAACCGGCACTAGGAAACAGACTGAGAAAGCAGAGAAAAAGTGTCTCCTGCAACCTGTTCCCTTGGTGCTAGATGAACGAACGTCTCTCCACTTGCTCAGTTCTGAGAGATAAGTGTGTGTGAAAGCCGTCCTTCACCTAGCTTGTTGGGAACACAAAGTTTCTTTTCAGTTGTAAACTCCATTCCATACATATATATGGGGAGGTAATAGCTCCAACTCGGTTTGACAGTGAAAACTGCAGGAACTTCAAACCGGCACTAGGAAACAGACTGAGAAAGCAGAGAAAAAGTGTCACATGCAACCCGTTCCCTTGGTGCTAGATGAACGAACGTCTCTCCACTTGCTCAGTTCTGAGAGATAAGTGTGTGTGAAAGCCGTCCTTCAACTAGCTTTTTGGGAACACAAAGTTTCTTTTCAGTTGCAAACTACATTCAATACATATATATGGGGAGGTACAAGCTCCAACTCGGTTTTCCAGTGAAAACTGCAGGAACTTCAAACCGGCACTAAGAAACAGACAGAGAAAACAGAGAAAAAGTGTCTCCTGCAACCCGTTCCCTTTGTGCTAGATGAACGAACGTCTATCCACTTGCTCAGTTCTGAGAGATAAGTGTGTGTTAAAGCCGTCCTTCACCTAGTTTGTTGGTAACACAAAGTTTCTTTTCAGTTGCAAACTCCATTCCATACATATATATAAGGAGGTAGAAGCTCCAACTCCGTTTTACAGTGAAAACTGCAGGAACTTCAAACCGGCACTAGGAAACAGACTGAGAAAGGAGAGAAAATGTGTCTCTTGTAACCCGTTCACTTGTTGCTAGATGAACGAACGCCTCTCCCCTTGCTCAGTTCTGAGAGATAAGTGTGTGTGAAAGCCGTCCTTCACCTAGCTTGTTGTGAACACAAAGTTTCTTTTCAGTTGCAAACTCCATTCCATACGTATATATGGGGAGGTACTAGCTCCAACTCGGTTTTACGGTGAAAATTGCAGGAACTTCTAACCGGCACTAGGAAACAGACTGAGAAAGCAGAGAAAAAGTTTCTCCTGCAACCCATTCCCTTGGTGCTAGATGAACGAACGTCTCTCCACTTGCTCATTTCTGAGAGATAAGTGTGTGAGAAAGCCGTCCTTCACCTAGCTTATTGGGAACACAAAGTTTCTTTTCAGCTGCAAACTCCATTCCATACATATATATGGGGAGGTATGAGCTCCAACTCGGATTTACAGTGAAAACTGCAGGAACTTCAAACCGGCACTAGGAAACAGACTGAGAAAGTAGAGAAAAAGTGTCTCCTGCAACCCGTTCCCTTGGTGCTAGATGAACGGACGTCTCTCCACTTGCTCAGGTCTGAGAGATAAGTGTGTGTGAAAGCAGTCCTTCACATAGCTTGTTGGGAACACAAAGGTTCTTTTCAGTTGCAAACTCCATTCCATACATATATATGGGGAGGTACAAGCTCCAACTCGGTTTTCCAGTGAAAACTGCAGGAACTTCAAACCGGCACTGGGAAACAGACTGAGAAAGAAGAGAAAAACTGTCTCCTGCAACCCGTTCCCTTGGTGCTAGATGAACGAACGTCTCTCTACTTGCTCAGTTCTGAGAGATAATTGTGTGCGAAAGCCGTCCTTCACCTAGCTTGTTGGGAACACAAAGATAGTTTTCAGTTGCAAACTCCATTCCATACATATATATGGGGAGGTACTAGCTACAACTCGGTTTTACAGTGAAAACTGCAGGAACTTCAAACCGGCACTAGGAAACAGACTGAGAAATCAGAGAAAATGTGTCTCCTGCAACCCGTTCCTTGGTGCTAGATGAACGAACGCCTCTCTACTTGCTCAGTTCTGAGAGATAAGTGTGTGTGAAAGCCGTCCTTCTCCTAGCTTGTTGGGAACACAAAGTTTCTTTTCAGTTGCAAACTCCATTCCATACATATATATGGGGAGGTACTAGCTCCAACTCGGTTTTACAGTGAAAACTGCAGGAACTTCAAACCGGCACTAGGAAACAGACTGAGAAAGCAGAGAAAAAGTGTATCCTGTAACCCATTCCCTTGGTGCTAGATGAACGAAAGTCTCTCCACTTGCTCAGTTCCGAGAGATAAGTGTGTGTGAAAGCCGTCCTTCAACTAGCTTGTTGGGAACACAAAGT
Organism: Camelus dromedarius; assembly: GCF_036321535.1. NCBI lineage: Eukaryota > Metazoa > Chordata > Mammalia > Artiodactyla > Camelidae > Camelus > Camelus dromedarius. The sequence goes on along the minus strand of NC_087458.1, from coordinate 34,177,355 downwards.
TTCTTTTCTGTTGCAAACTCCATTCCATACATATATATGGCTAGTTACTAGATCCAACTCGGTTTTACAGTGAAAACTGCAGGAACTTCAAACCGGCACTAGGAAACAGACTGAGAAAGCAGAGAAAAAGTGTCTCCTGCAACCCGTTCCCTTGGTGCTAGATGAACGAACGTCTCTCCACTTGCTCAATTCTGAGAGATATGTGTGTGTGAAAGCCGTCCTTCACCTAGCTTGTTGGGAACACAAAGTTTCTTTTCAGTTGCAAACTACATTCCATACATATATATGGGGAGGTACTAGCTCCAAATCCGTTTTACAGTGAAAACGGCAGGAACTTCAAACCGGCACTAGGAAACATGCTGAGAAACAAAGAATATGTGTCACCTGCAACCCGTTCCCTTGGTGCTAGATGAACGAACGTCTCTCCACTTGCTCAGTTCTGAGAGATAAGTGTGTGTGAAAGCCGTCCTTCACCTAGCTTGTTGGGAACACAAAGATTGTTTTCAGTTGCAATTTCCATTCCATACTTATATATGGGGAGGTACTAGCTCCAACTCGGTTTTACAGTGAAAACTGCAGGAACTTCAAACCGGCACTAGGAAACAGACTGAGAAATCAGAGAAAATGTGTCACCTGCAACCCGTTCCCTTGGTGCTAGATGAACGAACGTCTCTCTACTTGCTCATTTCTGAGAGATAAGTGTGTGTGAAAGCCGTCCTTCACCTAGCTTGTTGGGAACACAAAGTTTCTTTTCAGTTGCAAACTCCATTCCATACATATATATGGGGAGGTACTAGCTCCAACTCCGTTTTACAGTGAAAAGTCCAGGAACTTCAAAACGGCACTAGGAAACAGACTGAGAAAGCAGAGAAAAAGTGTCTCCTGCAACCCGTTCCCTTGGTGCTAGATGAACGAACGTCTCTCCACTTGCTCAGTTCTGAGAGATAAGTGTGTGTGAAAGCCGTCCTTCACCTAGCTTGTTGGGAACACAAAGTTTCTTTTCAGTTGCAAACTCCATTCCATACATATATATGGGGAGGTACTAGCTCCAACTCTGTTTTAGAGTGAAAACTGCAGGAACTTCAAACCGGCACTAGGAAACAGACTGAGAAAGCAGAGAAAAAGTGTATCCTGCAACCCATTCCCTTGGTGCTAGATGAACGAACGTCTCTCCACTTGCTCAGTTCCGAGAGATAAGTGTGTGTGAAAGCCGTCCTTCAACTAGCTGGTTGGGAACACAAAGTTTCTTTTCAGTTGCAAACTCCATTCCATACATATATATGGCTAGTTACAAGATCCAACTCGGTTTTACAGTGAAAACTGCAGGAACTTCAAACCGGCACTAGGAAACAGACTGAGAAAGCAGAGAAAAAGTGTTTCCTGCATCCCGTTCCCTTGGTGCTAGATGAACGAACGTCTCTCCACTTGCTCATTTCTGAGAGATATGTGTGTGTGAAAGCCGTCCTTCACCTAGCTTGTTGGGAACACAAAGTTTCTTTTCAGTTGCAAACTCCATTCCATACATATATATGGGGAGGTACTAGCTCCAAATCCGTTTTACAGTGGAAACTGCAGGAACTTCAAACCGGCACTAGGAAACATGCTGAGAAAGCAAAGAAAATGTGTCACCTGCAACTCGTTCCCTTGGTGCTAGATGAACGAACGTCTCTCCACTTGCTCATTTCTGAGAGATAAGTGTGTGTGAAAGCCGTCCTTCAACTAGCTTGTTGTTAACACAAAGTTTCTTTTCAGTTGCAAACTCCATTCCATACATATATATGGGGAGGTACAAGCTCCAACTCGGTTTGACAGTGAAAACTGCAGGAACTTCAAACCGGCACTAGGAAACAGACTGAGAAAGCAGAGAAATAGTGTCTCCTGCAACCCGTTCCCTTGGTGCTAGATGAACGAACGTCTCTCCACTTCCTCAGTTCTGAGAGATAAGTGTGTGTGAAAGCCGTCCTTCACCTAGCTTGTTGGGAACACAAAGTTTCTTTTCAGTTGCAAACTCCATTCCATACATATATATGGGGAGGTACTAGCTCCAACTCGGTTTTACAGTGAAAACTGAAGGAACTTCAAACCGGCACTAGGAAACAGACTGAGAAAGCAGAGAAAATGTGTCTCCTGCAACCCGTTCCCTTGCTGCTAGATGAACGAACGTCTCTCCACTTGCTCAGTTCCGAGAGATAAGTGTGTGTGAAAGCCGTCCTTCACCTAGCTTGTTGGGAACACAAAGTTTCTTTTCAGTTGCAAACTCCATTCCATACATATATATGGCTAGTTACTAGATCCAATTCGGTTTTACAGTGAAAACTGCAGGAACTTCAAACCGGCACATGGAAAAAGACTGAGAAAGCAGAGAAAAAGTGTCTCCTGCAACCCGTTCCCTTGGTGCTAGATGAACGAACGTCTCTCCACTTGCTCAGTTCTGAGAGATAAGTGTGTGTGACAGCCGTCCTTCAAATAGCTTGTTGGGAACACAAAGTTTCTTTTCAGTTGCAAACTCCATTCCATACATACATATGGGGAGGTAGTAGCTCCAACTCCGTTTTACAGTGAAAACTGCAGGAACTTCAAACCGGCACAAGGAAACAGACTGAGAATGCAGAGAAAATGTGTCTCCTGTAACTCGTTCCTTTGGTGCTAGATTAACGAACGTCTCTCCACTTGCTCAGTTCTGAGAGATAAGTGTGTGTGAAAGCCGTCCTTCACCTAGATTGTTGGGAACACAAAGTTTCTTTTCAGTTGCAAACTCCATTCCATACATATATAAGGGGAGGTACCAGCTCCAACTCGGTTTTACGGTGAAAACTGCAGGAACTTCTAACCGGCACTAGGAAACAGACTGAGAAAGCAGAGGAAAAATATCACCTGCAACCCGTTCCCATGGTGCTAGATGAACGAACGTCTCTCCACTTGCTCATTTCTGAGAGATAATTGTGTGTGAAAGCCGTCCTTCACCTAGCTTGATGGGAACACAAAGTTTCTTTTCAGCTGCAAACTTCATTCCATAAATATATATGGGGAGGTACTAGCTCCAACTCGGTTTGACAGTGAAAACTGCAGGAACTTCAAACCGGCACTAGGAAACAGACTGAGAAAGCAGAGAATAAGTGTCTCCTGCAACCCGTTCCCTTGGTGCTAGATGAACGAACGTCTCTCCACTTGCTCAGTTCTGAGAGATAAGTGTGTGTGAAAGCCGTCCTTCACCTAGCTTGTTGGGAACACAAAGTTTCTTTTCAGTTGCAAACTCCATTCCATAAATATATATGGGGAGGTACTAGCTCCAACTCGGTTTTACAGTGAAAACTGCAGGAACTTCAAACCGGCACTAGGAAACAGACTGAGAAGCAGAGAAAAAGTGTCTCCTGCAACCCGTTCCCTTGGTGCTAGATGAACGAACGTCTCTCTTCTTGCTCAGTTCTGAGAGATATGTGTGTGTGAAAGCCGTCCTTCACCTAGCTTGTTGGGAACACAAAGTTTCTTTTCAGTTGCAAATTCCATTCCATACATATATATGGGGAGGTACTAGCTCCAACTCGGATTTACAGTGAAACTTCAGGAACTTCAAACCGGCACTAGGAAACAGACTGAGAAAGCACAGAAAATGGGTCTCCTGCAACCCGTTCCCTTGGTGCTAGATGAACGAACGTCTCTCCACTTGCTCAGTTCTGAGAGATTAGTGTGTGTGAAAGCCGTCCTTCACCTAGCTTATTGGGAACACAAAGTTTCTATTCAGTTGCAAACTCCATTCCATACATATATATGGGGAGGTATGAGCTCCAACTCGGTTTTACAGTGAAAACTGCAGGAACTTCAAACCGGCACTAGGAAACAGACTGAGAAAGCAGAGAAAAAGTGTCTCCTGCAAACAGTTCCCTTGCTGCTAGATGAACGAACGTCTCTCCGCTTGCTCAGTTCCGAGAGATAAGTGTATGTGAAAGCCGTCCTTCACCTAGCTTTTTGGGAACACAAAGTTTCTTTTCAGTTGCAAACTCCATTCCATACATATATATGGCTAGTTATTAGATCCAACTCGGTTTTACAGTGAAAACTGCAGTAACTTCAAACCGGCACTTGGAAACAGACTGAGAAAGCAGAGAAAAAGTGTCTCCTGCAACCCGTTCCCTTGGTGCTAGATGAACGAACGTCTCTCCACTTGCTCAGTTCTGAGAGATAAGTGTGTGTGAAAGCCGTCTTTCAACTAGCTTGTTGGGAACACAAAGATTCTTTTCAGTTGCAAACTCCATTCCATACATATATATGGGGAGGTAGTAGCTTCAACTCCGTTTTACAGTGAAAACTGCAGGAACTTCAAACCGGCACAAGGAAACAGACTGAGAAAGCAGAGAAAATGTGTCTCCTGTTACTCGTTCCTTTGGTGCTAGATGAACGAACGTCTCTCTTCTTGCTCAGTTCTGAGAGATATGTGTGTGTGAAAGCCGTCCTTCACAAAGCTTGTTGGGAACACAAAGTTTCTTTTCAGTTGCAAACTCCATTCCATACATATATATGGGGAGGTACTAGCTCCAACTCGGTTTTACAGTGAAAACTGCAGGAACTTCAAACCGGCACTACGAAACAGACTGAGAAACAGAGAAAAAGTGTCTCCTGCAACCTTTCCCTTGGTGCTAGATGAACGAACGTCTCTCCACTTGCTCATTTCTGAGAGATAAGTGTGTGTGAAAGTCGTCCTTCAACTAGCTTGTTGGGAACACAAAGTTTCTTTTCAGCTGCAAACTCCATTCCATACATATATATGGGGAGGTACTAGCTCCAACTGGGTTTGACAGTGAAAACTGCAGGAACTTCAAACCGGCACTAGGAAACAGACTGAGAAAGCAGAGAAAAAGTGTCTCCTGCAACCCGTTCCCTTGGTGCTAGATGAACGAACGTCTCTCCACTTGCTCAGTTCCGAGAGATATGTGTGTGTGAAAGCCGTCCTTCACCTAGCTTGTTGGGAACACAAAGTTTCTTTTCAGTTGCAAACTCCATTCCATACATATATATGGCTAGTTACTAGATCCAACTCGGTTTTACAGTGAAAACTGCAGGAACTTCAAACCGGCACTAGGAAACAGACTGAGAAAGCAGAGAAAAAGTGTCTCCTCCAACCCGTTCCCTTGGTGCTAGATGAACGAACGTCTCTCCACTTGCTCAGTTCTGAGAGATAAGTGTGTGTGAAAGCCGTCCTTCACCTAGCTTATTGGGAACACAAAGTTTCTTTTCAGTTGCACACTCCATTCCATACATATATATGGGGAGGTATGAGCTCCAACTCGGTTTTACAGTGAAAACTGCAGGATCTTCAAACCGGCACTAGGAAACAGACTGAGAAAGCAGAGAAAAAGTGTCTCCTGCAACTCGTTCCCTTGGTGCTAGATGAACGAACGTCTCTCCACTTGCTCATTTCTGAGAGATAAGTGTGTGTGAAAGCCGTCCTTCAACTAGCTTGTTGTTAACACAAAGTTTCTTTTCAGTTGCAAACTCCATTCCATACATATATATGGGGAGGTACTAGCTCCAACTCGGTTTTACAGTGAAAACTGCAGGAACTTCAAACCGGCACTACGAAACAGACTGAGAAAGCAGAGAAAATGTGTCTCCTGCAACCCGTTCTCTTGGTGCTAGATGAACGAACGTCTCTCCGCTTGCTCAGTTCCGAGAGATAAGTGTGTGTGAAAGCCGTCCTTCGCCTAGCTTGTTGGGAACACAAAGTTTCTTTTCAGTTGCAAACTCCATTCCATACATATATATGGCTAGTTATTAGATCCAACTCGGTTTTACAGTGAAAACTGCAGGAACTTCAAACCGGCACTAGGAAACAGACTGAGAAAGCAGAGAAAAAGTGTCTCCTGCAACCCGTTCCCTTGGTGCTAGATGAACGAACGTCTCTCCACTTGCTCAGTTCTGAGAGATAAGTGTGTGTGAAAGCCGTCCTTCAACTAGCTTGTTGGCAACACAAAGTTTCTTTTCAGCTGCAAACTCCATTCCATACTTATATATGGGGAGGTAGTAGCTCCAACTCCGTTTTACAGTGAAAACTGCAGGAACTTCAAACCGGCACAAGGAAACAGACTGAGAAAGCAGAGAAAATGTGTCTCATGTAACTCGTTCCTTTGGTGCTAGATGAACGAACGTCTCTCCACTTGCTCAGTTCTGAGAGATAAGTGTGTGTGAAAGCCGTCCTTCACATAGCTTGTTGGGAACACAAAGTTTCTTTTCAGTTGCAAACTCCATTCCATACATATATATGGGGAGGTACTAGCTCCAACTCTGTTTTACAGTGAAAACTGCAGGAACTTCAAACCGGCACTACGAAACAGACTGAGAAAGCAGAGAAAAAGTGTCTCCTGCAACTTTTCCCTTGGTGCTAGATGAACGAACGTCTCTCCACTTGCTCATTTCTGAGAGATATTTGTGTGTGAAAGTCGTCCTTCAACTAGCTTGTTGGGAACACAAAGTTTGTTTTCAGCTGCAAACTCCATTCCATACATATATATGGGGAGGTACTAGCTCCAACTGGGTTTGACAGTGAAAACTGAAGGAACTTCAAACCGGCACTAGGAAACAGACTGAGAAAGCAGAGAAAAAGTATCTCCTGCAACCCGTTCCCTTGGTGCTAGATGAACGAACGTCTCTCCACTTGCTCAGTTCCGAGAGATAAGTGTGTGCGAAAGCCTTCCTTCACCTAGCTTGTTGGGAACACAAAGTTTCTTTTCAGTTGCCAACTCCATTCCATACATATATATGGCTTGTTACTAGATCCAACTCGGATTTACTGTGAAAACTGCAGGAACTTCAAACCGGCACTACGAAACAAACAGAGAAAGCAGAGAAAAAGTGTCTCCTGCAACCCGTTCCCTTGGTGCTAGATGAACGAACGTCTCTCCACTTGCTCAGTTCTGAGAGATAATTGTGTGTGAAAGCCGTCCTTCACCTAGCTTGTAGGGAACACAAAGTTTCTTTTCAGTTGCAAACTCCATTCCATACATATATATGGGGAGGTACTAGCTCCAACTCGGTTTTACGGTGAAAACTGCAGGAAATTCTAACCGGCACTAGGAAACAGACTGAGAAAGCAGAGAAAAAGTGACTCCTGCAACGCGTTCCCTTTGTGCTAGATGAACGAACGTCTCTCCACTTGCTCAGTTCTGAGGGATATGTGTGAGTGAAAGCCGTCCTTCACCTTGCTTATTGGGAACACAAAGTTTCTTTTCAGTTGCAAACTCCATTCCAAACATATATATGGGGAGGTACTAGATCCAACTCGGTTTTACAGTGAAAACTGCACTAACTTCAAAACGGCACTAGGAAACAGACTGAGAATGCAGAGAAAAACTGTCTCCTGCATCCCGTTCCCTTGGTGCTAGATGAACGAACGTCTCTCCACTTGCTCAGTTCCGAGAGATAAGTGTGTGTGAAAGCTGTCCTTCAACTAGCTTGTTGGGAACACAAAGTTTCTTTTCAGTTGCAAACTCCATTACATACATATATATGGGGAGGTACTAGCTCCAACTCGGTTTTACAGTGAAAACTGCAGGAACTTCAAACCGGCACTAGGAAACAGACTGAGAAAGCAGAGAAAAAGTGTCTCCTGCAACCCGTTCCCTTGCTGCTAGATGAACGAACGTCTCTCCACTTGCTCAGTTCTGAGAGATAAGTGTGTGTGAAAGCCGTCCTTCAACTAGCTTCTTGGGAACACAAAGTTTCTTTTCAGTTGCAAGCTCCAAACCATACATATATATGGGGAGGTAGAAGCTCCAACCCCGTATTACAGTGAAAACTGCAGGAACTTCACACCGGCACTAGGAAACAGACTGAGAAAGCAGAGGAAATGTGTCTCCTGTAACCCGTTCCTTTGGTGCTAGATGAACGAACGTCTCTCCACTTGCTAAGTTCTGAGAGATAAGTGTGTGTGAAAGCCTTCCTTCACCTAGCTTGTTGGGAACACAAAGTTTCTTTTCAGTTGCAAACTCCATTCCATACATATATATGGGGTGGTACTAGCTCCAACTCGGTTTTACAGTGAAAACTGCAGGAACTTCAAACCGGCACTAGGAAACAGACTGAGAAAGCAGAGAAAAAGTTTCTCCTGCAACCCGTTCCCTTGCTGCTAGATGAATGAAAGTCTCTCCACTTGCTCAGTTCCGAGAGATATGTGTGTGTGAAAGCCGTCCTTCACATAGCTTGTTGGGAACACAAAGTTTCTTTTCAGTTGCAAACTCCATTCCATACATATATATGGCTAGGTACTAAATCCAACTCGGGTTTACAGTGAAAACTGCAGGAAACTCAAACCGGCACTAGTAAACAGACTGAGAAAGCAGAGAAAATGTGTCTCCTGCAACCCGTTCCCTTGGTGCTAGATGAACGAACGTCTGTCCACTTGCTCAGTTCTGAGAGTTAAGTGTGTGTGAAAGCCGTCCTTCACCTAGCTTGTTATGAACACAAAGTTTCTTTTCAGTTGCAAACTCCATTCCATACATATATATGGGGAGGTACTAGCTCCAACTCGGTTTTACAGTGAAAACTGCAGGAACTTCAAACCGGCACTAGGAAACAGACTGAGAAAGCAGAGAAAAAGTGTCTCCTGCATCCCGTTCCCTTGCTGCTGGATGAACGAACGTCTCTCCACTTGCTCAGTTCTGAGAGATAAGTGTGTGTGAAAGCCGTCCTTCACCTAGCTTGTTGGGAACACAAAGTTTCTTTTCAGTTGCAAACTCCATTCCATCCATATATATGGGGAGGTACTAGCTCCAACTGGGTTTGACAGTGAAAACTGCAGGAACTTCAAACCGGCACTAGGAAACAGACTGAGAAAGCAGAGAAAAAGTGTCTCCTACAAAACGTTCCCTTGCTGCTAGATGAACGAAAGTCTCTCCACTTGCTCATTTCTGAGAGATAAGTGTGTGTGAAAGTCGTCCTTCAACTAGCTTGTTGGGAACACAAAGTTTCTTTTCAGCTGCAAACTCCATTCCATACATATATATGGGGAGGTACTAGCTCCAACTGGGTTTGACAGTGAAAACTGAAGGAACTTCAAACCGGCACTAGGAAACAGACTGAGAAAGCAGAGAAAAAGTGTCTCCTGCAACCCGTTCCCTTGGTGCTAGATGAACGAACGTCTATCCACTTGCTCAGTTCCGAGAGATAAGTGTGTGTGAAAGCCGTCCTTCACCTAGCTTGTTGGGAACACAAAGTTTCTTTTCAGTTGCAAACTCCATTCCATACATATATATGGCTAGTTACTAGATCCAACTCGGTTTTACAGTGAAAACTGCAGGAACTTCAAACCGGCACTAGGAAACAGACTGAGAAAGCAGAGAAAAAGTGTCTCCTGCAACCCGTTCCCTTGGTGCTAGATGAACGAACGTCTCTCCACTTGCTCAGTTCTGAGAGATAATTGTGTGTGAAAGCCGTTCTTCAACTAGCTTGTTGGGAACACAAAGTTTCTTTTCAGTTGCAAACTCCATTCCATACATATATATGGGTAGGTACTAGCTCCAACTCATTTTTACAGTGAAAACTGCAGGAACTTCAAACCGGCACTAGGAAACAGACTGAGAAGCAGAGAAAAGTGTCTCCTGCAACCCGTTCCCTTGGTGCTAGGTGAACGAACGTCTCTCTTCTTGCTCAGTTCTGAGAGATAAGTGTGTGTGAATGCCGTCTTTCACCTAGCTTGTTGGGAACACAAAGTTTCTTTTCAGTTGCAAATTCCATTCCATACATATATATGGGGAGGTAGTAGCTCCAACTCGGTTTTACGGTGAAAACTGCAGGAACTTCAAACCGGCACTAGGAAACAGACTGAGAAAGCACAGAAAATGTGTCTCCTGCAACCCGTTCCCTTGGTGCTAGATGAACGAACGTCTCTCCACTTGCTCAGTTCTGAGAGATAAGTGTGTGTGAAAGCCGTCCTTCACCTAGCTTGTTGGGAACACAAAGTTTCTTTTCAGTTGCAAACTCCATTCCATACATATATATGGGGAGGTACTAGCTCCAACTCCGTTTTACAGTGAAAATTCCAGGAACTTCAAAACGGCACTAGGAAACAGACTGAGAAAGCAGAGAAAAAGTGTCTCCTGCAACCCGTTCCCTTGGTGCTAGATGAACGAACGTCTCTCCACTTGCTCAGTTCTGAGAGATAAGTGTGTGTGAAAGCCGTCCTTCACCTAGCTTGTTGGGAACACAAAGTTTCTTTTCAGTTGCAAACTCCATTCCATACATATATATGGGGAGGTACTAGCTCCAACTCTGTTTTAGAGTGAAAACTGCAGGAACTTCAAACCGGCACTAGGAAACAGACTGAGAAAGCAGAGAAAAAGTGTATCCTGCAACCCATTCCCTTGGTGCTAGATGAACGAACGTCTCTCCACTTGCTCAGTTCCGAGAGATAAGTGTGTGTGAAAGCCGTCCTTCAACTAGCTTGTTGGGAACACAAAGTTTCTTTTCAGTTGCAAACTCCATTCCATACATATATATGGCTAGTTACTAGATCCAACTCGGTTTTACAGTGAAAACTGCAGGAACTTCAAACCTGCACTAGGAAACAGACTGAGAAAGCAGAGAAAAAGTGTTTCCTGCATCCCGTTCCCTTGGTGCTAGATGAACGAACGTCTCTCCACTTGCTCATTTCTGAGAGATATGTGTGTGTGAAAGCCGTCCTTCACCTAGCTTGTTGGGAACACAAAGTTTCTTTTCAGTTGCAAACTCCATTCCATACATATATATGGGGAGGTACTAGCTCCAAATCCGTTTTACAGTGAAAACTGCAGGAACTTCAAACCGGCACTAGGAAACATGCTGAGAAAGCAAAGAAAATGTGTCACCTGCAACTCGTTCCCTTGGTGCTAGATGAACGAACGTCTCTCCACTTGCTCATTTCTGAGAGATAAGTGTGTGTGAAAGCCGTCCTTCAACTAGCTTGTTGTTAACACAAAGTTTCTTTTCAGTTGCAAACTCTATTCCATACATATATATGGGGAGGTACAAGCTCCAACTCGGTTTGACAGTGAAAACTGCAGGAACTTCAAACCGGCACTAGGAAACACACTGAGAAAGCAGAGAAATAGTGTCTCCTGCAACCCGTTCCCTTGGTGCTAGATGAACGAACGTCTCTCCACTTGCTCAGTTCTGAGAGATAAGTGTGTGTGAAAGCCGTCCTTCACCTAGCTTGTTGGGAACACAAAGTTTCTTTTCAGTTGCAAACTCCATTCCATACATATATATGGGGAGGTACTAGCTCCAACTCGGTTTTACAGTGAAAACTGAAGGAACTTCAAACCGGCACTAGGAAACAGACTGAGAAAGCAGAGAAAATGTGTCTCCTGCAACCCGTTCCCTTGCTGCTAGATGAACGAACGTCTCTCCACTTGCTCAGTTCCGAGAGATAAGTGTGTGTGAAAGCCGTCCTTCACCTAGCTTGTTGGGAACACAAAGTTTCTTTTCAGTTGCAAACTCCATTCCATACATATATATGGCTAGTTACTAGATCCAATTCGGTTTTACAGTGAAAACTGCAGGAACTTCAAACCGGCACTTGGAAAAAGACTGAGAAAGCAGAGAAAAAGTGTCTCCTGCAACCCGTTCCATTGGTGCTAGATGAACGAACGTCTCTCCACTTGCTCAGTTCTGAGAGATAAGTGTGTGTGAAAGCCGTCCTTCAAATAGCTTGTTGGGAACACAAAGTTTCTTTTCAGTTGCAAACTCCATTCCATACATACATATGGGGAGGTAGTAGCTCCAACTCCGTTTTACAGTGAAAACTGCAGGAACTTCAAACCGGCACAAGGAAACAGACTGAGAAAGCAGAGAAAATGTGTCTCCTGTAACTCGTTCCTTTGGTGCTAGATGAACGAACGTCTCTCCACTTGCTCAGTTCTGAGAGATAAGTGTGTGTGAAAGCCGTCCTTCACCTAGATTGTTGGGAACACAAAGTTTCTTTTCAGTTGCAAACTCCATTCCATACATATATAAGGGGAGGTACCAGCTCCAACTCGGTTTTACGGTGAAAACTGCAGGAACTTCTAACCGGCACTAGGAAACAGACTGAGAAAGCAGAGGAAAAATATCTCCTGCAACCCGTTCCCTTGGTGCTAGATGAACGAACGTCTCTCCACTTGCTCATTTCTGAGAGATAATTGTGTGTGAAAGCCGTCCTTCACCTAGCTTGATGGGAACACAAAGTTTCTTTTCAGCTGCAAACTTCATTCCATAAATATATATGGGGAGGTACTAGCTCCAACTCGGTTTGACAGTGAAAACTGCAGGAACTTCAAACCGGCAATAGGAAACAGACTGAGAAAGCAGAGAAAAAGTGTCTCCTGCAACCCGTTCCCTTGGTGCTAGATGAACGAACGTCTCTCCACTTGCTCAGTTCTGAGAGATAAGTGTGTGTGAAAGCCGTCCTTCACCTAGCTTGTTGGGAACACAAAGTTTCTTTTCAGTTGCAAACTCCATTCCATAAATATATATGGGGAGGTACTAGCTCCAACTCGGTTTTACAGTGAAAACTGCAGGAACTTCAAACCGGCACTAGGAAACAGACTGAGAAGCAGAGAAAAAGTGTCTCCTGCAACCCGTTCCCTTGGTGCTAGATGAACGAACGTCTCTCTTCTTGCTCAGTTCTGAGAGATATGTGTGTGTGAAAGCCGTCCTTCACCTAGCTTGTTGGGAACAAAAAGTTTCTTTTCAGTTGCAAATTCCATTCCATACATATATATGGGGAGGTACTAGCTCCAACTCGGATTTACAGTGAAACTTCAGGAACTTCAAACCGGCACTAGGAAACAGACTGAGAAAGCACAGAAAATGGGTCTCCTGCAACCCGTTCCCTTGGTGCTAGATGAACGAACGTCTCTCCACTTGCTCAGTTCTGAGAGATTAGTGTGTGTGAAAGCCGTCCTTCACCTAGCTTATTGGGAACACAAAGTTTCTATTCAGTTGCAAACTCCATTCCATACATATATATGGGGAGGTATGAGCTCCAACTCGGTTTTACAGTGAAAACTGCAGGAACTTCAAACCGGCACAAGGAAACAGACTGAGAAAGCAGAGAAAATGTGTCTCCTGTTACTCGTTCCTTTGGTGCTAGATGAACGAACGTCTCTCCACTTGCTCAGTTCTGAGAGATAAGTGTGTGTGAAAGCCGTCCTTCACAAAGCTTGTTGGGAACACAAAGTTTCTTTTCAGTTGCAAACTCCATTCCATACATATATATGGGGAGGTACTAGCTCCAACTCGGTTTTACAGTGAAAACTGCAGGAACTTCAAACCGGCACTACGAAACAGACTGAGAAACAGAGAAAAAGTGTCTCCTGCAACCTTTCCCTTGGTGCTAGATGAACGAACGTCTCTCCACTTGCTCATTTCTGAGAGATAAGTGTGTGTGAAAGTCGTCCTTCAACTAGCTTGTTGGGAACACAAAGTTTCTTTTCAGCTGCAAACTCCATTCCATACATATATATGGGGAGGTACTAGCTCCAACTGGTTTTGACAGTGAAAACTGCAGGAACTTCAAACCGGCACTAGGAAACAGACTGAGAAAGCAGAGAAAAAGTGTCTCCTGCAACCATTTCCCTTGGTGCTAGATGAACGAACGTCTCTCCACTTGCTCAGTTCCGAGAGATATGTGTGTGTGAAAGCCGTCCTTCACCTAGCTTGTTGGGAACGCAAAGTTTCTTTTCAGTTGCAAACTCCATTCCATACATATATAAGGCTAGTTACTAGATCCAACTCGGTTTTACAGTGAAAACTGCAGGAACTTCAAACCGGCACTAGGAAACAGACTGAGAAAGCAGAGAAAAAGTGTCTCCTCCAACCCGTTCCCTTGGTGCTAGATGAACGAACGTCTCTCCACTTGCTCAGTTCTGAGAGATAAGTGTGTGTGAAAGCCGTCCTTCACCTAGCTTATTGGGAACACAAAGTTTCTTTTCAGTTGCAAACTCCATTCCATACATATATATGGGGAGGTATGAGCTCCAACTCGGTTTTACAGTGAAAACTGCAGGATCTTCAAACCGGCACTAGGAAACAGACTGAGTAAGCAGAGAAAAAGTGTCTCCTGCAACTCGTTCCCTTGGTGCTAGATGAACGAACGTCTCTCCACTTGCTCATTTCTGAGAGATAAGTGTGTGTGAAAGCCGTCCTTCAACTAGCTTGTTGTTAACACAAAGTTTCTTTTCAGTTGCAAACTCCATTCCATACATATATATGGGGAGGTACTAGCTCCAACTCGGTTTTACAGTGAAAACTGCAGGAACTTCAAACCGGCACTACGAAACAGACTGAGAAAGCAGAGAAAATGTGTCTCCTGCAACCCGTTCCCTTGGTGCTAGATGAACGAACGTCTCTCCGCTTGCTCAGTTCCGAGAGATAAGTGTGTGTGAAAGCCGTCCTTCGCCTAGCTTGTTGGGAACACAAAGTTTCTTTTCAGTTGCAAACTCCATTCCATACATATATATGGCTAGTTATTAGATCCAACTCGGTTTTACAGTGAAAACTGCAGGAACTTCAAACCGGCACTAGGAAACAGACTGAGAAAGCAGAGAAAAAGTGTCTCCTGCAACCCGTTCCCTTGGTGCTAGATGAACGAACGTCTCTCCACTTGCTCAGTTCTGAGAGATAAGTGTGTGTGAAAGCCGTCCTTCAACTAGCTTGTTGGCAACACAAAGTTTCTTTTCAGCTGCAAACTCCATTCCATACTTATATATGGGGAGGTAGTAGCTCCAACTCCGTTTTACAGTGAAAACTGCAGGAACTTCAAACCGGCACAAGGAAACAGACTGAGAAAGCAGAGAAAATGTGTCTCATGTAACTCGTTCCTTTGGTGCTAGATGAACGAACGTCTCTCCACTTGCTCAGTTCTGAGAGATAAGTGTGTGTGAAAGCCGTCCTTCACATAGCTTGTTGGGAACACAAAGTTTCTTTTCAGTTGCAAACTCCATTCCATACATATATATGGGGAGGTACTAGCTCCAACTCTGTTTTACAGTGAAAACTGCAGGAACTTCAAACCGGCACTACGAAACAGACTGAGAAAGCAGAGAAAAAGTGTCTCCTGCAACTTTTCCCTTGGTGCTAGATGAACGAACGTCTCTCCACTTGCTCATTTCTGAGAGATAATTGTGTGTGAAAGTCGTCCTTCAACTAGCTTGTTGGGAACACAAAGTTTGTTTTCAGCTGCAAACTCCATTCCATACATATATATGGGGAGGTACTAGCTCCAACTGGGTTTGACAGTGAAAACTGAAGGAACTTCAAACCGGCACTAGGAAACAGACTGAGAAAGCAGAGAAAAAGTGTCTCCTGCAACCCGTTCCCTTG
This sequence comes from Camelus dromedarius, assembly GCF_036321535.1. NCBI lineage: Eukaryota > Metazoa > Chordata > Mammalia > Artiodactyla > Camelidae > Camelus > Camelus dromedarius. The sequence continues at coordinate 34,162,025 of NC_087458.1, read as the reverse complement.
GTGCTAGATGAACGAACGTCTCTCCACTTGCTCAGTTCCGAGAGATAAGTGTGTGCGAAAGCCGTCCTTCACCTAGCTTGTTGGGAACACAAAGTTTCTTTTCAGTTGCAAACTCCATTTAATAAATATATATGGCTTGTTACTAGATCCAACTCGGTTTTACAGTGAAAACTGCAGGAACTTCAAACCGGCACTACGAAACAAACTGAGAAAGCAGAGAAAAAGTGTCTCCTGCAAACCGTTCCCTTGGTGCTAGATGAACGAACGTCTCTCCACTTGCTCAGTTCTGAGAGATAATTGTGTGTGAAAGCCGTCCTTCAACTAGCTTGTTGGGAACACAAAGTTTCTTTTCAGTTGCAAACTCCATTCCATACATATATATGGCTAGTTACTATATCCAACTCCGTTTTACAGTGAAAACTGCAGGAACTTCAAACCGGCACTAGGAAACAGACTGAGAAAGCAGAGAAAAAGTGTCTCCTGCAACTCGTTCCTTGGTGCTAGATGAACGAACGTCTCTCCACTTGCTCAGTTCTGAGAAATAAGTGTGTGTGAAAGCCGTCCTTCAACTAGCTTGTTGGGAACACAAAGTTTCTTTTCAGCTGCAAACTCCATTCCATAAATATATATGGGGAAGAACTAACTGCAACTGGGTTTGACAGTGAAAACTGAAGGAACTTCAAACCGGCACTAGGAAACAGACTGAGAAAGCAGAGAAAAAGTGTCTCCTGCAAACAGTTCCCTTGCTGCTAGATGAACGAACGTCTCTCCGCTTGCTCAGTTCCGAGAGATAAGTGTGTGTGAAAGCCGTCCTTCGCCTAGCTTGTTGGGAACACAAAGTTTCTTATCAGTTGCAAACTCCATTCCATACATATATATGGCTAGTTATTAGATCCAACTCGGTTTTACAGTGAAAACTGCAGGAACTTCAAACCGGCACAAGAAAACAGACTGAGAAAGCAGAGAAAATGTGTCTCCTGTAACTCGTTCCTTTGGTGCTAGATGAACGAACGTCTCTCCACTTGCTCAGTTCTGAGAGATAAGTGTGTGTCAAAGCCGTCCTTCACATACCTTGTTGGGAACACAAAGTTTCTTTTCAGTTGCAAACTCCATTCCATACATATATATGGGGAGGTACTAGCTCCAACTCGGTTTTACAGTGAAAACTGCAGGAACTTCAAACCGGCACTACGAAACAGACTGAGAAAGCAGAGAAAAAGTGTCTCCTGCAACCTTTCCCTTGGTGCTAGATGAACGAACGTCTCTCCACTTGCTCATTTCTGAGAGATAAGTGTGTGTGAAAGCCGTCCTTCAAATTGCTTGTTGTTAACACAAAGTTTCTTTTCAGTTGCAAACTCCATTCCATACATATATATGGGGAGGTACTAGCTCCAACTCGGTTTTACAGTGAAAACTGCAGGAACTTCAAACCGGCACTACGAAACAGACTGAGAAAGCAGAGAAAAGGTGTCTCCTGCAACCGTTCCCTTGGTGCTAGATGAAAGAACGTCTCTCCACTTGCTCATTTCTCAGAGATAAGTGTGTGTGAAAGTCGTCCTTCAACTAGCTTGTTGGGAACACAAAGTTTCTTTTCAGCTGCAAACTCCATTCCATAAATATATATGGGGAAGAACTAACTGCAACTGGGTTTGACAGTGAAAACTGAAGGAACTTCAAACCGGCACTAGGAAACAGACTGAGAAAGCAGAGAAAAAGTGTCTCCTGCAAACAGTTCCCTTGCTGCTAGATGAACGAACGTCTCTCCGCTTGCTCAGTTCCGAGAGATAAGTGTGTGTGAAAGCCGTCCTTCGCCTAGCTTGTTGGGAACACAAAGTTTCTTTTCAGTTGCAAACTCCATTCCATACATATATATGGCTAGTTATTAGATCCAACTCGGTTTTACAGTGAAAACTGCAGGAACTTCAAACCGGCACAAGAAAACAGACTGAGAAAGCAGAGAAAATGTGTCTCCTGTAACTCGTTCCTTTGGTGCTAGATGAACGAACGTCTCTCCACTTGCTCAGTTCTGAGAGATAAGTGTGTGTCAAAGCCGTCCTTCACATAGCTTGTTGGGAACACAAAGTTTCTTTTCAGTTGCAAACTCCATTCCATACATATATATGGGGAGGTACTAGCTCCAACTCGGTTTTACAGTGAAAACTGCAGGAACTTCAAACCGGCACTACGAAACAGACTGAGAAAGCAGAGAAAAAGTGTCTCCTGCAACCTTTCCCTTGGTGCTAGATGAACGAACGTCTCTCCACTTGCTCATATCTGAGAGATAATTGTGTGTGAAAGTCGTCCTTCAACTAGCTTGTTGGGAACACAAAGTTTCTTTTCAGCTGCAAACTCCATTCCATACATATATATGTGGAGGTACTAGCTCCAACTGGGTTTGACAGTGAAAACTGAAGGAACTTCAAACCGGCACTAGGAAACAGACTGAGAAAGCAGAGAAAAAGTGTCTCCTGCAACCCGTTCCCTTGGTGCTAGATGAACGAACGTCTCTCCACTTGCTCATTTCTGAGAGATAATTGTGTGTGAAAGTCGTCCTTCAACTAGCTTGTTGGGAACACAAAGTTTGTTTTCAGCTGCAAACTCCATTCCATACATATATATGGGGAGGTACTAGCTCCAACTGGGTTTGACAGTGAAAACTGAAGGAACTTCAAACCGGCACTAGGAAACAGACTGAGAAAGCAGAGAAAAAGTGTCTCCTGCAACCCGTTCCCTTGGTGCTAGATGAACGAACGTCTCTCCACTTGCTCAGTTCCGAGAGATAAGTGTGTGCGAAAGCCGTCCTTCACCTAGCTTGTTGGGAACACAAAGTTTCTTTTCAGTTGCAAACTCCATTCCATAAATATATATGGCTTGTTACTAGATCCAACTCGGTTTTACAGTGAAAACTGCAGGAACTTCAAACCGGCACTACGAAACAAACTGAGAAAGCAGAGAAAAAGTGTCTCCTGCAACCCGTTCCCTTGGTGCTAGATGAACGAACGTCTCTCCACTTGCTCAGTTCTGAGAGATAATTGTGTGTGAAAGCCGTCCTTCAACTAGCTTGTTGGGAACACAAAGTTTCTTTTCAGTTGGAAACTCCATTCCATACATATATATGGCTAGTTACTATATCCAACTCCGTTTTACAGTGAAAACTGCAGGAACTTCAAACCGGCACTAGGAAACAGACTGAGAAAGCAGAGAAAAAGTGTCTCCTGCAACTCGTTCCCTTGGTGCTAGATGAACGAACGTCTCTCCACTTGCTCAGTTCTGAGAAATAAGTGTGTGTGAAAGCCGTCCTTCACCTAGCTTATTGGGAACACAAAGTTTCTTTTCAGTTGCAAACTCCATTCCATACATATATATGGGGAGGTACTAGCTCCAACTCGGTTTTACAGTGAAATCTGCAGGAACTTCCAACCGGCACTAGGAAACAGACTGAGAAAGCAGAGAAAAAGTGTCTCCTGCAACCCGTTCCCTTGCTGCTAGATGAACGAACGTCTCTCCACTTGCTCAGTTCCGAGAGATAAGTGTGTGTGAAAGCCGTCCTTCAACTATCTTGTTGGGAACACAAAGGTTCTTTTCAGTTGCAAACTCCATTCCATACATATATATGGGGAGGTATGAGCTCCAACTCGCTTTTACAGTGAAAACTGCAGGAACTTCAAACCGGCACTAGGAAACAGACTGAGAAAGCAGAGAAAAAGTGTCTCCTGCAACTCGTTCCCTTGGTGCTAGATGAACGAACGTCTCTCCACTTGCTCATTTCTGAGAGATAAGTGTGTGTGAAAGCCGTCCTTCAACTTGCTTGTTGTTAACACAAAGTTTATTTTCAGTTGCAAACTCCATTCCATACATATATATGGGGAGGTACTAGCTCCAACTCGGTTTTACAGTGAAAACTGCAGGAACTTCAAACCGGCACTACGAAACAGACTGAGAAAGCAGAGAAAAGGTGTCTCCTGCAACCGTTCCCTTGGTGCTAGATGAAAGAACGTCTCTCCACTTGCTCATTTCTCAGAGATAAGTGTGTGTGAAAGTCGTCCTTCAACTAGCTTGTTGGGAACACAAAGTTTCTTTTCAGCTGCAAACTCCATTCCATAAATATATATGGGGAAGAACTAACTGCAACTGGGTTTGACAGTGAAAACTGAAGGAACTTCAAACCGGCACTAGGAAACAGACTGAGAAAGCAGAGAAAAAGTGTCTCCTGCAAACAGTTCCCTTGCTGCTAGATGAACGAACGTCTCTCCGCTTGCTCAGTTCCGAGAGATAAGTGTGTGTGAAAGCCGTCCTTCGCCTAGCTTGTTGGGAACACAAAGTTTCTTTTCAGTTGCAAACTCCATTCCATACATATATATGGCTAGTTATTAGATCCAACTCGGTTTTACAGTGAAAACTGCAGGAACTTCAAACCGGCACAAGAAAACAGACTGAGAAAGCAGAGAAAATGTGTCTCCTGTAACTCGTTCCTTTGGTGCTAGATGAACGAACGTCTCTCCACTTGCTCAGTTCTGAGAGATAAGTGTGTGTCAAAGCCGTCCTTCACATAGCTTGTTGGGAACACAAAGTTTCTTTTCAGTTGCAAACTCCATTCCATACATATATATGGGGAGGTACTAGCTCCAACTCGGTTTTACAGTGAAAACTGCAGGAACTTCAAACCGGCACTACGAAACAGACTGAGAAAGCAGAGAAAAAGTGTCTCCTGCAACCTTTCCCTTGGTGCTAGATGAACGAACGTCTCTCCACTTGCTCATATCTGAGAGATAATTGTGTGTGAAAGTCGTCCTTCAACTAGCTTGTTGGGAACACAAAGTTTCTTTTCAGCTGCAAACTCCATTCCATACATATATATGTGGAGGTACTAGCTCCAACTGGGTTTGACAGTGAAAACTGAAGGAACTTCAAACCGGCACTAGGAAACAGACTGAGAAAGCAGAGAAAAAGTGTCTCCTGCAACCCGTTCCCTTGGTGCTAGATGAACGAACGTCTCTCCACTTGCTCATTTCTGAGAGATAATTGTGTGTGAAAGTCGTCCTTCAACTAGCTTGTTGGGAACACAAAGTTTGTTTTCAGCTGCAAACTCCATTCCATACATATATATGGGGAGGTACTAGCTCCAACTGGGTTTGACAGTGAAAACTGAAGGAACTTCAAACCGGCACTAGGAAACAGACTGAGAAAGCAGAGAAAAAGTGTCTCCTGCAACCCGTTCCCTTGGTGCTAGATGAACGAACGTCTCTCCACTTGCTCAGTTCCGAGAGATAAGTGTGTGCGAAAGCCGTCCTTCACCTAGCTTGTTGGGAACACAAAGTTTCTTTTCAGTTGCAAACTCCATTCCATAAATATATATGGCTTGTTACTAGATCCAACTCGGTTTTACAGTGAAAACTGCAGGAACTTCAAACCGGCACTACGAAACAAACTGAGAAAGCAGAGAAAAAGTGTCTCCTGCAACCCGTTCCCTTGGTGCTAGATGAACGAACGTCTCTCCACTTGCTCAGTTCTGAGAGATAATTGTGTGTGAAAGCCGTCCTTCAACTAGCTTGTTGGGAACACAAAGTTTCTTTTCAGTTGGAAACTCCATTCCATACATATATATGGCTAGTTACTATATCCAACTCCGTTTTACAGTGAAAACTGCAGGAACTTCAAACCGGCACTAGGAAACAGACTGAGAAAGCAGAGAAAAAGTGTCTCCTGCAACTCGTTCCCTTGGTGCTAGATGAACGAACGTCTCTCCACTTGCTCAGTTCTGAGAAATAAGTGTGTGTGAAAGCCGTCCTTCACCTAGCTTATTGGGAACACAAAGTTTCTTTTCAGTTGCAAACTCCATTCCATACATATATATGGGGAGGTACTAGCTCCAACTCGGTTTTACAGTGAAATCTGCAGGAACTTCCAACCGGCACTAGGAAACAGACTGAGAAAGCAGAGAAAAAGTGTCTCCTGCAACCCGTTCCCTTGCTGCTAGATGAACGAACGTCTCTCCACTTGCTCAGTTCCGAGAGATAAGTGTGTGTGAAAGCCGTCCTTCAACTATCTTGTTGGGAACACAAAGGTTCTTTTCAGTTGCAAACTCCATTCCATACATATATATGGGGAGGTATGAGCTCCAACTCGCTTTTACAGTGAAAACTGCAGGAACTTCAAACCGGCACTAGGAAACAGACTGAGAAAGCAGAGAAAAAGTGTCTCCTGCAACTCGTTCCCTTGGTGCTAGATGAACGAACGTCTCTCCACTTGCTCATTTCTGAGAGATAAGTGTGTGTGAAAGCCGTCCTTCAACTTGCTTGTTGTTAACACAAAGTTTATTTTCAGTTGCAAACTCCATTCCATACATATATATGGGGAGGTACTAGCTCCAACTCGGTTTTACAGTGAAAACTGCAGGAACTTCAAACCGGCACTACGAAACAGACTGAGAAAGCAGAGAAAAGGTGTCTCCTGCAACCGTTCCCTTGGTGCTAGATGAAAGAACGTCTCTCCACTTGCTCATTTCTCAGAGATAAGTGTGTGTGAAAGTCGTCCTTCAACTAGCTTGTTGGGAACACAAAGTTTCTTTTCAGCTGCAAACTCCATTCCATAAATATATATGGGGAAGAACTAACTGCAACTGGGTTTGACAGTGAAAACTGAAGGAACTTCAAACCGGCACTAGGAAACAGACTGAGAAAGCAGAGAAAAAGTGTCTCATGCAAACAGTTCCCTTGCTGCTAGATGAACGAACGTCTCTCCGCTTGCTCAGTTCCGAGAGATAAGTGTGTGTGAAAGCCGTCCTTCGCCTAGCTTGTTGGGAACACAAAGTTTCTTTTCAGTTGCAAACTCCATTCCATACATATATATGGCTAGTTATTAGATCCAACTCGGTTTTACAGTGAAAACTGCAGGAACTTCAAACCGGCACAAGAAAACAGACTGAGAAAGCAGAGAAAATGTGTCTCCTGTAACTCGTTCCTTTGGTGCTAGATGAACGAACGTCTCTCCACTTGCTCAGTTCTGAGAGATAAGTGTGTGTCAAAGCCGTCCTTCACATAGCTTGTTGGGAACACAAAGTTTCTTTTCAGTTGCAAACTCCATTCCATACATATATATGGGGAGGTACTAGCTCCAACTCGGTTTTACAGTGAAAACTGCAGGAACTTCAAACCGGCACTACGAAACAGACTGAGAAAGCAGAGAAAAAGTGTCTCCTGCAACCTTTCCCTTGGTGCTAGATGAACGAACGTCTCTCCACTTGCTCATATCTGAGAGATAATTGTGTGTGAAAGTCGTCCTTCAACTAGCTTGTTGGGAACACAAAGTTTCTTTTCAGCTGCAAACTCCATTCCATACATATATATGTGGAGGTACTAGCTCCAACTGGGTTTGACAGTGAAAACTGAAGGAACTTCAAACCGGCACTAGGAAACAGACTGAGAAAGCAGAGAAAAAGTGTCTCCTGCAACCCGTTCCCTTGGTGCTAGATGAACGAACGTCTCCACTTGCTCAGTTCCGAGAGATAAGTGTGTGTGAAAGCCGTCCTTCACCTAGCTTGTTGGGAACACAAAGTTTCTTTTCAGTTGCAAACTCCATTCCATACATATATATGGCTAGTTACTAGATCCAACTCGGTTTTACAGTGAAAACTGCAGGAACTTCAAACCGGCACTAGGAAACAGACTGAGAAAGTAGAGAAAAAGTGTCTCCTGCAACCCGTTCCCTTGGTGCTAGATGAACGAACGTCTCTCCACTTGCTCAGTTCTGAGAGATAATTGTGTGTGAAAGCCGTCCTTCAACTAGCTTGTTGGGAACACAAAGTTTCTTTTCAGTGGCAAACTCCATTCCATACATATATATGGGGAGGTAGTAGCTCCAACTCCGTTTTACAGTGAAAACTGCATGAACTTCTAACAGGCACAAGGAAACAGACTGAGAAAGCAGAGAATATGTGTCTCCTGTAACTCGTTCCTTTGGTGCTAGATGAACGAACGTCTCTCCATTTGCTCAGTTATGAGAGATAAGTGTGTGTGAAAGCCGTCCTTCACCTAGCTTGTAGGGAACACAAAGTTTCTTTTCAGTTGCAAACTCCATTCCATACATATATATGGGGAGGTACAAGCTCCAACTCGGTTTTACGGTGAAAACTGCAGGAAATTCTAACCGGCACTAGGAAACAGACTGAGAAAGCAGAGAAAAAGTGACTCCTGCAACGCGTTCCCTTTGTGCTAGATGAACGAACGTCTCTCCACTTGCTCAGTTCCGAGAGATAAGTGTGTGTGAAAGCCGTCCTTCAACTATCTTGTTGGGAACACAAAGGTTCTTTTCAGTTGCAAACTCCATTCCATACATATATATGGGGAGGTATGAGCTCCAACTCGCTTTTACAGTGAAAACTGCAGGAACTTCAAACCGGCACTAGGAAACAGACTGAGAAAGCAGAGAAAAAGTGTCTCCTGCAACTCGTTCCCTTGGTGCTAGATGAACGAACGTCTCTCCACTTGCTCATTTCTGAGAGATAAGTGTGTGTGAAAGCCGTCCTTCAACTTGCTTGTTGTTAACACAAAGTTTATTTTCAGTTGCAAACTCCATTCCATACATATATATGGGGAGGTACTAGCTCCAACTCGGTTTTACAGTGAAAACTGCAGGAACTTCAAACCGGCACTACGAAACAGACTGAGAAAGCAGAGAAAAGGTGTCTCCTGCAACCGTTCCCTTGGTGCTAGATGAAAGAACGTCTCTCCACTTGCTCATTTCTCAGAGATAAGTGTGTGTGAAAGTCGTCCTTCAACTAGCTTGTTGGGAACACAAAGTTTCTTTTCAGCTGCAAACTCCATTCCATAAATATATATGGGGAAGAACTAACTGCAACTGGGTTTGACAGTGAAAACTGAAGGAACTTCAAACCGGCACTAGGAAACAGACTGAGAAAGCAGAGAAAAAGTGTCTCATGCAAACAGTTCCCTTGCTGCTAGATGAACGAACGTCTCTCCGCTTGCTCAGTTCCGAGAGATAAGTGTGTGTGAAAGCCGTCCTTCGCCTAGCTTGTTGGGAACACAAAGTTTCTTTTCAGTTGCAAACTCCATTCCATACATATATATGGCTAGTTATTAGATCCAACTCGGTTTTACAGTGAAAACTGCAGGAACTTCAAACCGGCACAAGAAAACAGACTGAGAAAGCAGAGAAAATGTGTCTCCTGTAACTCGTTCCTTTGGTGCTAGATGAACGAACGTCTCTCCACTTGCTCAGTTCTGAGAGATAAGTGTGTGTCAAAGCCGTCCTTCACATAGCTTGTTGGGAACACAAAGTTTCTTTTCAGTTGCAAACTCCATTCCATACATATATATGGGGAGGTACTAGCTCCAACTCGGTTTTACAGTGAAAACTGCAGGAACTTCAAACCGGCACTACGAAACAGACTGAGAAAGCAGAGAAAAAGTGTCTCCTGCAACCTTTCCCTTGGTGCTAGATGAACGAACGTCTCTCCACTTGCTCATATCTGAGAGATAATTGTGTGTGAAAGTCGTCCTTCAACTAGCTTGTTGGGAACACAAAGTTTCTTTTCAGCTGCAAACTCCATTCCATACATATATATGTGGAGGTACTAGCTCCAACTGGGTTTGACAGTGAAAACTGAAGGAACTTCAAACCGGCACTAGGAAACAGACTGAGAAAGCAGAGAAAAAGTGTCTCCTGCAACCCGTTCCCTTGGTGCTAGATGAACGAACGTCTCCACTTGCTCAGTTCCGAGAGATAAGTGTGTGTGAAAGCCGTCCTTCACCTAGCTTGTTGGGAACACAAAGTTTCTTTTCAGTTGCAAACTCCATTCCATACATATATATGGCTAGTTACTAGATCCAACTCGGTTTTACAGTGAAAACTGCAGGAACTTCAAACCGGCACTAGGAAACAGACTGAGAAAGTAGAGAAAAAGTGTCTCCTGCAACCCGTTCCCTTGGTACTAGATGAACGAACGTCTCTCCACTTGCTCAGTTCTGAGAGATAATTGTGTGTGAAAGCCGTCCTTCAACTAGCTTGTTGGGAACACAAAGTTTCTTTTCAGTGGCAAACTCCATTCCATACATATATATGGGGAGGTAGTAGCTCCAACTCCGTTTTACAGTGAAAACTGCATGAACTTCTAACAGGCACAAGGAAACAGACTGAGAAAGCAGAGAATATGTGTCTCCTGTAACTCGTTCCTTTGGTGCTAGATGAACGAACGTCTCTCCATTTGCTCAGTTATGAGAGATAAGTGTGTGTGAAAGCCGTCCTTCACCTAGCTTGTAGGGAACACAAAGTTTCTTTTCAGTTGCAAACTCCATTCCATACATATATATGGGGAGGTACAAGCTCCAACTCGGTTTTACGGTGAAAACTGCAGGAAATTCTAACCGGCACTAGGAAACAGACTGAGAAAGCAGAGAAAAAGTGACTCCTGCAACGCGTTCCCTTTGTGCTAGATGAACGAACGTCTCTCCACTTGCTCAGTTCTGAGGGATATGTGTGAGTGAAAGCCGTCCTTCACCTTGCTTATTGGGAACACAAAGTTTCTTTTCAGTTGCAAACTCCATTCCAAACATATATATGGGGAGGTACTAGATCCAACTCGGTTTTACAGTGAAAACTGCACTAACTTCAAAACGGCACTAGGAAACAGACTGAGAAAGCAGAGAAAAACTGTCTCCTGCATCCCGTTCCCTTGGTGCTAGATGAACGAACGTCTCTCCACTTGCTCAGTTCCGAGAGATAAGTGTGTGTGAAAGCTGTCCTTCAACTAGCTTGTTGGGAACACAAAGTTTCTTTTCAGTTGCAAACTCCATTACATACATATATATGGGGAGGTACTAGCTCCAACTCGGTTTTACAGTGAAAACTGCAGGAACTTCAAACCGGCACTAGGAAACAGACTGAGAAAGCAGAGAAAAAGTGTCTCCTGCAACCCGTTCCCTTGCTGCTAGATGAACGAACGTCTCTCCACTTGCTCAGTTCTGAGAGATAAGTGTGTGTGAAAGCCGTCCTTCAACTAGCTTCTTGGGAACACAAAGTTTCTTTTCAGTTGCAAGCTCCAAACCATACATATATATGGGGAGGTAGTAGCTCCAACCCCGTATTACAGTGAAAACTGCAGGAACTTCAAACCGGCACTAGGAAACAGACTGAGAAAGCAGAGGAAATGTGTCTCCTGTAACCCGTTCCTTTGGTGCTAGATGAACGAACGTCTCTCCACTTGCTAAGTTCTGAGAGATAAGTGTGTGTGAAAGCCTTCCTTCACCTAGCTTGTTGGGAACACAAAGTTTCTTTTCAGTGGCAAACTCCATTCCATACATATATATGGGGTGGTACTAGCTCCAACTCGGTTTTACAGTTAAAACTGCAGGAACTTCAAACCGGCACTAGGAAACAGACTGAGAAAGCAGAGAAAAAGTTTCTCCTGCAACCCGTTCCCTTGCTGCTAGATGAATGAAAGTCTCTCCACTTGCTCAGTTCCGAGAGATATGTGTGTGTGAAAGCCGTCCTTCACATAGCTTGTTGGGAACACAAAGTTTCTTTTCAGTTGCAAACTCCATTCCATACATATATATGGCTAGGTACTAAATCCAACTCGGTTTTACAGTGAAAACTGCAGGAAATTCAAACCGGCACTAGTAAACAGACTGAGAAAGCAGAGAAAATGTGTCTCCTGCAACCCGTTCCCTTGGTGCTAGATGAACGAACGTCTGTCCACTTGCTCAGTTCTGAGAGATAAGTGTGTGTGAAAGCCGTCCTTCACCTAGCTTGTTATGAACACAAAGTTTCTTTTCAGTTGCAAACTCCATTCCATACATATATATGGGGAGGTACTAGCTCCAACTCGGTTTTACAGTGAAAACTGCAGGAACTTCAAACCGGCACTAGGAAACAGACTGAGAAAGCAGAGAAAAAGTGTCTCCTGCATCCCGTTCCCTTGCTGCTGGATGAACGAACGTCTCTCCACTTGCTCAGTTCTGAGAGATAAGTGTGTGTGAAAGCCGTCCTTCACCTAGCTTGTTGGGAACACAAAGTTTCTTTTCAGTTGCAAACTCCATTCCATCCATATATATGGGGAGGTACTAGCTCCAACTGGGTTTGACAGTGAAAACTGCAGGAACTTCAAACCGGCACTAGGAAACAGACTGAGAAAGCAGAGAAAAAGTGTCTCCTACAAAACGTTCCCTTGCTGCTAGATGAACGAACGTCTCTCCACTTCCTCATTTCTGAGAGATAAGTGTGTGTGAAAGTCGTCCTTCAACTAGCTTGTTGGGAACACAAAGTTTCTTTTCAGCTGCAAACTCCATTCCATACATATATATGTGGAGGTACTAGCTCCAACTGGGTTTGACAGTGAAAACTGAAGGAACTTCAAACCGGCACTAGGAAACAGACTGAGAAAGCAGAGAAAAAGTGTCTCCTGAAACCCGTTCCATTGGTGCTAGATGAACGAACGTCTATCCACTTGCTCAGTTCCGAGAGATAAGTGTGTGTGAAAGCCGTCCTTCACCTAGCTTGTTGGGAACACAAAGTTTCTTTTCAGTTGCAAACTCCATTCCATACATATATATGGCTAGTTACTAGATCCAACTCGGTTTTACAGTGAAAACTGCACTAACTTCAAAACGGCACTAGGAAACAGACTGAGAAAGCAGAGAAAAAGTGTCTCCTGCAACCCGTTCCCTTGGTGCTAGATGAACGAACGTCTCTCCACATGCTCAGTTCTGAGAGATAATTGTGTGTGAAAGCCGTTCTTCAACTAGCTTGTTGGGAACACAAAGTTTCTTTTCAGTTGCAAACTCCATTCCATCCATATATATGGGGAGGTACTAGCTCCAACTGGGTTTGACAGTGAAAACTGCAGGAACTTCAAACCGGCACTAGGAAACAGACTGAGAAAGCAGAGAAAAAGTGTCTCCTACAAAACGTTCCCTTGCTGCTAGATGAACGAACGTCTCTCCACTTCCTCATTTCTGAGAGATAAGTGTGTGTGAAAGTCGTCCTTCAACTAGCTTGTTGGGAACACAAAGTTTCTTTTCAGCTGCAAACTCCATTCCATACATATATATGTGGAGGTACTAGCTCCAACTGGGTTTGACAGTGAAAACTGAAGGAACTTCAAACCGGCACTAGGAAACAGACTGAGAAAGCAGAGAAAAAGTGTCTCCTGAAACCCGTTCCATTGGTGCTAGATGAACGAACGTCTATCCACTTGCTCAGTTCCGAGAGATAAGTGTGTGTGAAAGCCGTCCTTCACCTAGCTTGTTGGGAACACAAAGTTTCTTTTCAGTTGCAAACTCCATTCCATACATATATATGGCTAGTTACTAGATCCAACTCGGTTTTACAGTGAAAACTGCAGGAACTTCAAACCGGCACTAGGAAACAGACTGAGAAAGCAGAGAAAAAGTGTCTCCTGCAACCCGTTCCCTTGGTGCTAGATGAACGAACGTCTCTCCACATGCTCAGTTCTGAGAGATAATTGTGTGTGAAAGCCGTTCTTCAACTAGCTTGTTGGGAACACAAAGTTTCTTTTCAGTTGCAAACTCCATTCCATACATATATATGGGTAGGTACTAGCTCCAACTCATTTTTACAGTGAAAACTGCAGGAACTTCAAACCGGCACTAGGAAACAGACTGAGAAGCAGAGAAAAGTGTCTCCTGCAACCCGTTCCCTTGGTGCTAGGTGAACGAACGTCTCTCTTCTTGCTCAGTTCTGAGAGATAAGTGTGTGTGAATGCCGTCCTTCACCTAGATTGTTGGGAACACAAAGTTTCTTTTCAGTTGCAAATTCCATTCCATACATATATATGGGGAGGTACTAGCTCCAACTCGGTTTTACGGTGAAAACTGCAGGAACTTCAAACCGGCACTAGGAAACAGACTGAGAAAGCACAGAAAATGGGTCTCCTGCAACCCGTTCCCTTGGTGCTAGATGAACGAACGTCTCTCCACTTGCTCAGTTCTGAGAGATAAGTGTGTGTGAAAGCCGTCCTTCACCTAGCTTGATGGGAACACAAAGTTTCTTTTCAGTTGCAAACTCCATTCCATACATATATATTGGGAGGTACAAGCTCCAACTCGATTTTACAGCGAAAACTGCAGGAACTTCAAACCGGCACTAGGAAACAGACTGAGAAAGCAGAGAAAAAGTGTCTCCTGCAACCCGTTCCCTTGGTGCTAGATGAAAGAACTTCTCTCCACTTGCTCAGTTCTGAGAGATAAGTGTGTGTGAAAGCCGTCCTTCACCTAGCTTATTGGGAACACAAAGTTTCTTTTCTGTTGCAAACTCCATTCCATACATATATATGGGGAGGTACAAGCTCCAACTCGATTTTACAGTGAAAACTGCAGGAACTTGAAACCGGCACTGGGAAACAGACTGAGAAAGCAGAGAAAAAGTGTCTCCTGCAACGCGTTCCCTTTGTGCTAGATGAACGAACGTCTCTCCACTTGCTCAGTTCTGAGGGATATTTGTGAGTGAAAGCCGTCCTTCACCTTGCTTATTGGGAACACAAAGTTTCTTTTCAGTTGCAAACTCCATTCCATACATATATATGGGGAGGTACTAGATCCAACTCGGTTTTACAGTGAAAACTGCAGGAACTTCAAACCGGCACTAGGAAACAGACTGAGAAAGCAGAGAAAAAGTTTCTCCTGCAACCCGTTCCCTTGGTGCTAGATGAACGAACGTCTCTCCACTTGCTCATTTCTGAGAGATAAGTGTGTGTGAAAGTCGCCTTCAACTAGCTTGTTGGGAACACAAAGTTTCTTTTCAGCTGCAAACTCCATTCCATACATATATATGGGGAGGTACTAGCTCCAACTGGGTTTGACAGTGAAAACTGCAGGAACTTCAAACCGGCACTAGGAAACAGACTGTGAAAGCAGAGAAAAAGTGTCTCCTGCAACCCGTTCCCTTGGTGCTAGATGAACGAACGTCTCTCCACTTGCTCAGTTCTGAGAGATATGTGTGTGTGAAAGCCGTCCTTCACCTAGCTTGTTGGGAACACAAAGTTTCTTTTCAGTTGCAAACTCCATTCCAAAAATATATATGGGGAGGTACTAGCTCCAACTGGTTTTGACAGTGAAAACTGAAGGAACTTCAAACCGGCACTAGGAAACAGACTGAGAAGCAGAGAAAAGTGTCTCCTGCAACCCGTTCCCTTGGTGCTAGGTGAACGAACGTCTCTCTTCTTGCTCAGTTCTGAGAGATAAGTGTGTGTGAATGCCGTCCTTCACCTAGCTTGTTGGGAACAAAAAGTTTCTTTTCAGTTGCAAATTCCATTCCATACATATATATGGGGAGGTACTAGCTCCAACTCGGTTTTACGGTGAAAACTGCAGGAACTTCAAACCGGCACTAGGAAACAGACTGAGAAAGCACAGAAAATGTGTCTCCTGCAACCCGTTCCCTTGGTGCTAGATGAATGAACGTCTCTCCACTTGCTCAGTTCTGAGAGATATGTGTGTGTGAAAGCCGTTCTTCACCTAGCTTGATGGGAACACAAAGTTTCTTTTCAGTTGCAAACTCCATTCCATACATATATATTGGGAGGTACAAGCTCCAACTCGGTTTTACAGCGAAAACTGCAGGAACTTCAAACCGGCACTAGGAAACAGACTGAGAAAGCAGAGAAAAAGTGTCTCCTGCAACCCGTTCCCTTGGTGCTAGATGAAAGAACTTCTCTCCACTTGCTCAGTTCTGAGAGACAAGTGTGTGTGAAAGCCGTCCTTCACCTAGCTTGTTGGGAACACAAAGTTTCTTTTCAGTTGCAAACTCCATTCCATACATATATATGGGGAGGTACAAGCTCCAACTCGATTTTACAGTGAAAACTGCAGGAACTTGAAACCGGCACTGGGAAACACACTGAGAAAGCAGAGAAAAAGTGTCTCCTGCAACGCGTTCCCTTTGTGCTAGATGAACGAACGTCTCTCCACTTGCTCAGTTCTGAGGGATATGTGTGAGTGAAAGCCGTCCTTCACATTGCTTATTGGGAACACAAAGTTTCTTTTCAGTTGCAAACTCCATTCCATACATATATATGGGGAGGTACTAGATCCAACTCGGTTTTACAGTGAAAACTGCAGGAACTTCAAACCGGCACTAGGAAACAGACTGAGAAAGCAGAGAAAAAGTTTCTCCTGCAACCCGTTCCCTTGGTGCTAGATGAACGAACGTCTCTCCACTTGCTCAGTTCCGAGAGATATATGTGTGTGAAAGCCGTCCTTCAACTAGCTTGTTGGGAACACAAAGTTTCTTTTCAGTTGCAAACTCCAATCCATACATATATATGGGGAGGTACTAGCTCCAACTCGGTTTTACAGTGAAAACTGCAGGAACTTCAAACCGGCACTAGGAAACAGACTGAGAAAGCAGAGAAAAAGTTTCTCCTGCAACCCGTTCCCTTGGTGCTAGATGAACGAACGTCTCTCCACTTGCTCATTTCTGAGAGATAAGTGTGTGTGAAAGTCGCCTTCAACTAGCTTGTTGGGAACACAAAGTTTCTTTTCAGCTGCAAACTCCATTCCATACATATATATGGGGAGGTACTAGCTCCAACTGGGTTTGACAGTGAAAACTGCAGGAACTTCAAACCGGCACTAGGAAACAGACTGTGAAAGCAGAGAAAAAGTGTCTCCTGCAACCCGTTCCCTTGGTGCTAGATGAACGAACGTCTGTCCACTTGCTCATTTCTGAGAGATAAGTGTGTGTGAAAGTCGCCTTCAACTAGCTTGTTGGGAACACAAAGTTTCTTTTCAGCTGCAAACTCCATTCCATACATATATATGGGGAGGTACTAGCTCCAACTGGGTTTGACAGTGAAAACTGCAGGAACTTCAAACCGGCACTAGGAAACAGACTGTGAAAGCAGAGAAAATGTGTCTCCTGCAAACCGTTCCCTTGGTGCTAGATGAACGAACGTCTCTCCACTTGCTCACTTCTGAGAGATATGTGTGTGTGAAAGCCGTCCTTCACCTAGCTTGTTGGGAACACAAAGTTTCTTTTCAGTTGCAAACTCCATTCCAAAAATATATATGGGGAGGTACTAGCTCCAACTGGGTTTGACAGTGAAAACTGAAGGAACTTCAAACCGGCACTAGGAAACAGACTGAGAAGCAGAGAAAAGTGTCTCCTGCAACCCGTTCCCTTGGTGCTAGGTGAACGAACGTCTCTCTTCTTGCTCAGTTCTGAGAGATAAGTGTGTGTGAATGCCGTCCTTCACCTAGCTTGATGGGAACACAAAGTTTCTTTTCAGTTGCAAACTCCATTCAATACATATATATTGGGAGGTACAAGCTCCAACTCGGTTTTACAGCGAAAACTGCAGGAACTTCAAACCGGCACTAGGAAACAGACTGAGAAAGCAGAGAAAAAGTGTCTCCTGCAACCCGTTCCCTTGGTGCTATATGAAAGAACTTCTCTCCACTTGCTCAGTTCTGAGAGACAAGTGTGTGTGAAAGCCGTCCTTCACCTAGCTTGTTGGGAACACAAAGTTTCTTTTCAGTTGCAAACTCCATTCCATACATATATATGGGGAGGTACAAGCTCCAACTCGATTTTACAGTGAAAACTGCAGGAACTTCAAACCGGCACTAGGAAACAGACTGTGAAAGCAGAGAAAAAGTGTCTCCTGCAACCCGTTCCCTTGGTGCTAGATGAACGAACGTCTCTCCACTTGCTCAGTTCTGAGAGATATGTGTGTGTGAAAGCCGTCCTTCACCTAGCTTGTTGGGAACACAAAGTTTCTTTTCAGTTGCAAACTCCATTCCAAAAATATATATGGGGAGGTACTAGCTCCAACTGGTTTTGACAGTGAAAACTGAAGGAACTTCAAACCGGCACTAGGAAACAGACTGAGAAGCAGAGAAAAGTGTCTCCTGCAACCCGTTCCCTTGGTGCTAGGTGAACGAACGTCTCTCTTCTTGCTCAGTTCTGAGAGATAAGTGTGTGTGAATGCCGTCCTTCACCTAGCTTGTTGGGAACAAAAAGTTTCTTTTCAGTTGCAAATTCCATTCCATACATATATATGGGGAGGTACTAGCTCCAACTCGGTTTTACGGTGAAAACTGCAGGAACTTCAAACCGGCACTAGGAAACAGACTGAGAAAGCACAGAAAATGTGTCTCCTGCAACCCGTTCCCTTGGTGCTAGATGAATGAACGTCTCTCCACTTGCTCAGTTCTGAGAGATATGTGTGTGTGAAAGCCGTTCTTCACCTAGCTTGATGGGAACACAAAGTTTCTTTTCAGTTGCAAACTCCATTCCATACATATATATTGGGAGGTACAAGCTCCAACTCGGTTTTACAGCGAAAACTGCAGGAACTTCAAACCGGCACTAGGAAACAGACTGAGAAAGCAGAGAAAAAGTGTCTCCTGCAACCCGTTCCCTTGGTGCTAGATGAAAGAACTTCTCTCCACTTGCTCAGTTCTGAGAGACAAGTGTGTGTGAAAGCCGTCCTTCACCTAGCTTGTTGGGAACACAAAGTTTCTTTTCAGTTGCAAACTCCATTCCATACATATATATGGGGAGGTACAAGCTCCAACTCGATTTTACAGTGAAAACTGCAGGAACTTGAAACCGGCACTGGGAAACACACTGAGAAAGCAGAGAAAAAGTGTCTCCTGCAACGCGTTCCCTTTGTGCTAGATGAACGAACGTCTCTCCACTTGCTCAGTTCTGAGGGATATGTGTGAGTGAAAGCCGTCCTTCACATTGCTTATTGGGAACACAAAGTTTCTTTTCAGTTGCAAACTCCATTCCATACATATATATGGGGAGGTACTAGATCCAACTCGGTTTTACAGTGAAAACTGCAGGAACTTCAAACCGGCACTAGGAAACAGACTGAGAAAGCAGAGAAAAAGTTTCTCCTGCAACCCGTTCCCTTGGTGCTAGATGAACGAACGTCTCTCCACTTGCTCAGTTCCGAGAGATATATGTGTGTGAAAGCCGTCCTTCAACTAGCTTGTTGGGAACACAAAGTTTCTTTTCAGTTGCAAACTCCAATCCATACATATATATGGGGAGGTACTAGCTCCAACTCGGTTTTACAGTGAAAACTGCAGGAACTTCAAACCGGCACTAGGAAACAGACTGAGAAAGCAGAGAAAAAGTTTCTCCTGCAACCCGTTCCCTTGGTGCTAGATGAACGAACGTCTCTCCACTTGCTCATTTCTGAGAGATAAGTGTGTGTGAAAGTCGCCTTCAACTAGCTTGTTGGGAACACAAAGTTTCTTTTCAGCTGCAAACTCCATTCCATACATATATATGGGGAGGTACTAGCTCCAACTGGGTTTGACAGTGAAAACTGCAGGAACTTCAAACCGGCACTAGGAAACAGACTGTGAAAGCAGAGAAAAAGTGTCTCCTGCAACCCGTTCCCTTGGTGCTAGATGAACGAACGTCTGTCCACTTGCTCATTTCTGAGAGATAAGTGTGTGTGAAAGTCGCCTTCAACTAGCTTGTTGGGAACACAAAGTTTCTTTTCAGCTGCAAACTCCATTCCATACATATATATGGGGAGGTACTAGCTCCAACTGGGTTTGACAGTGAAAACTGCAGGAACTTCAAACCGGCACTAGGAAACAGACTGTGAAAGCAGAGAAAATGTGTCTCCTGCAAACCGTTCCCTTGGTGCTAGATGAACGAACGTCTCTCCACTTGCTCACTTCTGAGAGATATGTGTGTGTGAAAGCCGTCCTTCACCTAGCTTGTTGGGAACACAAAGTTTCTTTTCAGTTGCAAACTCCATTCCAAAAATATATATGGGGAGGTACTAGCTCCAACTGGGTTTGACAGTGAAAACTGAAGGAACTTCAAACCGGCACTAGGAAACAGACTGAGAAGCAGAGAAAAGTGTCTCCTGCAACCCGTTCCCTTGGTGCTAGGTGAACGAACGTCTCTCTTCTTGCTCAGTTCTGAGAGATAAGTGTGTGTGAATGCCGTCCTTCACCTAGCTTGATGGGAACACAAAGTTTCTTTTCAGTTGCAAACTCCATTCAATACATATATATTGGGAGGTACAAGCTCCAACTCGGTTTTACAGCGAAAACTGCAGGAACTTCAAACCGGCACTAGGAAACAGACTGAGAAAGCAGAGAAAAAGTGTCTCCTGCAACCCGTTCCCTTGGTGCTATATGAAAGAACTTCTCTCCACTTGCTCAGTTCTGAGAGACAAGTGTGTGTGAAAGCCGTCCTTCACCTAGCTTGTTGGGAACACAAAGTTTCTTTTCAGTTGCAAACTCCATTCCATACATATATATGGGGAGGTACAAGCTCCAACTCGATTTTACAGTGAAAACTGCAGGAACTTGAAACCGGCACTGGGAAACAGACTGAGAAAGCAGAGAAAAAGTGTCTCCTGCAACGCGTTCCCTTTGTGCTAGATGAACGAACGTCTCTCCACTTGCTCAGTTCTGAGGGATATGTGTGAGTGAAAGCCGTCCTTCACCTTGCTTATTGGGAACACAAAGTTTCTTTTCAGTTGCAAACTCCATTCCATACATATATATGGGGAGGTACTAGATCCAACTCGGTTTTACAGTGAAAACTGCAGGAACTTCAAACCGGCACTAGGAAACAGACTGAGAAAGCAGAGAAAATGTTTCTCCTGCAACCCGTTCCCTTGGTGCTAGATGAACGAACGTCTCTCCACTTGCTCAGTTCCGAGAGATATGTGTGTGTGAAAGCCGTCCTTCAACTAGCTTGTTGGGAACACAAAGTTTCTTTTCAGTTGCAAACTCCAATCCATACATATATATGGGGAGGTACTAGCTCCAACTCGGTTTTACAGTGAAAACTGCAGGAACGTCAAACCGGCACTAGGAAACAGACTGAGAAAGCAGAGGAAATGTGTCTCCTGTAACCCATTCCTTTGGTGCTAGATGAACGAACGTCTCTCCACTTGCTAAGTTCTGAGAGATAAGTGTGTGTGAAAGCCTTCCTTCACCTATCTTGTTGGGAACACAAAGTTTCTTTTCAGTTGCAAACTCCATTCCATACATATATATGGGGAGGTATTAGCTCCAACTCGGTTTTACGGTGAAAACTGCAGGAACTTCTAACCGGCACTAGGAAATAGACTGAGAAAGCAGAGAAAAAGTGTCCCCTGCAACACGTTCCCTTGGTTCTAGGTGAACGAACGTCTCTCCACTTGCTCAGTTCTGAGAGATAAGTGTGTGTGAAAGCCGTCCTTCACCTAGCTTGTTGGGAACACAAAGTTTCTTTTCAGTTGCAAACCCCATTCCATACATATATATGGGGAGGTACTAGCTCCAACTCGGTTTTACAGTGAAAACTGCAGGAAATTGAAACCGGCACTAGGAAACAGACTGAGAAAGCAGAGAAAAACTGTCCTCTGCAACCCGTTCCCTTGGTGCTAGATGAACGAACGTCTCTCCACTTGCTCAGTTCCGAGAGATAAGTGTGTGTGAAAGCCGTCCTTCAACTACCTTGTTGGGAACACAAAGTTTCTTTTCAGCTGCAAACTCCATTCCATACATATATATGGGGAGGTACTAGCTCCAACTGGGTTTGACAGTGAAAACTGAAGGAACTTCAAACCGGCACTAGGAAACAGACTGAGAAAGCAGAGAAAAAGTGTCTCCTGCAACCCGTTCCCTTGGTGCTAGATGAAAGAACTTCTCTCCACTTGCTCAGTTCTGAGAGACAAGTGTGTGTGAAAGCCGTCCTTCACCTATCTTGTTGGGAACACAAAGTTTCTTTTCAGTTGCAAACTCCATTCCATACATATATATGGGGAGGTATTAGCTCCAACTCGGTTTTACGGTGAAAACTGCAGGAACTTCTAACCGGCACTAGGAAAGAGACTGAGAAAGCAGAGAAAAAGTGTCCCCTGCAACACGTTCCCTTGGTTCTAGGTGAACGAACGTCTCTCCACTTGCTCAGTTCTGAGAGATAAGTGTGTGTGAAAGCCGTCCTTCACCTAGCTTGTTGGGAACACAAAGTTTCTTTTCAGTTGCAAACTCCATTCCATACATATATATGGGGAGGTACTAGCTCCAACTCGGTTTTACAGTGAAAACTGCAGGAAATTGAAACCGGCACTAGGAAACAGACTGAGAAAGCAGAGAAAAACTGTCCTCTGCAACCCGTTCCCTTGGTGCTAGATGAACGAACGTCTCTCCACTTGCTCAGTTCCGAGAGATAAGTGTGTGTGAAAGCCGTCCTTCAACTAGCTTGTTGGGAACACAAAGTTTCTTTTCAGCTGCAAACTCCATTCCATACATATATATGGGGAGGTACTAGCTCCAACTGGGTTTGACAGTGAAAACTGAAGGAACTTCAAACCGGCACTAGGAAACAGACTGAGAAAGCAGAGAAAAAGTGTCTCCTGCAACCCGTTCCCTTGGTGCTAGATGAAAGAACTTCTCTCCACTTGCTCAGTTCTGAGAGACAAGTGTGTGTGAAAGCCGTCCTTCACCTAGCTTGTTGGGAACACAAAGTTTCTTTTCAGTTGCAAACTCCATTCCATACATATATATGGGGAGGTACAAGCTCCAACTCGATTTTACAGTGAAAACTGCAGGAACTTGAAACCGGCACTGGGAAACAGACTGAGAAAGCAGAGAAAAAGTGTCTCCTGCAACGCGTTCCCTTTGTGCTAGATGAACGAACGTCTCTCCACTTGCTCAGTTCTGAGGGATATGTGTGAGTGAAAGCCGTTCTTCACCTTGCTTATTGGGAACACAAAGTTTCTTTTCAGTTGCAAACTCCATTCCATACATATATATGGGGAGGTATTAGCTCCAACTCGGTTTTACGGTGAAAACTGCAGGAACTTCTAACCGGCACTAGGAAAGAGACTGAGAAAGCAGAGAAAAAGTGTCCCCTGCAACACGTTCCCTTGGTTCTAGGTGAACGAACGTCTCTCCACTTGCTCAGTTCTGAGAGATAAGTGTGTGTGAAAGCCGTCCTTCACCTAGCTTGTTGGGAACACAAAGTTTCTTTTCAGTTGCAAACTCCATTCCATACATATATATGGGGAGGTACTAGCTCCAACTCGGTTTTACAGTGAAAACTGCAGGAAAATGAAACCGGCACTAGGAAACAGACTGAGAAAGCAGAGAAAAACTGTCCTCTGCAACCCGTTCCCTTGGTGCTAGATGAACGAACGTCTCTCCACTTGCTCAGTTCCGAGAGATAAGTGTGTGTGAAAGCCGTCCTTCAACTAGCTTGTTGGGAACACAAAGTTTCTTTTCAGCTGCAAACTCCATTCCATACATATATATGGGGAGGTACTAGCTCCAACTGGGTTTGACAGTGAAAACTGAAGGAACTTCAAACCGGCACTAGGAAACAGACTGAGAAAGCAGAGAAAAAGTGTCTCCTGCAACCCGTTCCCTTGGTGCTAGATGAACGAACGTCTCTCCACTTGCTCAGTTCCGAGAGATAAGTGTGTGTGAAAGCCGTCCTTCACCTAGCTTGTTGGGGACACAAAGTTTCTTTTCAGTTGCAAACTCCATTCCATACATATATATGGCTAGTTACTAGATCCAACACGGTTTTACAGTGAAAACTGCAGGAACTTCAAACCGGCACTAGGAAACAGACTGAGAAAGCAGAGAAAAAGTTTCTCCTGCAACCCGTTCCCTTGGTGCTAGATGAACGAACGTCTCTCCACTTGCTCAGTTCTGAGAGATAATTGTGTGTGAAAGCCGTCCTTCAAATAGCTTGTTGGGAACACTAAGTTTCTTTTCAGTTGCCAACTCCATTCCATACATATATATGGGGAGGTAGTAGCTCCAACTCCGTTTTACAGTGAAAACTGCATGAACTTCAAACCGGCACAAGGAAACAGACTGAGAAAGCAGAGAAAATGTGTCTCCTGTAACTCGTTCCGTTGGTGCTAGATGAACGAACGTCTCTCCATTTGCTCAGTTCTGAGAGATAAGTGTGTGTGAAAGCCGTCCTTCACCTAGCTTGTTGGGAACACAAAGTTTCTTTTCAGTTGCAAACTCCATTCCATACATATATATGGGGAGGTACTAGCTCCAACTCGGTTTTACAGTGAAAACTGCAGGAACTTCAAACCGGCACTAGAAACAGACTGAGAAAGCAGAGAAAAAGTTTCTCCTGCAACCCGTTCCCTTGGTGCTAGATGAACGAACGTCTCTCCACTTGCTCAGTTCCGAGAGATAAGTGTGTGTGAAAGCCGTACTTCAACTAGCTTGTTGGGAACACAAAGTTTCTTTTCAGTTGCTAACTCCAATCCATACATATATATGGGGAGGTACTAGCTCCAACTCGGTTTTACAGTGAAAACTGCAGGAACTTCAAACCGGCACTAGGAAACAGACTGAGAAAGCAGAGGAAATGTGTCTCCTGTAACCCGTTCCTTTGGTGCTAGATGAACCAACGTCTCTCCACTTGCTCAGTTCTGAGAGATAAGTGTGTGTGAAAGCCGTCCTTCACCTAGCTTGTTGGGAACACAAAGTTTCTTTTCAGTTGCAAACTCCATTCCATACATATATATGGGGAGGTACTAGCTCCAACTCGGTTTTACAGTGAAAACTGCAGGAAATTCAAACCGGCACTAGGAAACAGAATGAGAAAGCAGAGAAAAACTGTCCTCTGCAACCCGTTCCCTTGGTGCTAGATGAACGAACGTCTCTCCACTTGCTCAGTTCCGAGAGATAAGTGTGTGTGAAAGCCGTCCTTCAACTAGCTTGTTGGGAACACAAAGTTTCTTTTCAGCTGCAAACTCCATTCCATACATATATATGGGGAGGTACTAGCTCCAAATGCGTTTGACAGTGAAAACTGAAGGAACTTCAAACCGGCACTAGGAAACAGACTGAGAAAGCAGAGAAAAAGTGTCTCCTGCATCCCGTTCCCTTGGTGCTAGATGAACGAACGTCTCTCCACTTGCTCAGTTCCGAGAGATATGTGTGTGTGAAAGCCGTCCTTCACCTAGCTTGTTGGGGAGACAAAGTTTCTTTTCAGTTGCAAACTCCATTCCATACATATATATGGCTAGTTACTAGATCCAACACGGTTTTACAGTGAAAACTGCAGGAACTTCAAACCGGCACTAGGAAACAGACTGAGAAAGCAGAGAAATAGTGTCTCCTGCAACCCGTTCCCTTGGTGCTAGATGAACGAACGTCTCTCCACTTGCTCAGTTCTGAGAGATAATTGTGTGTGAAAGCCGTCCTTCAAATAGCTTGTTGGGAACACTAAGTTTCTTTTCAGTTGCCAACTCCATTCCATACATATATATGGGGAGGTAGTAGCTCCAACTCCGTTTTACAGTGAAAACTGCATGAACTTCAAACCGGCACAAGGAAACAGACTGAGAAAGCAGAGAAAATGTGTCTCCTGTAACTCGTTCCGTTGGTGCTAGATGAACGAACGTCTCTCCATTTGCTCAGTTCTGAGAGATAAGTGTGTGTGAAAGCCGTCCTTCACCTAGCTTGTTGGGAACACAAAGTTTCTTTTCAGTTGCAAACTCCATTCCATACATATATATGGGGAGGTAGTAGCTCCAACTCGGTTTGACAGTGAAAACTGCAGGAACTTCAAACCGGCACTAGGAAACAGACTGAGAAAGCAGAGAAAAAGTGTCTCCTGCAACCCGTTCCCTTGGTGCTAGATGAACGAACGTCTCTCCACTTGCTCAGTTCTGAGAGATAAGTGTGTGTGAAAGCCGTCCTTCACCTAGCTTGTTGGGAACACAAAGTTTCTTTTCAGTTGCAAACTCCATTCCAAAAATATATATGGGGAGGTACTAGCTCCAACTCATTTTTACAGTGAAAACTGCAGGAACTTCAAACCGGCACTAGGAAACAGACTGAGAAGCAGAGAAAAGTGTCTCCTGCAACCCGTTCCCTTGGTGCTAGATGAACGAACATCTCTCTTCTTGCTCATTTCTGAGAGATAAGTGTGTGTGAATGCCGTCCTTCACCTAGCTTGTTGGGAACAAAAAGTTTCTTTTCAGTTGCAAATTCCATTCCATACATATATATGGGGAGGTACTAGCTCCAACTCGGTTTTACAGTGAAAACTGCAGGAACTTCAAACCGGCACTAGGAAACAGACTGAGAAAGCACAGAAAATGTGTCTCCTGCAACCCGTTCCCTTGGTGCTAGATGAACGAACGTCTCTCCACTTGCTCAGTTCTGAGAGATAAGTGTGTGTGAAAGCCGTCCTTCACCTAGCTTGATGGGAACACAAAGTTTCTTTTCAGTTGCAAACTCCATTCCATACATATATATGGGGAGGTACTAGATCCAACTCGGTTTTACAGTGAAAACTGCAGGAACTTCAAACCTGCACTAGGAAAAAGACTGAGAAAGCAGAAAAAAGTTTCTCCTGTAACCAGTTCCCTTGGTGCTATATGAACGAACGTCTCTCCAATTGCTCAGTTCAGAGAGATAAGTGTGTGTGAAAGCCGTCCTTCAACTAGCTTGTTGGGAACACAAAGTTTCTTTTCAGTTGCAAACTCCATTACATACATATATATGGGGAGGTACTAGCTCCAACTCGGTTTTACAGTGAAAACTGCAGGAACTTCAAACCGGCACTAGGAAACAGACTGAGAAAGCAGAGAAAAAGTGTCTCCTGCAACCCGTTCCCTTGCTGCTAGATGAACGAACGTCTCTCCACATGCTCAGTTCTGAGAGATAAGTGTGTGTGAAAGCCGTCCTTCAACTAGCTTGTTGGGAACACAAAGTTTCTTTTCAGTTGCAAACTCCAATCCATACATATATATGGGGATGTAGTAGCTCCAACCCCGTTTTACAGTGAAAACTGCAGGAACTTCAAACCGGCACTAGGAAACAGACTGAGAAAGCAGAGGAAATGTGTCTCCTGTAACCCGTTCCTTTGGTGCTAGATGAACGAACGTCTCTCCACTTGCT
Source organism: Camelus dromedarius (assembly GCF_036321535.1). Classification (NCBI taxonomy): domain Eukaryota; kingdom Metazoa; phylum Chordata; class Mammalia; order Artiodactyla; family Camelidae; genus Camelus; species Camelus dromedarius. The sequence goes on along the minus strand of NC_087458.1, from coordinate 34,135,134 downwards.
AATTTCTGAGAGATAAGTGTGTGTGAAAGCCTTCCTTCACCTAGCTTGTTGGGAACACAAAGTTTCTTTCAGTTGCAAACTCCATTCCATACATATATATGGGGAGGTACTAGCTCCAACTCAGTTTTACGGTGAAAACTGCAGGAACTTCTAACCGGCACTAGGAAAGAGACTGAGAAAGCAGAGAAAAAGTGTCTCCTGCAACACGTTCCCTTGGTGCTAGGTGAACGAACGTCTCTCCACTTGCTCAGTTCTGAGAGATAAGTGTGTGTGAAAGCCGTCCTTCACCTAGCTTGTTGGGAACACAAAGTTTCTTTTCAGTTGCAAACTCCATTCCATACATATATATGGGGAGGTACTAGCTCCAACTCGGTTTACAGTGAAAACTGCAGGAACTTCAAACCGGCACTAGGAAACATACTGAGAAAGCAGAGAAAAAGTTTCTCCTGCAACCCGTTCCCTTGGTGCTAGATGAACGAACGTCTCTGTACCTGCTCATTTCTGAGGGATAAGTGTGTGTGAAAGCCGTCCTTCAACTAGCTTGTTGGGAACACAAAGTTTCTTTTCAGTTGCAAACTCCAATCCATACATATATATGGGGAGGTACTAGCTCCAACTCGGTTTTACAGTGAAAACTGCAGGAACTTCAAACCGGCACTAGGAAACAGACTGAGAAAGCAGAGGAAATGTGTCTCCTGTAACCGGTTCCTTTGGTGCTAGATGAACGAACGTCTCTCCACTTGCTAAGTTCTGAGAGATAAGTGTGTGTGAAAGCCTTCCTTCACCTATCTTGTTGGGAACACAAAGTTTCTTTTCAGTTGCAAACTCCATTCCATACATATATATGGGGAGGTACTAGCTCCAACTCGGTTTTACGGTGAAAACTGCAGGAACTTCTAACCGGCACTAAGAAAGAGAATGAGAAAGCAGAGAAAAAGTGCCCGATGCAACACGTTCCCTTGGTGCTAGGTGAACGAACGTCTCTCCACTTGCTCAGTTCTGAGAGATAAGTGTGTGTGAAAGCCGTCCATCAACTAGCTTGATGGGAACACAAAGTTTCTTTTCAGTTGCAAACTCCATTCCATACATATATATGGGGAGGTACTAGATCCAACTCGGTTTTACAGTGAAAACTGCAGGAACTTCAAACCTGCACTAGGAAAAAGACTGAGAAAGCAGAGAAAAAGTTTCTCCTGTAACCAGTTCCCTTGGTGCTATATGAACGAACGTCTCTCCAATTGCTCAGTTCAGAGAGATAAGTGTGTGTGAAAGCCGTCCTTCACCTAGCTTGTTGGGAACACAAAGTTTCTTTTCAGTTGCAAACTCCATTCCATCCATATATATGGGGAGGTACTAGCTCCAACTGGGTTTGACAGTGAAAACTGCAGGAACTTCAAACCGGCACTAGGAAACAGACTGAGAAAGCAGAGAAAAAGTGTCTCCTACAAAACTTTCCCTTGCTGCTAGATGAACGAACGTCTCTCCACTTGCTCATTTCTGAGAGATAAGTGTGTGTGAATGTCGTCCTTCAACTAGCTTGTTGGGAACACAAATTTTCTTTTCAGCTGCAAACTCCATTCCATACATATATATGGGGAGGTACTAGCTCCAACTGGGTTTGACAGTGAAAACTGAAGGAACTTCAAACCGGCACTAGGAAACAGACTGAGAAAGCAGAGAAAAATTGTCTCCTGCAACCCGTTCCCTTGGTGCTAGATGAACGAACGTCTATCCACTTGCTCAGTTCCGAGAGATAAGTGTGTGTGAAAGCCGTCCTTCACCTAGCTTGTTGGGAACACAAAGTTTCTTTTCAGTTGCAAACTCCATTCCATACATATATATGGCTAGTTACTAGATCCAACTCGGTTTTTCAGTGAAAACTGCAGGAACTTCAAACCGGCACTAGGAAACAGACTGAGAAAGCAGAGAAAAAGTGTCTCCTGCAACCCGTTCACTTGGTGCTAGATGAACGAACGTCTCTCCACTTGCTCAGTTCTGAGAGATAATTGTGTGTGAAAGCCGTTCTTCAACTAGCTTGTTGGGAACACTAAGTTTCTTTTCAGTTGCAAACTCCATTCCATACATATATATGGGTTGGTACTAGCTCCAACTCATTTTTACAGTGAAAACTGCAGGAACTTCAAACCGGCACTAGGAAACAAACTGAGAAGCAGAGAAAAGTGTCTCCTGCAACCCGTTCCCTTGGTGCTAGGTGAACGAAAGTCTCTCTTCTTGCTCAGTTCTGAGAGATAAGTGTGTGTGAATGCCGTCCTTCACCTAGCTTGTTGGGAACACAAAGTTTCTTTTCAGTTGCAAATTCCATTCCATACATATATAAGGGGAGGTACTAGCTCCAACTCGGTTTTACGGTGAAAACTGCAGGAACTTCAAACCGGCACTAGGAAACAGACTGAGAAAGCAGAGAAAAACTGTCCTCTGCAACCCGTTCCCTTGGTGCTAGATGAACGAACGTCTCTCAACTTGCTCAGTTCCGAGAGATAAGTGTGTGTGAAAGCCGTCCTTCAACTAGCTTGTTGGGAACACAAAGTTTCTTTTCAGCTGCAAACTCCATTCCATACATATATATGGGGAGGTACAAGCTCCAACTGGGTTTGACAGTGAAAACTGAAGGAACTTCAAACCGGCACTAGGAAACAGACTGAGAAAGCAGAGAAAAAGTTTCTCCTGCAACCCGTTCCCTTGGTGCTAGATGAACGAACGTCTCTCCACTTGCTCAGTTCCGAGAGATATGTGTGTGTGAAAGCCGTCCTTCACCTAGCTTGTTGGGGACACAAAGTTTCTTTTCAGTTGCAAACTCCATTCCATACATATATATGGCTAGTTACTAGATCCAACACGGTTTTACAGTGAAAACTGCAGGAACTTCAAACCGGCACTAGGAAACAGACTGAGAAAGCAGAGAAATAGTGTCTCCTGCAACCCGTTCCCTTGGTGCTAGATGAACGAACGTCTCTCCACTTGCTCAGTTCTGAGAGATAATTGTGTGTGAAAGCCGTCCTTCAAATAGCTTGTTGGGAACACTAAGTTTCTTTTCAGTTGCCAACTCCATTCCATACATATATATGGGGAGGTAGTAGCTCCAACTCCGTTTTACAGTGAAAACTGCATGAACTTCAAACCGGCACAAGGAAACAGACTGAGAAAGCAGAGAAAATGTGTCTCCTGTAACTCGTTCCGTTGGTGCTAGATGAACGAACGTCTCTCCATTTGCTCAGTTCTGAGAGATAAGTGTGTGTGAAAGCCGTCCTTCACCTAGCTTGTTGGGAACACAAAGTTTCTTTTCAGTTGCAAACTCCATTCCATACATATATATGGGGAGGTAGTAGCTCCAACTCGGTTTGACAGTGAAAACTGCAGGAACTTCAAACCGGCACTAGGAAACAGACTGAGAAAGCAGAGAAAAAGTGTCTCCTGCAACCCGTTCCCTTGGTGCTAGATGAACGAACGTCTCTCCACTTGCTCAGTTCTGAGAGATAAGTGTGTGTGAAAGCCGTCCTTCACCTAGCTTGTTGGGAACACAAAGTTTCTTTTCAGTTGCAAACTCCATTCCAAATATATATATGGGGAGGTACTAGCTCCAACTCATTTTTACAGTGAAAACTGCAGGAACTTCAAACCGGCACTAGGAAACAGACTGAGAAGCAGAGAAAAGTGTCTCCTGCAACCCGTTCCCTTGGTGCTAGATGAACGAACATCTCTCTTCTTGCTCAGTTCTGAGAGATAAGTGTGTGTGAAAGCCGTCCTTCACCTAGCTTGATGGGAACACAAAGTTTCTTTTAAGTTGCAAACTCCATTCCATACATATATATGGGGAGGTACTAGATCCAACTCGGTTTTACAGTGAAAACTGCAGGAACTTCAAACCTGCACTAGGAAAAATACTGAGAAAGCAGAGAAAAAGTTTCTCCTGTAACCAGTTCCCTTGGTGCTATATGAACGAACGTCTCTCCAATTGCTCAGTTCAGAGAGATAAGTGTGTGTGAAAGCCGTCCTTCAACTAGCTTGTTGGGAACACAAAGTTTCTTTTCAGTTGCAAACTCCATTACATACATATATATGGGGAGGTACTAGCTCCAACTCGGTTTTACAGTGAAAACTGCAGGAACTTCAAACCGGCACTAGGAAACAGACTGAGAAAGCAGAGAAAAAGTGTCTCCTGCAACCCGTTCCCTTGCTGCTAGATGAACGAACGTCTCTCCACATGCTCAGTTCTGAGAGATAAGTGTGTGTGAAAGCCGTCCTTCAACTAGCTTGTTGGGAACACAAAGTTTCTTTTCAGTTGCAAACTCCAATCCATACATATATATGGGGATGTAGTAGCTCCAACCCCGTTTTACAGTGAAAACTGCAGGAACTTCAAACCGGCACTAGGAAACAGACTGAGAAAGCAGAGGAAATGTGTCTCCTGTAACCCGTTCCTTTGGTGCTAGATGAACGAACGTCTCTCCACTTGCTAAGTTCTGAGAGATAAGTGTGTGTGAAAGCCTTCCTTCACCTAGCTTGTTGGGAACACAAAGTTTCTTTTCAGTTGCAAACTCCATTCCATACATACATATGGGGAGGTACTAGCTCCAACTCGGTTTTACGGTGAAAACTGCAGGAACTTCTAACCGGCACTAGGAAAGAGACTGAGAAAGCAGAGAAAAAGTGTCTCCTGCAACACGTTCCCTTGGTGCTAGGTGAACGAACGTCTCTCCAATTGCTCAGTTCTGAGAGATAAGTGTGTGTGAAAGCCGTCCTTCACCTAGCTTGTTGGGAACACAAAGTTTCTTTTCAGTTGCAAACTCCATTCCATACATATATATGGGGAGGTACTAGCTCCAACTCGGTTTACAGTGAATACTGCAGGAACTTCAAACCGGCACTAGGAAACATACTGAGAAAGCAGAGAAAAAGTTTCTCCTGCAACCCGTTCCCTTGGTGCTAGATGAACGAACGTCTCTGTACCTGCTCATTTCTGAGGGATAAGTGTGTGTGAAAGCCGTCCTTCAACTAGCTTGTTGGGAACACAAAGTTTCTTTTCAGTTGCAAACTCCAATCCATACATATATATGGGGAGGTACTAGCTCCAACTCGGTTTTACAGTGAAAACTGCAGGAACTTCAAACCGGCACTAGGAAACAGACTGAGAAAGCAGAGAAAATGTGTCTCCTGTAACCCGTTCCTTTGGTGCTAGATGAACGAACGTCTCTCCACTTGCTAAGTTCTGAGAGATAAGTGTGTGTGAAAGCCTTCCTTCACCTATCTTGTTGGGAACACAAAGTTTCTTTTCAGTTGCAAACTCCATTCCATACATATATATGGGGAGGTACTAGCTCCAACTCGGTTTTACGGTGAAAACTGCAGGAACTTCTAACCGGCACTAAGAAAGAGAATGAGAAAGCAGAGAAAAAGTGTCCGATGCAACACGTTCCCTTGGTGCTAGGTGAACGAACGTCTCTCCACTTGCTCAGTTCTGAGAGATAAGTGTGTGTGAAAGCCGTCCTTCACCTAGCTTGATGGGAACACAAAGTTTCTTTTCAGTTGCAAACTCCATTCCATACATATATATGGGGAGGTACTAGATCCAACTCGGTTTTACAGTGAAAACTGCAGGAACTTCAAACCTGCACTAGGAAAAAGACTGAGAAAGCAGAGAAAAAGTTTCTCCTGTAACCAGTTCCCTTGGTGCTATATGAACGAACGTCTCTCCAATTGCTCAGTTCAGAGAGATAAGTGTGTGTGAAAGCCGTCCTTCACCTAGCTTGTTGGGAACACAAAGTTTCTTTTCAGTTGCAAACTCCATTCCATCCATATATATGGGGAGGTACTAGCTCCAACTCGATTTTACAGTGAAAACTGCAGGAACTTGAAACCGGCACTGGGAAACAGACTGAGAAAGCAGAGAAAAAGTGTCTCCTGCAACGCGTTCCCTTTGTGCTAGATGAACGAACGTCTCTCCACTTGCTCAGTTCTGAGGGATATGTGTGAGTGAAAGCCGTCCTTCACCTTGCTTATTGGGAACACAAAGTTTCTTTTCAGTTGCAAACTCCATTCCATACATATATATGGGGAGGTACTAGATCCAACTCGGTTTTACAGTGAAAACTGCAGGAACTTCAAACCGGCACTAGGAAACAGACTGAGAAAGCTGAGAAAAAGTGTCTCCTGCAACCCGTTCCATTGCTGCTAGATGAATGAAAGTCTCTCCACTTGCTCAGTTCCGAGAGATATGTGTGTGTGAAAGCCGTCCTTCACATAGCTTGTTGGGAACACAAAGTTTCTTTTCAGTTGCAAACTCCATTCCATACATATATATGGCTAGGTACTAAATCCAACTCGGTTTTACAGTGAAAACTGCAGGAAATTCAAACCGGCACTAGTAAACAGACTGAGAAAGCAGAGAAAATGTGTCTCCTGCAACCCGTTCCCTTGGTGCTAGATGAACGAACGTCTGTCCACTTGCTCAGTTCTGAGAGATAAGTGTGTGTGAAAGCCGTCCTTCACGTAGCTTGTTATGAACACAAAGTTTCTTTTCAGTTGCAAACTCCATTCCATACATATATATGGGGAGGTACTAGCTCCAACTCGGTTTTACAGTGAAAACTGCAGGAACTTCAAACCGGCACTAGGAAACAGACTGAGAAAGCAGAGAAAAAGTGTCTCCTGCAACCCGTTCCCTTGCTGCTGGATGAACGAACGTTTCTCCACTTGCTCAGTTCTGAGAGATAAGTGTGTGTGAAAGCCGTCCTTCACCTAGCTTGTTGGGAACACAAAGTTTCTTCTCAGTTGCAAACTCCATTCCATCCATATATATGGGGAGGTACTAGCTCCAACTGGGTTTGACAGTGAAAACTGCAGGAACTTCAAACCGGCACTAGGAAACAGACTGAGGATGCAGAGAAAAACTGTCTCCTACAAAACGTTCCTTTGCTGCTAGATGAACGAACGTCTCTCCACTTGCTCATTTCTGAGAGATAAGTGTGTTTGAAAGTCGTCCTTCAACTAGCTTGTTGGGAACACAAAGTTTCTTTTCAGCTGCAAACTCCATTCCATACATATATATGGGGAGGTACTAGCTCAACTGGGTTTGACAGTGAAAACTGAAGGAACTTCAAACCGGCACTAGGAAACAGACTGAGAAAGCAGAGAAAAAGTGTCTCCTGCAACCCGTTCCCTTGGTGCTAGATGAACGAACGTCTATCCACTTGCTCAGTTCCGAGAGATAAGTGTGTGTGAAAGCCGTCCTTCACCTAGCTTGTTGGGAACACAAAGTTTCTTTTCAGTTGCAAACTCCATTCCATACATATATATGGCTAGTTACTAGATCCAACTCGGTTTTACAGTGAAAACTGCAGGAACTTCAAACCGGCACTAGGAAACAGACTGAGAAAGCAGAGAAAAAGTGTCTCCTGCAACCCGTTCACTTGGTGCTAGATGAACGAACGTCTCTCCACTTGCTCAGTTCTGAGAGATAATTGTGTGTGAAAGCCGTTCTTCAACTAGCTTGTTGGGAACACTAAGTTTCTTTTCAGTTGCAAACTCCATTCCATACATATATATGGGTAGGTACTAGCTCCAACTCATTTTTACAGTGAAAACTGCAGGAACTTCAAACCGGCACTAGGAAACAGACTGAGAAGCAGAGAAAAGTGTCTCCTGCAACCCGTTCCCTTGGTGCTAGGTGAACGAACGTCTCTCTTCTTGCTCAGTTCTGAGAGATAAGTGTGTGTGAATGCCGTCCTTCACCTAGCTTGTTGGGAACACAAAGTTTCTTTTCAGTTGCAAATTCCATTCCATACATATATATGGGGAGGTACTAGCTCCAACTCGGTTTTACGGTGAAAACTGCAGGAACTTCAAACCGGCACTAGGAAACAGACTGAGAAAGCACAGAAAATGTGTCTCCTGCAACCCGTTCCCTTGGTGCTAGATGAACGAACGTCTCTCCACTTGCTCAGTTCTGAGAGATAAGTGTGTGTGAAAGCCGTCCTTCACCTAGCTTGATGGGAACACAAAGTTTCTTTTCAGTTGCAAACTCCATTCCATACATATATATTGGGAGGTACAAGCTCCAACTCGATTTTACAGCGAAAACTGCAGGAACTTCAAACCGGCACTAGGAAACAGACTGAGAAAGCAGAGAAAAAGTGTCTCCTGCAACCCGTTCCCTTGGTGCTAGATGAAAGAACTTCTCTCCACTTGCTCAGTTCTGAGAGATAAGTGTGTGTGAAAGCCGTCCTTCACCTAGCTTGTTGGGAACACAAAGTTTCTTTTCTGTTGCAAACTCCATTCCATACATATACATGGGGAGGTACAAGCTCCAACTCGATTTTACAGTGAAAACTGCAGGAACTTGAAACCGGCACTGGGAAACAGACTGAGAAAGCAGAGAAAAAGTGTCTCCTGCAATGCGTTCCCTTTGTGCTAGATGAACGAACGTCTCTCCACTTGCTCAGTTCTGAGGGATATGTGTGAGTGAAAGCCGTCCTTCACCTTGCTTATTGGGAACACAAAGTTTCTTTTCAGTTGCAAACTCCATTCCATACATATATATGGGGAGGTACTAGATCCAACTCGGTTTTACAGTGAAAACTGCAGGAACTTCAAACCGGCACTAGGAAACAGACTGAGAAAGCAGAGAAAAAGTTTCTCCTGCAACCCGTTCCCTTGGTGCTAGATGAACGAACGTCTCTCCACTTGCTCATTTCTGAGAGATAAGTGTGTGTGAAAGTCGCCTTCAACTAGCTTGTTGGGAACACAAAGTTTCTTTTCAGCTGCAAACTCCATTCCATACATATATATGGGGAGGTACTAGCTCCAACTCGGTTTGACAGTGAAAACTGCAGGAACTTCAAACCGGCACTAGGAAACAGACTGTGAAAGCAGAGAAAAAGTGTCTCCTGCAACCCGTTCCCTTGGTGCTAGATGAACGAACGTCTCTCCACTTGCTCAGTTCTGAGAGATATGTGTGTGTGAAAGCCGTCCTTCACCTAGCTTGTTGGGAACACAAAGTTTCTTTTCAGTTGCAAACTCCATTCCAAAAATATATATGGGGAGGTACTAGCTCCAACTGGCTTTGACAGTGAAAACTGAAGGAACTTCAAACCGGCACTAGGAAACAGACTGAGAAGCAGAGAAAAGTGTCTCCTGCAACCCGTTCCCTTGGTGCTAGGTGAACGAACGTCTCTCTTCTTGCTCAGTTCTGAGAGATAAGTGTGTGTGAATGCCGTCCTTCACCTAGCTTGTTGGGAACACAAACTTTCTTTTCAGTTGCAAATTCCATTCCATACATATATATGGGGAGGTACTAGCTCCAACTCGGTTTTACGGTGAAAACTGCAGGAACTTCAAACCGGCACTAGGAAACAGACTGAGAAAGCACAGAAAATGTGTCTCCTGCAACCCGTTCCCTTGGTGCTAGATGAACGAACGTCTCTCCACTTGCTCAGTTCTGAGAGATAAGTGTGTGTGAAAGCCGTCCTTCACCTAGCTTGATGGGAACACAAAGTTTCTTTTCAGTTGCAAACTCCATTCCATACATATATATTGGGAGGTACAAGCTCCAACTCGGTTTTACAGCGAAAACTGCAGGAACTTCAAACCGGCACTAGGAAACAGACTGAGAAAGCAGAGAAAAAGTGTCTCCTGCAACCCGTTCCCTTGGTGCTAGATGAAAGAACTTCTCTCCACTTGCTCAGTTCTGAGAGACAAGTGTGTGTGAAAGACGTCCTTCACCTAGCTTGTTGGGAACACAAAGTTTCTTTTCAGTTGCAAACTCCATTCCATACATATATATGGCTAGGTACTAAATCCAACTCGGTTTTACAGTGAAAACTGCAGGAAATTCAAACCGGCACTAGTAAACAGACTGAGAAAGCAGAGAAAATGTGTCTCCTGCAACCCGTTCCCTTGGTGCTAGATGAACGAACGTCTGCCCACTTGCTCAGTTCTGAGAGATAAGTGTGTGTGAAAGCCGTCCTTCACGTAGCTTGTTATGAACACAAAGTTTCTTTTCAGTTGCAAACTCCATTCCATACATATATATGGGGAGGTACTAGCTCCAACTCGGTTTTACAGTGAAAACTGAAGGAACTTCAAACCGGCACTAGGAAACAGACTGAGAAAGCAGAGAAAAAGTGTCTCCTGCAACCCGTTCCCTTGGTGCTAGATGAAAGAACTTCTCTCCACTTGCTCAGTTCTGAGAGACAAGTGTGTGTGAAAGACGTCCTTCACCTAGCTTGTTGGGAACACAAAGTTTCTTTTCAGTTGCAAACTCCATTCCATACATATATATGGCTAGGTACTAAATCCAACTCGGTTTTACAGTGAAAACTGCAGGAAATTCAAACCGGCACTAGTAAACAGACTGAGAAAGCAGAGAAAATGTGTCTCCTGCAACCCGTTCCCTTGGTGCTAGATGAACGAACGTCTGTCCACTTGCTCAGTTCTGAGAGATAAGTGTGTGTGAAAGCCGTCCTTCACGTAGCTTGTTATGAACACAAAGTTTCTTTTCAGTTGCAAACTCCATTCCATACATATATATGGGGAGGTACTAGCTCCAACTCGGTTTTACAGTGAAAACTGCAGGAACTTCAAACCGGCACTAGGAAACAGACTGAGAAAGCAGAGAAAAAGTGTCTCCTGCAACCCGTTCCCTTGCTGCTGGATGAACGAACGTTTCTCCACTTGCTCAGTTCTGAGAGATAAGTGTGTGTGAAAGCCGTCCTTCACCTAGCTTGTTGGGAACACAAAGTTTCTTCTCAGTTGCAAACTCCATTCCATCCATATATATGGGGAGGTACTAGCTCCAACTGGGTTTGACAGTGAAAACTGCAGGAACTTCAAACCGGCACTAGGAAACAGACTGAGGATGCAGAGAAAAACTGTCTCCTACAAAACGTTCCCTTGCTGCTAGATGAACGAACGTCTCTCCACTTGCTCATTTCTGAGAGATAAGTGTGTGTGAAAGTCGTCCTTCAACTAGCTTGTTGGGAACACAAAGTTTCTTTTCAGCTGCAAACTCCATTCCATACATATATATGGGGAGGTACTAGCTCCAACTGGGTTTGACAGTGAAAACTGAAGGAACTTCAAACCGGCAATAGGAAACAGACTGAGAATGCAGAGAAAAAGTGTCTCCTGCAACCCGTTCCCTTGGTGCTAGATGAACGAACGTCTATCCACTTGCTCAGTTCCGAGAGATAAGTGTGTGTGAAAGCCGTCCTTCACCTAGCTTGTTGGGAACACAAAGTTTCTTTTCAGTTGCAAACTCCATTCCATACATATATATGGCTAGTTACTAGATCCAACTCGGTTTTACAGTGAAAACTGCAGGAACTTCAAACCGGCACTAGGAAACAGACTGAGAAAGCAGAGAAAAAGTGTCTCCTGCAACCCGTTCACTTGGTGCTAGATGAACGAACGTCTCTCCACTTGCTCAGTTCTGAGAGATAATTGTGTGTGAAAGCCGTTCTTCAACTAGCTTGTTGGGAACACTAAGTTTCTTTTCAGTTGCAAACTCCATTCCATACATATATATGGGTAGGTACTAGCTCCAACTCATTTTTACAGTGAAAACTGCAGGAACTTCAAACCGGCACTAGGAAACAGACTGAGAAGCAGAGAAAAGTGTCTCCTGCAACCCGTTCCCTTGGTGCTAGGTGAACGAACGTCTCTCTTCTTGCTCAGTTCTGAGAGATAAGTGTGTGTGAATGCCGTCCTTCACCTAGCTTGTTGGGAACACAAAGTTTCTTTTCAGTTGCAAATTCCATTCCATACATATATATGGGGAGGTACTAGCTCCAACTCGGTTTTACGGTGAAAACTGCAGGAACTTCAAACCGGCACTAGGAAACAGACTGAGAAAGCACAGAAAATGTGTCTCCTGCAACCCGTTCCCTTGGTGCTAGATGAACGAACGTCTCTCCACTTGCTCAGTTCTGAGAGATAAGTGTGTGTGAAAGCCGTCCTTCACCTAGCTTGATGGGAACACAAAGTTTCTTTTCAGTTGCAAACTCCATTCCATACATATATATTGGGAGGTACAAGCTCCAACTCGATTTTACAGCGAAAACTGCAGGAACTTCAAACCGGCACTAGGAAACAGACTGAGAAAGCAGAGAAAAAGTGTCTCCTGCAACCCGTTCCCTTGGTGCTAGATGAAAGAACTTCTCTCCACTTGCTCAGTTCTGAGAGATAAGTGTGTGTGAAAGCCGTCCTTCACCTAGCTTGTTGGGAACACAAAGTTTCTTTTCTGTTGCAAACTCCATTCCATACATATACATGGGGAGGTACAAGCTCCAACTCGATTTTACAGTGAAAACTGCAGGAACTTGAAACCGGCACTGGGAAACAGACTGAGAAAGCAGAGAAAAAGTGTCTCCTGCAACGCGTTCCCTTTGTGCTAGATGAACGAACGTCTCTCCACTTGCTCATTTCTGAGAGATAAGTGTGTGTGAAAGTCGCCTTCAACTAGCTTGTTGGGAACACAAAGTTTCTTTTCAGCTGCAAACTCCATTCCATACATATATATGGGGAGGTACTAGCTCCAACTGGGTTTGACAGTGAAAACTGCAGGAACTTCAAACCGGCACTAGGAAACAGACTGTGAAAGCAGAGAAAAAGTGTCTCCTGCAACCCGTTCCCTTGGTGCTAGATGAACGAACGTCTCTCCACTTGCTCAGTTCTGAGAGATATGTGTGTGTGAAAGCCGTCCTTCACCTAGCTTGTTGGGAACACAAAGTTTCTTTTCAGTTGCAAACTCCATTCCAAAAATATATATGGGGAGGTACTAGCTCCAACTGGGTTTGACAGTGAAAACTGAAGGAACTTCAAACCGGCACTAGGAAACAGACTGAGAAGCAGAGAAAAGTGTCTCCTGCAACCCGTTCCCTTGGTGCTAGGTGAACGAACGTCTCTCTTCTTGCTCAGTTCTGAGAGATAAGTGTGTGTGAATGCCGTCCTTCACCTAGCTTGTTGGGAACACAAAGTTTCTTTTCAGTTGCAAATTCCATTCCATACATATATATGGGGAGGTACTAGCTCCAACTCGGTTTTACGGTGAAAACTGCAGGAACTTCAAACCGGCACTAGGAAACAGACTGAGAAAGCACAGAAAATGTGTCTCCTGCAACCCGTTCCCTTGGTGCTAGATGAACGAACGTCTCTCCACTTGCTCAGTTCTGAGAGATAATTGTGTGTGAAAGCCGTCCTTCACCTAGCTTGATGGGAACACAAAGTTTCTTTTCAGTTGCAAACTCCATTCCATACATATATATTGGGAGGTACAAGCTCCAACTCGGTTTTACAGCGAAAACTGCAGGAACTTCAAACCGGCACTAGGAAACAGACTGAGAAAGCAGAGAAAAAGTGTCTCCTGCAACCCGTTCCCTTGGTGCTAGATGAAAGAACTTCTCTCCACTTGCTCAGTTCTGAGAGACAAGTGTGTGTGAAAGACGTCCTTCACCTAGCTTGTTGGGAACACAAAGTTTCTTTTCAGTTGCAAACTCCATTCCATACATATATATGGGGAGGTACTAGCTCCAACTGGGTTTGACAGTGAAAACTGCAGGAACTTCAAACCGGCACTAGGAAACAGACTGAGAAAGCAGAGAAAAAGTGTCTCCTACAAAACGTTCCCTTGCTGCTAGATGAACGAACGTCTCTCCACTTGCTCATTTCTGAGAGATAAGTGTGTGTGAAAGTCGTCCTTCAACTAGCTTGTTGGGAACACAAAGTTTCTTTTCAGCTGCAAACTCCATTCCATACATATATATGGGGAGGTACTAGCTCCAACTGGGTTTGACAGTGAAAACTGAAGGAACTTCAAACCGGCACTAGGAAACAGACTGAGAAAGCAGAGAAAAAGTGTCTCCTGCAACCCGTTCCCTTGGTGCTAGATGAATGAACGTCTATCCACTTGCTCAGTTCCGAGAGATAAGTGTGTGTGAAAGCCGTCCTTCACCTAGCTTGTTGGGAACACAAAGTTTCTTTTCAGTTGCAAACTCCATTCCATACATATATATGGCTAGTTACTAGATCCAACTCGGTTTTACAGTGAAAACTGCAGGAACTTCAAACCGGCACTAGGAAACAGACTGAGAAAGCAGAGAAAAAGTGTCTCCTGCAACCCGTTCACTTGGTGCTAGATGAACGAACGTCTCTCCACTTGCTCAGTTCTGAGAGATAATTGTGTGTGAAAGCCTTTCTTCAACTAGCTTGTTGGGAACACTAAGTTTCTTTTCAGTTGCAAACTCCATTCCATACATATATATGGGTAGGTACTAGCTCCAACTCATTTTTACAGTGAAAACTGCAGGAACTTCAAACCGGCACTAGGAAACAGACTGAGAAGCAGAGAAAAGTGTCTCCTGCAACCCGTTCCCTTGGTGCTAGGTGAACGAACGTCTCTCTTCTTGCTCAGTTCTGAGAGATAAGTGTGTGTGAATGCCGTCCTTCACCTAGCTTGTTGGGAACACAAAGTTTCTTTTCAGTTGCAAATTCCATTCCATACATATATATGGGGAGGTACTAGCTCCAACTCGGTTTTACGGTGAAAACTGCAGGAACTTCAAACCGGCACTAGGAAACAGACTGAGAAAGCACAGAAAATGTGTCTCCTGCAACCCGTTCCCTTGGTGCTAGATGAACGAACGTCTCTCCACTTGCTCAGTTCTGAGAGATAAGTGTGTGTGAAAGCCGTCCTTCACCTAGCTTGATGGGAACACAAAGTTTCTTTTCAGTTGCAAACTCCATTCCATACATATATATTGGGAGGTACAAGCTCCAACTCGATTTTACAGCGAAAACTGCAGGAACTTCAAACCGGCACTAGGAAACAGACTGAGAAAGCAGAGAAAAAGTGTCTCCTGCAACCCGTTCCCTTGGTGCTAGATGAAAGAACTTCTCTCCACTTGCTCAGTTCTGAGAGATAAGTGTGTGTGAAAGCCGTCCTTCACCTAGCTTGTTGGGAACACAAAGTTTCTTTTCTGTTGCAAACTCCATTCCATACATATACATGGGGAGGTACAAGCTCCAACTCGATTTTACAGTGAAAACTGCAGGAACTTGAAACCGGCACTGGGAAACAGACTGAGAAAGCAGAGAAAAAGTGTCTCCTGCAACGCGTGCCCTTTGTGCTAGATGAACGAACGTCTCTCCACTTGCTCAGTTCTGAGGGATATGTGTGAGTGAAAGCCGTCCTTCACCTTGCTTATTGGGAACACAAAGTTTCTTTTCAGTTGCAAACTCCATTCCATACATATATATGGGGAGGTACTAGATCCAACTCGGTTTTACAGTGAAAACTGCAGGAACTTCAAACCGGCACTAGGAAACAGACTGAGAAAGCAGAGAAAAAGTTTCTCCTGCAACCCGTTCCCTTGGTGCTAGATGAACGAACGTCTCTCCACTTGCTCATTTCTGAGAGATAAGTGTGTGTGAAAGTCGCCTTCAACTAGCTTGTTGGGAACACAAAGTTTCTTTTCAGCTGCAAACTCCATTCCATACATATATATGGGGAGGTACTAGCTCCAACTGGGTTTGACAGTGAAAACTGCAGGAACTTCAAACCGGCACTAGGAAACAGACTGTGAAAGCAGAGAAATAGTGTCTCCTGCAACCCGTTCCCTTGGTGCTAGGTGAACGAACGTCTCTCCACTTGCTCAGTTCTGAGAGATATGTGTGTGTGAAAGCCGTCCTTCACCTAGCTTGTTGGGAACACAAAGTTTCTTTTCAGTTGCAAACTCCATTCCAAAAATATATATGGGGAGGTACTAGCTCCAACTGGGTTTGACAGTGAAAACTGAAGGAACTTCAAACCGGCACTAGGAAACAGACTGAGAAGCAGAGAAAAGTGTCTCCTGCAACCCGTTCCCTTGGTGCTAGGTGAACGAACGTCTCTCTTCTTGCTCAGTTCTGAGAGATAAGTGTGTGTGAATGCCGTCCTTCACCTAGCTTGTTGGGAACACAAAGTTTCTTTTCAGTTGCAAATTCCATTCCATACATATATATGGGGAGGTACTAGCTCCAACTCGGTTTTACGGTGAAAACTGCAGGAACTTCAAACCGGCACTAGGAAACAGACTGAGAAAGCACAGAAAATGTGTCTCCTGCAACCCGTTCCCTTGGTGCTAGATGAACGAACGTCTCTCCACTTGCTCAGTTCTGAGAGATAAGTGTGTGTGAAAGCCGTCCTTCACCTAGCTTGATGGGAACACAAAGTTTCTTTTCAGTTGCAAACTCCATTCCATACATATATATTGGGAGGTACAAGCTCCAACTCGGTTTTACAGCGAAAACTGCAGGAACTTCAAACCGGCACTAGGAAACAGACTGAGAAAGCAGAGAAAAAGTGTCTCCTGCAACCCGTTCCCTTGGTGCTAGATGAAAGAACTTCTCTCCACTTGCTTAGTTCTGAGAGACAAGTGTGTGTGAAAGCCGTCCTTCACCTAGCTTGTTGGGAACACAAAGTTTCTTTTCAGTTGCAAACTCCATTCCATACATATATATGGGGAGGTACAAGCTCCAACTCGATTTTACAGTGAAAACTGCAGGAACTTGAAACCGGCACTGGGAAACAGACTGAGAAAGCAGAGAAAAAGTGTCTCCTGCAACGCGTTCCCTTTGTGCTAGATGAACGAACGTCTCTCCACTTGCTCAGTTCTGAGGGATATGTGTGAGTGAAAGCCGTCCTTCACCTTGCTTATTGGGAACACAAAGTTTCTTTTCAGTTGCAAACTCCATTCCATACATATATATGGGGAGGTACTAGCTCCAACTCGGTTTTACAGTGAAAACTGCAGGAACTTCAAACCGGCACTAGGAAACAGACTGAGAAAGCAGAGAAAAAGTTTCTCCTGCAACCCGTTCCCTTGGTGCTAGATGAACGAACGTCTCTCCACTTGCTCAGTTCCGAGAGATAAGTGTGTGTGAAAGCCGTCCTTCAACTAGCTTGTTGGGAACACAAAGTTTCTTTTCAGTTGCAAACTCCAATCCATACATATATATGGGGAGGTACTAGCTCCAACTCGGTTTTACAGTGAAAACTGCAGGAACTTCAAACCGGCACTAGGAAACACACTGAGAAAAAAGAGGAAATGTGTCTCCTGTAACCCGTTCCTTTGGTGCTAGATGAACGAACGTCTCTCCACTTGCTAAGTTCTGAGAGATAAGTGTGTGTGAAAGCCTTCCTTCACCTATCTTGTTGGGAACACAAAGTTTCTTTTCAGTTGCAAACTCCATTCCATACATATATATGGGGAGGAATTAGCTCCAACTCTGTTTTACGGTGAAAACTGCAGGAACTTCTAACCGGCACTAGGAAAGAGACTGAGAAAGCAGAGAAAAAGTGTCCCCTGCAACACGTTCCCTTGGTTCTAGGTGAACGAACGTCTCTCCACTTGCTCAGTTCTGAGAGATAAGTGTGTGTGAAAGCCGTCCTTCACCTAGCTTGTTGGGAACACAAAGTTTCTTTTCAGTTGCAAACTCCATTCCATACATATATATGGGGAGGTACTAGCTCCAAATCGGTTTTACAGTGAAAACTGCAGGAAATTGAAACCGGCACTAGGAAACAGACTGAGAAAGCAGAGAAAAACTGTCCTCTGCAACCCGTTCCCTTGGTGCTAGATGAACGAACGTCTCTCCACTTGCTCAGTTCCGAGAGATAAGTGTGTGTGAAAGCCGTCCTTCAACTAGCTTGTTGGGAACACAAAGTTTCTTTTCAGCTGCAAACTCCATTCCATACATATATATGGGGAGGTACTAGCTCCAACTTTGTTTGACAGTGAAAACTGAAGGAACTTCAAACCGGCACTAGGAAACAGACTGAGAAAGCAGAGAAAAAGTGTCTCCTGCAACCCGTTCCCTTGGTGCTAGATGAACGAACGTCTCTCCACTTGCTCAGTTCCGAGAGATAAGTGTGTGTGAAAGCCGTCCTTCACCTAGCTTGTTGGGGACACAAAGTTTCTTTTCAGTTGCAAACTCCATTCCATACATATATATGGCTAGTTACTAGATCCAACACGGTTTTACAGTGAAAACTGCAGGAACTTCAAACCGGCACTAGGAAACAGACTGAGAAAGCAGAGAAAAAGTGTCTCCTGCAACCCGTTCCCTTGGTGCTAGATGAACGAACGTCTCTCCACTTGCTCAGTTCTGAGAGATAATTGTGTGTGAAAGCCGTCCTTCAAATAGCTTGTTGGGAACACTAAGTTTCTTTTCAGTTGCCAACTCCATTCCATACATATATATGGGGAGGTAGTAGCTCCAACTCCGTTTTACAGTGAAAACTGCATGAACTTCAAACCGGCACAAGGAAACAGACTGACAAAGCAGAGAAAATGTGTCTCCTGTAACTCGTTCCGTTGGTGCTAGATGAACGAACGTCTCTCCATTTGCTCAGTTCTGAGAGATAAGTGTGTGTGAAAGCCGTCCTTCACCTAGCTTGTTGGGAACACAAAGTTTCTTTTCAGTTGCAAACTCCATTCCATACATATATATGGGGAGGTACTAGCTCCAACTCGGTTTTACAGTGAAAACTGCAGGAACTTCAAACCGGCACTAGGAAACAGACTGAGAAAGCAGAGAAAAAGTTTCTCCTGCAACCCGTTCCCTTGGTGCTAGATGAACGAACGTCTCTCCACTTGCTCAGTTCCGAGAGATAAGTGTGTGTGAAAGCCGTACTTCAACTAGCTTTTTGGGAACACAAAGTTTCTTTTCAGTTGCTAACTCCAATCCATACATATATATGGGGAGGTACTAGCTCCAACTCGGTTTTACAGTGAAAACTGCAGGAACTTCAAACCGGCACTAGGAAACAGACTGAGAAAGCAGAGGAAATGTGTCTCCTGTAACCCGTTCCTTTGGTGCTAGATGAACGAACGTCTCTCCACTTGCTAAGTTCTGAGAGATAAGTGTGTGTGAAAGCCTTCCTTCACCTAGCTTGTTGGGAACACAAAGTTTCTTTTCAGTTGCAAACTCCATTCCATACATATATATGGGGAGGTACTAGCTCCAACTCGGTTTTACGGTGAAAACTGCAGGAACTTCTAACCGGCACTAGGAAAGAGAATGAGAAAGCAGAGAAAAAGTGTCCCCTGCAACACGTTCCCTTGGTGCTAGGTGAACGAACGTCTCTCCACTTGCTCAGTTCTGAGAGATAAGTGTGTGTGAAAGCCGTCCTTCACCTAGCTTGTTGGGAACACAAAGTTTCTTTTCAGTTGCAAACTCCATTCCATACATATATATGGGGAGGTACTAGCTCCAACTCGGTTTTACAGTGAAAACTGCAGGAAATTCAAACCGGCACTAGGAAACAGAATGAGAAAGCAGAGAAAAACTGTCCTCTGCAACCCGTTCCCTTGGTGCTAGATGAACGAACGTCTCTCAACTTGCTCAGTTCCGAGAGATAAGTGTGTGTGAAAGCCGTCCTTCAACTAGCTTGTTGGGAACACAAAGTTTCTTTTCAGCTGCAAACTCCATTCCATACATATATATGGGGAGGTACTAGCTCCAACTGGGTTTGACAGTGAAAACTGAAGGAACTTCAAACCGGCACTAGGAAACAGACTGAGAAGCAGAGAAAAGTGTCTCCTGCAACCCGTTCCCTTGGTGCTAGGTGAACGAACGTCTCTCTTCTTGCTCAGTTCTGAGAGATAAGTGTGTGTGAATGCCGTCCTTCACCTAGCTTGTTGGGAACACAAAGTTTCTTTTCAGTTGCAAATTCCATTCCATACATATATATGGGGAGGTACTAGCTCCAACTCGGTTTTACGGTGAAAACTGCAGGAACTTCAAACCGGCACTAGGAAACAGACTGAGAAAGCACAGAAAATGTGTCTCCTGCAACCCGTTCCCTTGGTGCTAGATGAACGAACGTCTCTCCACTTGCTCAGTTCTGAGAGATAAGTGTGTGTGAAAGCCGTCCTTCACCTAGCTTGATGGGAACACAAAGTTTCTTTTCAGTTGCAAACTCCATTCCATACATATATATTGGGAGGTACAAGCTCCAACTCGGTTTTACAGTGAAAACTGCAGGAACTTCAAACCGGCACTAGGAAACAGACTGAGAAAGCAGAGAAAAAGTGTCTCCTGCAACCCGTTCCCTTGGTGCTAGATGAAAGAACTTCTCTCCACTTGCTCAGTTCTGAGAGACAAGTGTGTGTGAAAGCCGTCCTTCACCTAGCTTGTTGGGAACACAAAGTTTCTTTTCAGTTGCAAACTCCATTCCATACATATATATGGGGAGGTACTAGCTCCAACTGGGTTTGACAGTGAAAACTGCAGGAACTTCAAACCGGCACTAGGAAACAGACTGAGAAAGCAGAGAAAAAGTGTCTCCTACAAAACGTTCCCTTGCTGCTAGATGAACGAACGTCTCTCCACTTGCTCATTTCTGAGAGATAAGTGTGTGTGAAAGTCGTCCTTCAACTAGCTTGTTGGGAACACAAAGTTTCTTTTCAGCTGCAAACTCCATTCCATACATATATATGGGGAGGTACTAGCTCCAACTGGGTTTGACAGTGAAAACTGCAGGAACTTCAAACCGGCACTAGGAAACAGACTGAGAAACAGAGAAAAAGTGTCTCCTGCAACCCGTTCACTTGGTGCTAGATGAACGAACGTCTCTCCACTTGCTCAGTTCTGAGAGATAATTGTGTGTGAAAGCCGTTCTTCAACTAGCTTGTTGGGAACACTAAGTTTCTTTTCAGTTGCAAACTCCATTCCATACATATATATGGGTAGGTACTAGCTCCAACTCATTTTTACAGTGAAAACTGCAGGAACTTCAAACCGGCACTAGGAAACAGACTGAGAAGCAGAGAAAAGTGTCTCCTGCAACCCGTTCCCTTGGTGCTAGGTGAACGAACGTCTCTCTTCTTGCTCAGTTCTGAGAGATAAGTGTGTGTGAATGCCGTCCTTCACCTAGCTTGTTGGGAACACAAAGTTTCTTTTCAGTTGCAAATTCCATTCCATACATATATATGGGGAGGTACTAGCTCCAACTCGGTTTTACGGTGAAAACTGCAGGAACTTCAAACCGGCACTAGGAAACAGACTGAGAAAGCACAGAAAATGTGTCTCCTGCAACCCGTTCCCTTGGTGCTAGATGAACGAACGTCTCTCCACTTGCTCAGTTCTGAGAGATAATTGTGTGTGAAAGCCGTCCTTCACCTAGCTTGATGGGAACACAAAGTTTCTTTTCAGTTGCAAACTCCATTCCATACATATATATTGGGAGGTACAAGCTCCAACTCGATTTTACAGCGAAAACTGCAGGAACTTCAAACCGGCACTAGGAAACAGACTGAGAAAGCAGAGAAAAAGTGTCTCCTCCAACCCGTTCCCTTGGTGCTAGATGAAAGAACTTCTCTCCACTTGCTCAGTTCTGAGAGATAAGTGTGTGTGAAAGCCGTCCTTCACCTAGCTTGTTGGGAACACAAAGTTTCTTTTCTGTTGCAAACTCCATTCCATACATATACATGGGGAGGTACAAGCTCCAACTCGATTTTACAGTGAAAACTGCAGGAACTTGAAACCGGCACTGGGAAACAGACTGAGAAAGCAGAGAAAAAGTGTCTCCTGCAACCCGTTCCCTTGGTGCTAGGTGAACGAACGTCTCTCCACTTGCTCAGTTCTGAGAGATATGTGTGTGTGAAAGCCGTCCTTCACCTAGCTTGTTGGGAACACAAAGTTTCTTTTCAGTTGCAAACTCCATTCCAAAAATATATATGGGGAGGTACTAGCTCCAACTGGGTTTGACAGTGAAAACTGAAGGAACTTCAAACCGGCACTAGGAAACAGACTGAGAAGCAGAGAAAAGTGTCTCCTGCAACCCGTTCCCTTGGTGCTAGGTGAACGAACGTCTCTCTTCTTGCTCAGTTCTGAGAGATAAGTGTGTGTGAATGCCGTCCTTCACCTAGCTTGTTGGGAACACAAAGTTTCTTTTCAGTTGCAAATTCCATTCCATACATATATATGGGGTGGTACTAGCTCCAACTCGGTTTTACGGTGAAAACTGCAGGAACTTCAAACCGGCACTAGGAAACAGACTGAGAAAGCACAGAAAATGTGTCTCCTGCAACCCGTTCCCTTGGTGCTAGATGAACGAACGTCTCTCCACTTGCTCAGTTCTGAGAGATAAGTGTGTGTGAAAGCCGTCCTTCACCTAGCTTGATGGGAACACAAAGTTTCTTTTCAGTTGCAAACTCCATTCCATACATATATATTGGGAGGTACAAGCTCCAACTCGGTTTTACAGCGAAAACTGCAGGAACTTCAAACCGGCACTAGGAAACAGACTGAGAAAGCAGAGAAAAAGTGTCTCCTGCAACCCGTTCCCTTGGTGCTAGATGAAAGAACTTCTCTCCACTTGCTCAGTTCTGAGAGACAAGTGTGTGTGAAAGCCGTCCTTCACCTAGCTTGTTGGGAACACAAAGTTTCTTTTCAGTTGCAAACTCCATTCCATACATATATATGGGGAGGTACAAGCTCCAACTCGATTTTACAGTGAAAACTGCAGGAACTTGAAACCGGCACTGGGAAACAGACTGAGAAAGCAGAGAAAAAGTGTCTCCTGCAACGCGTTCCCTTTGTGCTAGATGAACGAACGTCTCTCCACTTGCTCAGTTCTGAGGGATATGTGTGAGTGAAAGCCGTCCTTCACCTTGCTTATTGGGAACACAAAGTTTCTTTTCAGTTGCAAACTCCATTCCATACATATATATGGGGAGGTACTAGATCCAACTCGGTTTTACAGTGAAAACTGCAGGAACTTCAAACCGGCACTAGGAAACAGACTGAGAAAGCAGAGAAAAAGTTTCTCCTGCAACCCGTTCCCTTGGTGCTAGATGAACGAACGTCTCTCCACTTGCTCAGTTCCGAGAGATAAGTGTGTGTGAAAGCCGTCCTTCAACTAGCTTGTTGGGAACACAAAGTTTCTTTTCAGTTGCAAACTCCAATCCATACATATATATGGGGAGGTACTAGCTCCAACTCGGTTTTACAGTGAAAACTGCAGGAACTTCAAACCGGCACTAGGAAACAGACTGAGAAAGCAGAGGAAATGTGTCTCCTGTAACCCGTTCCTTTGGTGCTAGATGAACGAACGTCTCTCCACTTGCTAAGTTCTGAGAGATAAGTGTGTGTGAAAGCCTTCCTTCACCTATCTTGTTGGGAACACAAAGTTTCTTTTCAGTTGCAAACTCCATTCCATACATATATATGGGGAGGTATTAGCTCCAACTCTGTTTTACGGTGAAAACTGCAGGAACTTCTAACCGGCACTAGGAAAGAGACTGAGAAAGCAGAGAAAAAGTGTCCCCTGCAACACGTTCCCTTGGTTCTAGGTGAACGAACGTCTCTCCACTTGCTCAGTTCTGAGAGATAAGTGTGTGTGAAAGCCGTCCTTCACCTAGCTTGTTGGGAACACAAAGTTTCTTTTCAGTTGCAAACTCCATTCCATACATATATATGGGGAGGTACTAGCTCCAACTCGGTTTTACAGTGAAAACTGCAGGAAATTGAAACCGGCACTAGGAAACAGACTGAGAAAGCAGAGAAAAACTGTCCTCTACAACCCGTTCCCTTGGTGCTAGATGAACGAACGTCTCTCCACTTGCTCATTTCCGAGAGATAAGTGTGTGTGAAAGCCGTCCTTCAACTAGCTTGTTGGGAACACAAAGTTTCTTTTCAGCTGCAAACTCCATTCCATACATATATATGGGGAGGTACTAGCTCCAACTGGGTTTGACAGTGAAAACTGAAGGAACTTCAAACCAGCACTAGGAAACAGACTGAGAAAGCAGAGAAAAAGTGTCTCCTGCAACCCGTTCCCTTGGTGCTAGATGAACGAACGTCTCTCCACTTGCTCAGTTCCGAGAGATAAGTGTGTGTGAAAGCCGTCCTTCACCTAGCTTGTTGGGGACACAAAGTTTCTTTTCAGTTGCAAACTCCATTCCATACATATATATGGGGAGGTACTAGCTCCAACTCGATTTTACAGTGAAAACTGCAGGAACTTCAAACCGGCACAAGGAAACAGACTGAGAAATAGAGAAAAAGTTTCTCCTGCAACCCGTTCCCTTGGTGCTAGATGAACGAACGTCTCTCCACTTGCTCATTTCTGAGAGATAAGTGTGTGTGAAAGTCGCCTTCAACTAGCTTGTTGGGAACACAAAGTTTCTTTTCAGCTGCAAACTCCATTCCATACATATATATGGGGAGGTACTAGCTCCAACTGGGTTTGACAGTGAAAACTGCAGGAACTTCAAACCGGCACTAGGAAACAGACTGTGAAAGCAGAGAAAAAGTGTCTCCTGCAACCCGTTCCCTTGGTGCTAGGTGAACGAACGTCTCTCCACTTGCTCAGTTCTGAGAGATATGTGTGTGTGAAAGCCGTCCTTCACCTAGCTTGTTGGGAACACAAAGTTTCTTTTCAGTTGCAAACTCCATTCCAAAAATATATATGGGGAGGTACTAGCTCCAACTGGGTTTGACAGTGAAAACTGAAGGAACTTCAAACCGGCACTAGGAAACAGACTGAGAAGCAGAGAAAAGTGTCTCCTGCAACCCGTTCCCTTGGTGCTAGGTGAACGAACGTCTCTCTTCTTGCTCAGTTCTGAGAGATAAGTGTGTGTATGCCGTCCTTCACCTAGCTTGTTGGGAACACAAAGTTTCTTTTCAGTTGCAAATTCCATTCCATACATATATATGGGGAGGTACTAGCTCCAACTCGGTTTTACGGTGAAAACTGCAGGAACTTCAAACCGGCACTAGGAAACAGACTGAGAAAGCACAGAAAAAGTGTCTCCTGCAACCCGTTCCCTTGGTGCTAGATGAACGAACGTCTCTCCACTTGCTCAGTTCTGAGAGATAAGTGTGTGTGAAAGCCGTCCTTCACCTAGCTTGATGGGAACACAAAGTTTCTTTTCAGTTGCAAACTCCATTCCATACATATATATTGGGAGGTACAAGCTCCAACTCGGTTTTACAGCGAAAACTGCAGGAACTTCAAACCGGCACTAGGAAACAGACTGAGAAAGCAGAGAAAAGTGTCTCCTGCAACCCGTTCCCTTGGTGCTAGATGAAAGAACTTCTCTCCACTTGCTCAGTTCTGAGAGACAAGTGTGTGTGAAAGCCGTCCTTCACCTAGCTTGTTGGGAACACAAAGTTTCTTTTCAGTTGCAAACTCCATTCCATACATATATATGGGGAGGTACAAGCTCCAACTCGATTTTACAGTGAAAACTGCAGGAACTTGAAACCGGCACTGGGAAACAGACTGAGAAAGCAGAGAAAAAGTGTCTCCTGCAACGGGTTCCCTTTGTGCTAGATGAACGAACGTCTCTCCAATTGCTCAGTTCTGAGGGATATGTGTGAGTGAAAGCCGTCCTTCACCTTGCTTATTGGGAACACAAAGTTTCTTTTCAGTTGCAAACTCCATTCCATACATATATATGGGGAGGTACTAGATCCAACTCGGTTTTACAGTGAAAACTGCAGGAACTTCAAACCGGCACTAGGAAACAGACTGAGAAAGCAGAGAAAAAGTTTCTCCTGCAACCCGTTCCCTTGGTGCTAGATGAACGAACGTCTCTCCACTTGCTCAGTTCCGAGAGATAAGTGTGTGTGAAAGCCGTCCTTCAACTAGCTTGTTGGGAACACAAAGTTTCTTTTCAGTTGCAAACTCCAATCCATACATATATATGGGGAGGTACTAGCTCCAACTCGGTTTTACAGTGAAAACTGCAGGAACTTCAAACCGGCACTAGGAAACAGACTGAGAAAGCAGAGGAAATGTGTCTCCTGTAACCCGTTCCTTTGGTGCTAGATGAACGAACGTCTCTCCACTTGCTAAGTTCTGAGAGATAAGTGTGTGTGAAAGCCTTCCTTCACCTATCTTGTTGGGAACACAAAGTTTCTTTTCAGTTGCAAACTCCATTCCATACATATATATGGGGAGGTATTAGCTCCAACTCTGTTTTACGGTGAAAACTGCAGGAACTTCTAACCGGCACTAGGAAAGAGACTGAGAAAGCAGAGAAAAAGTGTCCCCTGCAACACGTTCCCTTGGTTCTAGGTGAACGAACGTCTCTCCACTTGCTCAGTTCTGAGAGATAAGTGTGTGTGAAAGCCGTCCTTCACCTAGCTTGTTGGGAACACAAAGTTTCTTTTCAGTTGCAAACTCCATTCCATACATATATATGGGGAGGTACTAGCTCCAACTCGGTTTTACAGTGAAAACTGCAGGAAATTGAAACCGGCACTAGGAAACAGACTGAGAAAGCAGAGAAAAAGTGTCTCCTGCAACCCGTTCCCTTGGTGCTAGATGAACGAACGTCTCTCCACTTGCTCAGTTCCGAGAGATAAGTGTGTGTGAAAGCCGTCCTTCACCTAGCTTGTTGGGGACACAAAGTTTCTTTTCAGTTGCAAACTCCATTCCATACATATATATGGGGAGGTAGTAGCTCCAACTCCGTTTTACAGTGAAAACTGCATGAACTTCAAACCGGCACAAGGAAACAGACTGAGAAAGCAGAGAAAAAGTGTCTCCTGCAACCCGTTCCCTTGGTGCTAGATGAACGAACGTCTCTCCACTTGCTCAGTTCTGAGAGATAATTGTGTGTGAAAGCCGTCCTTCAAATAGCTTGTTGGGAACACTAAGTTTCTTTTCAGTTGCCAACTCCATTCCATACATATATATGGGGAGGTAGTAGCTCCAACTCCGTTTTACAGTGAAAACTGCATGAACTTCAAACCGGCACAAGGAAACAGACTGAGAAAGCAGAGAAAATGTGTCTCCTGTAACTCGTTCCGTTGGTGCTAGATGAACGAACGTCTCTCCATTTGCTCAGTTCTGAGAGATAAGTGTGTGTGAAAGCCGTCCTTCACCTAGCTTGTTGGGAACACAAAGTTTCTTTTCAGTTGCAAACTCCATTCCATACATATATATGGGGAGGTACTAGCTCCAACTCGGTTTTACAGTGAAAACTGCAGGAACTTCAAACCGGCACTAGGAAACAGACTGAGAAAGCAGAGAAAATGTTTCTCCTGCAACCCGTTCCCTTGGTGCTAGATGAACGAACGTCTCTCCACTTGCTCAGTTCCGAGAGATAAGTGTGTGTGAAAGCCGTACTTCAACTAGCTTTTTGGGAACACAAAGTTTCTTTCAGTTGCTAACTCCAATCCATACATATATATGGGGAGGTACTAGCTCCAACTCGGTTTTACAGTGAAAACTGCAGGAACTTCAAACCGGCACTAGGAAACAGACTGAGAAAGCAGAGGAAATGTGTCTCCTGTAACCCGTTCCTTTGGTGCTAGATGAACGAACGTCTCTCCACTTGCTAAGTTCTGAGAGATAAGTGTGTGTGAAAGCCTACCTTCACCTAGCTTGTTGGGAACAAAAAGTTTCTTTTCAGTTGCAAACTCCATTCCATACATATATATGGGGAGGTACTAGCTCCAACTCGGTTTTACGGTGAAAACTGCAGGAACTTCTAACCGGCACTAGGAAAGAGAATGAGAAAGCAGAGAAAAAGTGTCCCCTGCAACACGTTCCCTTGGTGCTAGGTGAACGAACGTCTCTCCACTTGCTCAGTTCTAAGAGATAAGTGTGTGTGAAAGCCGTCCTTCACCTAGCTTGTTGGGAACACAAAGTTTCTTTTCAGTTGCAAACTCCATTCCATACATATATATGGGGAGGTACTAGCTCCAACTCGGTTTTACAGTGAAAACTGCAGGAAATTCAAACCGGCACTAGGAAACAGAATGAGAAAGCAGAGAAAAACTGTCCTCTGCAACCCGTTCCCTTGGTGCTAGATGAACGAACGTCTCTCAACTTGCTCAGTTCCGAGAGATAAGTGTGTGTGAAAGCCGTCCTTCAACTAGCTTGTTGGGAACACAAAGTTTCTTTTCAGCTGCAAACTCCATTCCATACATATATATGGGGAGGTACTAGCTCCAACTGGGTTTGACAGTGAAAACTGAAGGAACTTCAAACCGGCACTAGGAAACAGACTGAGAAAGCAGAGAAAAAGTGTCTCCTGCCACCCGTTCCCTTGGTGCTAGATGAACGAACGTCTCTCCACTTGCTCAGTTCCGAGAGATATGTGTG
Source organism: Camelus dromedarius (assembly GCF_036321535.1). Classification (NCBI taxonomy): domain Eukaryota; kingdom Metazoa; phylum Chordata; class Mammalia; order Artiodactyla; family Camelidae; genus Camelus; species Camelus dromedarius. The sequence continues at coordinate 34,107,014 of NC_087458.1, read as the reverse complement.
TGTGAAAGCCGTCCTTCACCTAGCTTGTTGGGGACACAAAGTTTCTTTTCAGTTGCAAACTCCATTCCATACATATATATGGCTAGTTACTAGATCCAACACGGTTTTACAGTGAAAACTGCAGGAACTTCAAACCGGCACTAGGAAACAGACTGAGAAAGCAGAGAAATAGTGTCTCCTGCAACCCGTTCCCTTGGTGCTAGATGAACGAACGTCTCTCCACATGCTCAGTTCTGAGAGATAAGTGTGTGTGAAAGCCGTCCTTCAACTAGCTTGTTGGGAACACAAAGTTTCTTTTCAGTTGCAAACTCCAATCCATACATATATATGGGGATGTAGTAGCTCCAACCCCGTTTTACAGTGAAAACTGCAGGAACTTCAAACCGGCACTAGGAAACAGACTGAGAAAGCAGAGGAAATGTGTCTCCTGTAACCCGTTCCTTTGGTGCTAGATGAACGAACGTCTCTCCACTTGCTAAGTTCTGAGAGATAAGTGTGTGTGAAAGCCGTCCTTCACCTAGCTTGTTGGGAACACAAAGTTTCTTTTCAGTTGCAAACTCCATTCCATACATATATATGGGGAGGTACAAGCTCCAACTCGGTTTTACGGTGAAAACTGCAGGAACTTCTAACCGGCACTAGGAAAGAGACTGAGAAAGCAGAGAAAAAGTGTATCCTGCAACACGTTCCCTTGGTGCTAGGTGAACGAACGTCTCTCCTCTTGCTCAGTTCTGAGAGATAAGTGTGTGTGAAAGCCGTCCTTCAACTAGCTTGTTGGGAACACAAGGTTTCTTTTCAGTTGCAAACTCCATTCCATACATATATATGGGGAGGTACTAGCTCCAACTCGGTTTACAGTGAAAACTGCAGGAACTTCAAACCGGCACTAGGAAACATACTGAGAAAGCAGAGAAAAAGTTTCTCCTGCAACCCTTTCCCTTGGTGCTAGATGAACGAACGTCTCTGTACCTGCTCATTTCTGAGGGATAAGTGTGTGTGAAAGCCGTCCTTCAACTAGCTTGTTGGGAACACAAAGTTTCTTTTCAGTTGCAAACTCCAATCCATACATATATATGGGGAGGTACTAGCTCCAACTCGGTTTTACAGTGAAAACTGCAGGAACTTCAAACCGGCACTAGGAAACAGACTGAGAAAGCAGAGGAAATGTGTCTCCTGTAACCGGTTCCTTTGGTGCTAGATGAACGAACGTCTCTCCACTTGCTAAGTTCTGAGAGATAAGTGTGTGTGAAAGCCTTCCTTCACCTATCTTGTTGGGAACACAAAGTTTCTTTTCAGTTGCAAACTCCATTCCATACATATATATGGGGAGGTACTAGCTCCAACTCGCTTTTACGGTGAAAACTGCAGGAACTTCTAACCGGCACTAAGAAAGAGAATGAGAAAGCAGAGAAAAAGTGTCCGATGCAACACGTTCCCTTGGTGCTAGGTGAACGAACGTCTCTCCACTTGCTCAGTTCTGAGAGATAAGTGTGTGTGAAAGCCGTCCTTCACCTAGCTTGATGGGAACACAAAGTTTCTTTTCAGTTGCAAACTCCATTCCATACATATATATGGGGAGGTTCTAGATCCAACTCGGTTTTACAGTGAAAACTGCAGGAACTTCAAACCTGCACTAGGAAAAAGACTGAGAAAGCAGAGAAAAAGTTTCTCCTGTAACCAGTTCCCTTGGTGCTATATGAACGAACGTCACTCCAATTGCTCAGTTCAGAGAGATAAGTGTGTGTGAAAGCCGTCCTTCACCTAGCTTGTTGGGAACACAAAGTTTCTTTTCAGTTGCAAACTCCATTACATACATATATATGGGGAGGTACTAGCTCCAACTCTGTTTTACAGTGAAAACTGCAGGAACTTCAAACCGGCACTAGGAAACAGACTGAGAAAGCAGAGAAAAAGTGTCTCCTGCAACACGTTCCCTTGCTGCTAGATGAACGAACGTCTCTCCACATGCTCAGTTCTGAGAGATAAGTGTGTGTGAAAGCCGTCCTTCAACTAGCTTGTTGGGAACACAAAGTTTCTTTTCAGTTGCAAACTCCAATCCATACATATATATGGGGATGTAGTAGCTCCAACCCCGTTTTACAGTGAAAACTGCAGGAACTTCAAACCGGCACTAGGAAACAGACTGAGAAAGCAGAGGAAATGTGTCTCCTGTAACCCGTTCCTTTGGTGCTAGATGAACGAACGTCTCTCCACTTGCTAAGTTCTGAGAGATAAGTGTGTGTGAAAGCCTTCCTTCACCTAGCTTGATGGGAACACAAAGTTTCTTTTCAGCTGCAAACTCCATTCCATACATATATATGGGGAGGTACTAGCTCCAACTGGGTTTGACAGTGAAAACTGATGGAACTTCAAACCGGCACTAGGAAACAGACTGAGAAAGCAGAGAAAAAGTGTCTCCTGCAACCCGTTCCCTTGGTGCTAGATGAACGAACGTCTCTCCACTTGCTCAGTTCCGAGAGATATGTGTGTGTGAAAGCCGTCCTTCACCTAGCTTGTTGGGGACACAAAGTTTCTTTTCAGTTGCAAACTCCATTCCATACATATATATGGCTAGTTACTAGATCCAACACGGTTTTACAGTGAAAACTGCAGGAACTTCAAACCGGCACTAGGAAACAGACTGAGAAAGCAGAGAAATAGTGTCTCCTGCAACCCGTTCCCTTGGTGCTAGATGAACGAACGTCTCTCCACATGCTCAGTTCTGAGAGATAAGTGTGTGTGAAAGCCGTCCTTCAACTAGCTTGTTGGGAACACAAAGATTCTTTTCAGTTGCAAACTCCAATCCATACATATATATGGGGATGTAGTAGCTCCAACCCCGTTTTACAGTGAAAACTGCAGGAACTTCAAACCGGCACTAGGAAACAGACTGAGAAAGCAGAGGAAATGTGTCTCCTGTAACCCGTTCCTTTGGTGCTAGATGAACGAACGTCTCTCCACTTGCTAAGTTCTGAGAGATAAGTGTGTGTGAAAGCCTTCCTTCACCTAGCTTGTTGGGAACACAAAGTTTCTTTTCAGTTGCAAACTCCATTCCATACATATATATGGGGAGGTACAAGCTCCAACTCGGTTTTACGGTGAAAACTGCAGGAACTTCTAACCGGCACTAGGAAAGAGACTGAGAAAGCAGAGAAAAAGTGTATCCTGCAACACGTTCCCTTGGTGCTAGGTGAACGAACGTCTCTCCTCTTGCTCAGTTCTGAGAGATAAGTGTGTGTGAAAGCCGTCCTTCAACTAGCTTGTTGGGAACACAAGGTTTCTTTTCAGTTGCAAACTCCATTCCATACATATATATGGGGAGGTACTAGCTCCAACTGGGTTTGACAGTGAAAACTGAAGGAACTTCAAACCGGCACTAGGAAACAGACTGAGAAAGCAGAGAAAAAGTGTCTCCTGCAACCCGTTCCCTTGGTGCTAGATGAACGAACGTCTCTCCACTTGCTCAGTTCCGAGAGATATGTGTGTGTGAAAGCCGTCCTTCACATAGCTTGTTGGGGACACAAAGTTTCTTTTCAGTTGCAAACTCCATTCCATACATATATATGGCTAGTTACTAGATCCAACACGGTTTTACAGTGAAAACTGCAGGAACTTCAAACCGGCACTAGGAAACAGACTGAGAAAGCAGAGAAATAGTGTCTCCTGCAACCCGTTCCCTTGGTGCTAGATGAACGAACGTCTCTCCACATGCTCAGTTCTGAGAGATAAGTGTGTGTGAAAGCCGTCCTTCAACTAGCTTGTTGGGAACACAAAGTTTCTTTTCAGTTGCAAACTCCAATCCATACATATATATGGGGATGTAGTAGCTCCAACCCCGTTTTACAGTGAAAACTGCAGGAACTTCAAACCGGCACTAGGAAACAGACTGAGAAAGCAGAGGAAATGTGTCTCCTGTAACCCGTTCCTTTGGTGCTAGATGAACGAACGTCTCTCCACTTGCTAAGTTCTGAGAGATAAGTGTGTGTGAAAGCCTTCCTTCACCTAGCTTGTTGGGAACACAAAGTTTCTTTTCAGTTGCAAACTCCATTCCATACATATATATGGGGAGGTACAAGCTCCAACTCGGTTTTACGGTGAAAACTGCAGGAACTTCTAACCGGCACTAGGAAAGAGACTGAGAAAGCAGAGAAAAAGTGTATCCTGCAACACGTTCCCTTGGTGCTAGGTGAACGAACGTCTCTCCTCTTGCTCAGTTCTGAGAGATAAGTGTGTGTGAAAGCCGTCCTTCAACTAGCTTGTTGGGAACACAAGGTTTCTTTTCAGTTGCAAACTCCATTCCATACATATATATGGGGAGGTACTAGCTCCAACTCGGTTTACAGTGAAAACTGCAGGAACTTCAAACCGGCACTAGGAAACAGACTGAGAAAGAAGAGAAAAAGTGTCTCCTGCAACCCGTTCCCTTGGTGCTAGATGAACGAACGTCTCTCCACTTGCTCAGTTCTGAGAGATAAGTGTGTGTGAATGCCGTCCTTCACCTAGCTTGTTGGGAACACAAAGTTTCTTTTCAGTTGCAAACTCCATTCCAAAAATATATATGGGGAGGTACTAGCTCCAACTCATTTTTACAGTGAAAACTGCAGGAACTTCAAACCGGCACTAGGAAACAGACTGAGAAGCAGAGAAAAGTGTCTCCTGCAACCCGTTCCCTTGGTGCTAGATGAACGAACGTCTCTCTTCTTGCTCAGTTCTGAGAGATAAGTGTGTGTGAATGCCGTCCTTCACCTAGCTTGTTGGGAACAAAAAGTTTCTTTTCAGTTGCAAATTCCATTCCATACATATATATGGGGAGGTACTAGCTCCAACTCGGTTTTACAGTGAAAACTGCAGGAACTTCAAACCGGCACTAGGAAACAGACTGAGAAAGCACAGAAAATGTGTCTCCTGCAACCCGTTCCCTTGGTGCTAGATGAACGAACGTCTCTCCACTTGCTCAGTTCTGAGAGATAAGTGTGTGTGAAAGCCGTCCTTCACCTAGCTTGATGGGAACACAAAGTTTCTTTTCAGTTGCAAACTCCATTCCATACATATATATGGGGAGGTACTAGATCCAACTCGGTTTTACAGTGAAAACTGCAGGAACTTCAAACCTGCACTAGGAAAAAGACTGAGAAAGCAGAGAAAAAGTTTCTCCTGTAACCAGTTCCCTTGGTGCTATATGAACGAACGTCTCTCCAATTGCTCAGTTCAGAGAGATAAGTGTGTGTGAAAGCCGTCCTTCAACTAGCTTGTTGGGAACACAAAGTTTCTTTTCAGTTGCAAACTCCATTACATACATATATATGGGGAGGTACTAGCTCCAACTCGGTTTTACAGTGAAAACTGCAGGAACTTCAAACCGGCACTAGGAAACAGACTGAGAAAGCAGAGAAAAATTTTCTCCTGCAACCCGTTCCCTTGCTGCTAGATGAACGAACGTCTCTCCACATGCTCAGTTCTGAGAGATAAGTGTGTGTGAAAGCCGTCCTTCAACTAGCTTGTTGGGAACACAAAGTTTCTTTTCAGTTGCAAACTCCAATCCATACATATATATGGGGATGTAGTAGCTCCAACCCCGTTTTACAGTGAAAACTGCAGGAACTTCAAACCGGCACTAGGAAACAGACTGAGAAAGCAGAGGAAATGTGTCTCCTGTAACCCGTTCCTTTGGTGCTAGATGAACGAACGTCTCTCCACTTGCTAAGTTCTGAGAGATAAGTGTGTGTGAAAGCCTTCCTTCACCTAGCTTGTTGGGAACATAAAGTTTCTTTTCAGTTGCAAACTCCATTCCATACATATATATGGGGAGGTACAAGCTCCAACTCGGTTTTACGGTGAAAACTGCAGGAACTTCTAACCGGCACTAGGAAAGAGACTGAGAAAGCAGAGAAAAATTTTATCCTGCAACACGTTCCCTTGGTGCTAGGTGAACGAACGTCTCTCCTCTTGCTCAGTTCTGAGAGATAAGTGTGTGTGAAAGCCGTCCTTCAACTAGCTTGTTGGGAACACAAGGTTTCTTTTCAGTTGCAAACTCCATTCCATACATATATATGGGGATGTAGTAGCTCCAACCCCGTTTTACAGTGAAAACTGCAGGAACTTCAAACCGGCACTAGGAAACAGACTGAGAAAGCAGAGGAAATGTGTCTCCTGTAACCCGTTCCTTTGGTGCTAGATGAACGAACGTCTCTCCACTTGCTAAGTTCTGAGAGATAAGTGTGTGTGAAAGCCTTCCTTCACCTAGCTTGTTGGGAACATAAAGTTTCTTTTCAGTTGCAAACTCCATTCCATACATATATATGGGGAGGTACAAGCTCCAACTCGGTTTTACGGTGAAAACTGCAGGAACTTCTAACCGGCACTAGGAAAGAGACTGAGAAAGCAGAGAAAAATTTTATCCTGCAACACGTTCCCTTGGTGCTAGGTGAACGAACGTCTCTCCTCTTGCTCAGTTCTGAGAGATAAGTGTGTGTGAAAGCCGTCCTTCAACTAGCTTGTTGGGAACACAAGGTTTCTTTTCAGTTGCAAACTCCATTCCATACATATATATGGGGAGGTACTAGCTCCAACTCGGTTTACAGTGAAAACTGCAGGAACTTCAAACCGGCACTAGGAAACAGACTGAGAAAGCAGAGAAAAAGTGTCTCCTGCAACCCGTTCCCTTGGTGCTAGGTGAACGAACGTCTCTCCTCTTGCTCAGTTCTGAGAGATAAGTGTGTGTGAAAGCCGTCCTTCAACTAGCTTGTTGGGAACACAAGGTTTCTTTTCAGTTGCAAACTCCATTCCATACATATATATGGGGAGGTACAAGCTCCAAATCGGTTTAACGGTGAAAACTGCAGGAACTTCTAACCGGCACTAGGAAAGAGACTGAGAAAGCAGAGAAAAAGTGTATCCTGCAACACGTTCCCTTGGTGCTAGGTGAACGAACGTCTCTCCTCTTGCTCAGTTCTGAGAGATAAGTGTGTGTGAAAGCCGTCCTTCAACTAGCTTGTTGGGAACACAAGGTTTCTTTTCAGTTGCAAACTCCATTCCATACATATATATGGGGAGGTACTAGCTCCAACTGGGTTTGACAGTGAAAACTGAAGGAACTTCAAACCGGCACTAGGAAACAGACTGAGAAAGCAGAGAAAAAGTGTCTCCTGCAACCCGTTCCCTTGGTGCTAGATGAACGAACGTCTCTCCACTTGCTCAGTTCCGAGAGATATGTGTGTGTGAAAGCCGTCCTTCACATAGCTTGTTGGGGACACAAAGTTTCTTTTCAGTTGCAAACTCCATTCCATACATATATATGGCTAGTTACTAGATCCAACACGGTTTTACAGTGAAAACTGCAGGAACTTCAAACCGGCACTAGGAAACAGACTGAGAAAGCAGAGAAATAGTGTCTCCTGCAACCCGTTCCCTTGGTGCTAGATGAACGAACGTCTCTCCACATGCTCAGTTCTGAGAGATAAGTGTGTGTGAAAGCCGTCCTTCAACTAGCTTGTTGGGAACACAAATTTTCTTTTCAGTTGCAAACTCCAATCCATACATATATATGGGGATGTAGTAGCTCCAACCCCGTTTTACAGTGAAAACTGCAGGAACTTCAAACCGGCACTAGGAAACAGACTGAGAAAGCAGAGGAAATGTGTCTCCTGTAACCCGTTCCTTTGTTGCTAGATGAACGAACGTCTCTCCACTTGCTAAGTTCTGAGAGATAAGTGTGTGTGAAAGCCTTCCTTCACCTAGCTTGTTGGGAACACAAAGTTTCTTTTCAGTTGCAAACTCCATTCCATAAATATATATGGGGAGGTACAAGCTCCAACTCGGTTTTACGGTGAAAACTGCAGGAACTTCTAACCGGCACTAGGAAAGAGACTGAGAAAGCAGAGAAAAAGTGTATCCTGCAACACGTTCCCTTGGTGCTAGGTGAACGAACGTCTCTCCTCTTGCTCAGTTCTGAGAGATAAGTGTGTGTGAAAGCCGTCCTTCAACTAGCTTGTTGGGAACACAAGGTTTCTTTTCAGTTGCAAACTCCATTCCATACATATATATGGGGAGGTACTAGCTCCAACTCGGTTTACAGTGAAAACTGCAGGAACTTCAAACCGGCACTAGGAAACAGACTGAGAAAGCAGAGAAAAAGTGTCTCCTGCAACCCGTTCCCTTGGTGCTAGATGAACGAACGTCTCTCCACTTGCTCAGTTCTGAGAGATAAGTGTGTGTGAAAGCCGTCCTTCACCTAGCTTGTTGGGAACACAAAGTTTCTTTTCAGTTGCAAACTCCATTCCAAAAATATATATGGGGAGGTACTAGCTCCAACTCATTTTTACAGTGAAAACTGCAGGAACTTCAAACCGGCACTAGGAAACAGACTGAGAAGCAGAGAAAAGTGTCTCCTGCAACCCGTTCCCTTGGTGCTAGATGAACGAACGTCTCTCTTCTTGCTCAGTTCTGAGAGATAAGTGTGTGTGAATGCCGTCCTTCACCTAGCTTGTTGGGAACAAAAAGTTTCTTTTCAGTTGCAAATTCCATTCCATACATATATATGGGGAGGTACTAGCTCCAACTCGGTTTTACAGTGAAAACTGCAGGAACTTCAAACCGGCACTAGGAAACAGACTGAGAAAGCACAGAAAATGTGTCTCCTGCAACCCGTTCCCTTGGTGCTAGATGAACGAACGTCTCTCCACTTGCTCAGTTCTGAGAGATAAGTGTGTGTGAAAGCCGTCCTTCACCTAGCTTGATGGGAACACAAAGTTTCTTTTCAGTTGCAAACTCCATTCCATACATATATATGAGGAGGTACTAGATCCAACTCGATTTTACAGTGAAAACTGCAGGAACTTCAAACCTGCACTAGGAAAAAGACTGAGAAAGCAGAGAAAAAGTTTCTCCTGTAACCAGTTCCCTTGGTGCTATATGAACGAACGTCTCTCCAATTGCTCAGTTCAGAGAGATAAGTGTGTGTGAAAGCCGTCCTTCAACTAGCTTGTTGGGAACACAAAGTTTCTTTTCAGTTGCAAACTCCATTACATACATATATATGGGGAGGTACTAGCTCCAACTCGGTTTTACAGTGAAAACTGCAGGAACTTCAAACCGGCACTAGGAAACAGACTGAGAAAGCAGAGAAAAATTGTCTCCTGCAACCCGTTCCCTTGCTGCTAGATGAACGAACGTCTCTCCACATGCTCAGTTCTGAGAGATAAGTGTGTGTGAAAGCCGTCCTTCAACTAGCTTGTTGGGAACACAAAGTTTCTTTTCAGTTGCAAACTCCAATCCATACATATATATGGGGATGTAGTAGCTCCAACCCCGTTTTACAGTGAAAACTGCAGGAACTTCAAACCGGCACTAGGAAACAGACTGAGAAAGCAGAGGAAATGTGTCTCCTGTAACCCGTTCCTTTGGTGCTAGATGAACGAACGTCTCTCCACTTGCTAAGTTCTGAGAGATAAGTGTGTGTGAAAGCCTTCCTTCACCTAGCTTGTTGGGAACACAAAGTTTCTTTTCAGTTGCAAACTCCATTCCATACATATATATGGGGAGGTACAAGCTCCAACTCGGTTTTACGGTGAAAACTGCAGGAACTTCTAACCGGCACTAGGAAAGAGACTGAGAAAGCAGAGAAAAAGTTTATCCTGCAACACGATCCCTTGGTGCTAGGTGAACGAACGTCTCTCCTCTTGCTCAGTTCTGAGAGATAAGTGTGTGTGAAAGCCGTCCTTCAACTAGCTTGTTGGGAACACAAGGTTTCTTTTCAGTTGCAAACTCCATTCCATACATATATATGGGGAGGTACTAGCTCCAACTCGGTTTACAGTGAAAACTGCAGGAACTTCAAACCGGCACCAGGAAACATACTGAGAAAGCAGAGGAAAAGTTTCTCCTGCAACCCTTTCCCTTGGTGCTAGATGAACGAACGTCTCTGTACCTGCTCATTTCTGAGGGATAAGTGTGTGTGAAAGCCGTCCTTCAACTAGCTTGTTGGGAACACAAAGTTTCTTTTCAGTTGCAAACTCCAATCCATACATATATATGGGGAGGTACTAGCTCCAACTCGGTTTTACAGTGAAAACTGCAGGAACTTCAAACCGGCACTAGGAAACAGACTGAGAAAGCAGAGGAAATGTGTCTCCTGTAACCGGTTCCTTTGGTGCTAGATGAACGAACGTCTCTCCGCTTGCTAAGTTCTGAGAGATAAGTGTGTGTGAAAGCCTTCCTTCACCTATCTTGTTGGGAACACAAAGTTTCTTTTCAGTTGCAAACTCCATTCCATACATATATATGGGGAGGTACTAGCTCCAACTCGGTTTTACGGTGTAAACTGCAGGAACTTCTAACCGGCACTAAGAAAGAGAATGAGAAAGCAGAGAAAAAGTGTCCGATGCAACACGTTCCCTTGGTGCTAGGTGAACGAACGTCTCTCCACTTGCTAAGTTCTGAGAGATAAGTGTGTGTGAAAGCCGTCCTTCACCTAGCTTGATGGGAACACAAAGTTTCTTTTCAGTTGCAAACTCCATTCCATACATATATATGGGGAGGTTCTAGATCCAACTCGGTTTTACAGTGGAAACTGCAGGAACTTCAAACCTGCACTAGGAAAAAGACTGAGAAAGCAGAGAAAAAGTGTCTCCTGCAACCCGTTCCCTTGCTGCTAGATGAACGAACGTCTCTCCACATGCTCAGTTCTGAGAGATAAGTGTGTGTGAAAGCCGTCCTTCAACTAGCTTGTTGGGAACACAAAGTTTCTTTTCAGTTGCAAACTCCAATCCATACATATATATGGGGATGTAGTAGCTCCAACCCCGTTTTACAGTGAAAACTGCAGGAACTTCAAACCGGCACTAGGAAACAGACTGAGAAAGCAGAGGAAATGTGTCTCCTGTAACCCGTTCCTTTGGTGCTAGATGAACGAACGTCTCTCCACTTGCTAAGTTCTGAGAGATAATTGTGTGTGAAAGCCTTCCTTCACCTAGCTTGTTGGGAACACAAAGTTTCTTTTCAGTTGCAAACTCCATTCCATACATATATATGGGGAGGTACTAGCTCCAACTGGGTTTGACAGTGAAAACTGAAGGAACTTCAAACCAGCACTAGGAAACAGAATGAGAAAGCAGAGAAAAAGTGTCTTCTGCAACCCGTTCCCTTGGTGCTAGATGAACGAACGTCTCTCCACTTGCTCAGTTCCGAGAGATATGTGTGTGTGAAAGCCGTCCTTCACCTAGCTTGTTGGGGACACAAAGTTTCTTTTCAGTTGTAAACTCCATTCCATACATATATATGGCTAGTTACTAGATCCAACACGGTTTTACAGTGAAAACTGCAGGAACTTCAAACCGGCACTAGGAAACAGACTGAGAAAGCAGAGAAAAAGTGTCTCCTGTAACCCGTTCCCTTGGTGCTAGATGAACGAACTTCTCTCCACTTGCTCAGTTCTGAGAGATAATTGTGTGTGAAAGCCGTCCTTCAACTAGCTTGTTGGGAACACTAAGTTTCTTTTCAGTTGCCAACTCCATTCCATACATATATATGGGGAGGTAGTAGCTCCAACTCCGTTTTACAGTGAAAACTGCATGAACTTCAAACCGGCACAAGGAAACAGACTGAGAAAGCAGAGAAAATGTGTCTCCTGTAACTCGTTCCGTTGGTGCTAGATGAACGAACTTCTCTCCATTTGCTCAGTTCTGAGAGATAAGTGTGTGTGAAAGCCGTCCTTCACCTAGCTTGTTGGGAACACAAAGTTTCTTTTCAGTTGCAAACTCCATTCCATACATATATATGGGGAGGTACTAGCTCCAACTCGGTTTGACAGTGAAAACTGCAGGAACTTCAAACCGGCACTAGGAAACAGACTGAGAAAGCAGAGAAAAGTGTCTCCTGCAAACCGTTCCCTTGGTGCTAGATGAACGAACGTCTCTCCACTTGCTCAGTTCTGAGAGATAAGTGTGTGTGAAAGCCGTCCTTCACCTAGCTTGTTGGGAACACAAAGTTTCTTTTCAGTTGCAAACTCCATTCCAAAAATATATATGGGGAGGTACTAGCTCCAACTCATTTTTACAGTGAAAACTGCAGGAACTTCAAACCGGCACTAGGAAACAGACTGAGAAGCAGAGAAAAGTGTCTCCTGCAACCCGTTCCCTTGGTGCTAGATGAACGAACGTCTCTCTTCTTGCTCAGTTCTGAGAGATAAGTGTGTGTGAATGCCGTCCTTCACCTAGCTTGTTGGGAACAAAAAGTTTCTTTTCAGTTGCAAACTCCATTCCATACATATATATGGGGAGGTACTAGCTCCAACTCGGTTTTACAGTGAAAACTGCAGGAACTTGAAACCGGCACTAGGAAACAGACTGAGAAAGCACAGAAAATGTGTCTCCTGCAACCCGTTCCCTTGGTGCTAGATGAACGAACGTCTCTCCACTTGCTCAGTTCTGAGAGATAAGTGTGTGTGAAAGCCGTCCTTCACCTAGCTTGATGGGAACACAAAGTTTCTTTTCAGTTGCAAACTCCATTCCATACATATATATGGGGAGGTACTAGATCCAACTCGGTTTTACAGTGAAAACTGCAGGAACTTCAAACCGGCACTAGGAAAAAGACTGAGAAAGCAGAGAAAAAGTTTCTCCTGCAACCCGTTCCCTTGGTGCTATATGAACGAACGTCTCTCCAATTGCTCAGTTCAGAGAGATAAGTGTGTGTGAAAGCCGTCCTTCACCTAGCTTGTTGGGAACACAAAGTTTCTTTTCAGTTCCAAACTCCATTACATACATATATATGGGGAGGTACTAGCTCCAACTCGGTTTTACAGTGAAAACTGTAGGAACTTCAAACCGGCACTAGGAAACAGACTGAGAAAGCAGAGAAAAAGTGTCTCCTGCAACCCGTTCCCTTGCTGCTAGATGAACGAACGTCTCTCCAAATGCTCAGTTCTGAGAGATAAGTGTGTGTGAAAGCCGTACTTCAACTAGCTTGTTGGGAACACAAAGTTTCTTTTCAGTTGCATACTCCAATCCATACATATATATGGGGATGTAGTAGCTCCAACCCCGTTTTACAGTGAAAACTGCAGGAACTTCAAACCGGCACTAGGAAACAGACTGAGAAAGCAGAGGAAATGTGTCTCCTGTAACCCGTTCCTTTGGTGCTAGATGAACGAACGTCTCTCCACTTGCTCAGTTCTGAGAGATAAGTGTGTGTGAAAGCCTTCCTTCACCTAGCTTGTTGGGAACACAAAGTTTCTTTTCAGTTGCAAACTCCATTCCATACATATATATGGGGAGGTACTAGCTCCAACTCGGTTTTACGGTGAAAACTGCAGGAACTTCTAACCGGCACTAGGAAAGAGACTGAGGAAGCAGAGAAAAAGTGTCTCCTGCAACACGTTCCCTTGGTGCTAGGTGAACGAACGTCTCTCCACTTGCTCAGTTCTGAGAGATAAGTTTGTGTGAAAGCCGTCCTTCACCTAGCTTGTTGGGAACACAAAGTTTCTTTTCAGTTGCAAACTCCATTCCATACATATATATGGGGAGGTACTAGCTCCAACTCGGTTTACAGTGAAAACTGCAGGAAATTCAAACCGGCACTAGGAAACAGACTGAGAAAGCAGAGAATAAGTGTCTCCTGCAACCCGTTCCCTTGGTGCTAGATGAACGAACGTCTCTCCACTTGCTCAGTTCCGAGAGATAAGTGTGTGTGAAAGCCGTCCTTCACCTAGCTTGTTGGGAACACAAAGTTTCTTTTCAGTTGCAAACTCCATTCCATACATATATATGGGGAGGTACTAGCTCCAACTTGGTTTTACAGTGAAAACTGCAGGAACTTCAAACCGGCACTAGGAAACAGACTGAGAAAGCAAAGAAAATGTGTCTCCTGCAACACGTTCCCTTGGTGGTAGATGAACGAACGTCTCTCCACTTGCTCAGTTCTGAGAGATAAGTGTGTGTGAAAGCCGTCCTTCACCTAGCTTGATGGGAACACAAAGTTTCTTTTCAGTTGCAAACTCCATTCCATACATATATATGGGGAGGTACTAGCTCCAACTCGGTTTTACAGTGAAAACTGCAGGAACTTCAAACCGGCACTAGGAAAAAGACTGAGAAAGCAGAGAAAAAGTGTCTCCTGCAAACCGTTCCCTTGGTTCTAGATGAAAGAACGTCTCTCCACTTGCTCAGTTCTGAGAGATAAGTGTGTGTGAAAGCCGTCCTTCACCTAGCTTGTTGTGAACACAAAGTTTCTTTTCAGTTGCAAACTCCATTCCATACATATATATGGGGAGGTATTAGCTCCAACACGGTTTTACAGTTAAAACTGCAGGAACTTCAAACCAGCACTAGGAAACAGACTGAGAAAGCAGAGAAAAAGTGTCTCCTGCAACACGTTCCCTTGGTGCTAGATGAACGAACGTCTCTCCACTTGCTCATTTTTGAGAGATAAGTGTGTGTGAAAGCCGCCCTTCACCTAGCTTGATGGGAACACAAAGTTTCTTTTCAGCTGCAAACTTCATTCCATAAATATATATGGGGAGGTACAAGCTCCAACTCGGTTTTACAGTGAAAACTGCAGGAACTTCAAACCGGCACTAGGAAACAGAATGAGAAAGCAGAGAAAAAGTGTCTCCTGCAACCCGTTCCCTTGGTGCTAGATGAACGAACGTCTCTCCACTTGCTCAGTTCTGAGAGATAAGTGTGTGTGAAAGCCGTCCTTCACCTAGGTTCTTGGGAACACAAAGTTTCTTTCAGTTGCAAACTCCATTCCATATATATATATGGGGAGGTACTAGCTCCAACTCGGTTTTACAGTGAAAACTGCAGGAACTTCAAACCGGCACTAGGAAACAGACTGAGAAAGCACAGAAAATGTGTCTCCTGCAACCCGTTCCCTTGGTGCTAGATGAACGAACGTCTCTCCACTTGCTCAGTTCTGAGAGATAAGTGTGTGTGAAAGCCGTCCTTCACCTAGCTTGATGGGAACACAAAGTTTCTTTTCAGTTGCAAACTCCATTCCATACATATATATGGGGAGGTTCTAGCTCCAACTCGGTTTTACAGCGAAAACTGCAGGAACTTCAAACAGGCACTAGGAAACAGACTGAGAAAGCAGAGAAAAAGTGTCTCCTGCAACCCGTTCCCTTGGTGCTAGATGAAAGAACTTCTCTCCACTTGCTCAGTTCTGAGAGATAAGTGTGTGTGAAAGCCGTCCTTCACCTAGCTTGTTGGGAACACAAAGTTTCTTTTCAGTTGCAAACTCCATTCCATACATATATATGGGGAGTTACAAGCTCCAACTCGATTTTACAGTGAAAACTGCAGGAACTTGAAACCGGCACTGGGAAACAGACTGAGAAAGCAGAGAAAAAGTTTCTCCTGCAATGCGTTCCCTTTGTGCTAGATGAACGAACGTCTCTCCACTTGCTCAGTTCTGAGGTATATGTGTGTGTGAAAGACGTCCTTCACCTAGCTTGTTGGGAACACAAAGTTTCTTTTCAGTTGCAAACTCGATTCCATAGATATATATGGGGAGGTACTAGCTCCAACTCGGTTTTACAGTGAAAACTGCAGGAACTTCAAACCGGCACTAGGAAACAGACTGAGAAACCAGAGAAAAAGTGTCTCCTGCAACCCGTTCCCTTGGTGCTAGATGAACGAACGTCTCTCCACTTGCTCAGTTCCGAGAGATAAGTGTGTGTGAAAGCCGTCCTTCACCTACCTTGTTGGGAACACAAAGTTTCTTTTCAGTTGCAAACTCCATTCCATTCATATATATGGGGAGGTACCAGCTCCAAATCTGTTTTACAGTGAAAACTGCAGGAACTTCAAACCGGCACTACGAAACAGACTGAGAAAGCAGAGGAAATGTGTCTCCTGTAACCCGTTCCTTTGGTGCCAGATGAACGAACGTCTCTCCACTTGCTCAGTTCTGAGAGATTAGTGTGTGTGAAAGCCGTCCTTCACCTAGCTTGTTGGGAACACAAAGTTTCTTTTCAGTTGCAAACTCCATTCCATACATATATATGGGGAGGTACTAGCTCCAACTCGGTTTTACGGTGAAAACTGCAGGAATTTCTAACTGGCACTAGGAAACAGACTGAGGAAGCAGAGAAAAATTGTCTCCTGCAACACGTTCCCTTGGTGCTAGGTGAACGAACGTCTCTCCACTGGCTCAGTTCTGAGAGATAAGTGTGTGTGAAAGCCGACCTTCACCTACCTTGTTGGGAACACAAAGTTTCTTTTCAGTTGCAAACTCCATTCCATTCATATATATGGGGAGTTACAAGCTCCAACTCGATTTTACAGTGAAAACTGCAGGAACTTGAAACCGGCACTGGGAAACAGACTGAGAAAGCAGAGAAAAAGTTTCTCCTGCAATGCGTTCCCTTTGTGCTAGATGAACGAACGTCTCTCCACTTGCTCAGTTCTGAGGGATATGTGTGTGTGAAAGACGTCCTTCACATTGCTTATTGGGAACACATAGTTTCTTTTCAGTTGCAAACTCCATTCCATACATATATATGGGGAGGTACTAGATCCAACTCGGTTTTACAGTGAAAACTGCAGGAACTTCAAACCTGCACTAGGAAACAGACTGTGAAAGCAGAGAAATAGTGTCTCCTGCAACCCGTTCACTTGGTGCTATATGAACGAACGTCTCTCCACTTGCTCAGTTCCGAGAGATAAGTGTGTGTGAAAGCCGTCCTTCACCTAGCTTGTTGGGAACACAAAGATTCTTTTCAGTTGCAAACTCCATTCCATACATATATATGGGGAGGTACTAGCTCCAACTCGGTTTTACGTTGAAAACTGCAGGAATTTCTAACCGGCACTAGGAAACAGACTGAGGAAGCAGAGAAAAAGTGTCTCCTGCAACACGTTCCCTTGGTGCTAGGTGAACGAACGTCTCGCCACTTGCTCAGTTCTGAGAGATAAGTGTGTGTGAAAGCCGTCCTTCACCTAGCTTGTTGGGAACACAAAGTTTCTTTTCAGTTGCAAACTCCATTCCATACATATATATGGGGAGGTACTAGCTCCAACTCGGTTTTACAGTGAAAACTGCAGGAACTTCAAACCGGCACTAGGAAACAGAATGAGAAAGCAGAGAAAAAGTGTCTCCTGCAACCCGTTCCCTTGGTGCTAGATGAACGAACGTCTCTCCACTTGCTCGGTTCCGAGAGATAAGTGTGTGTGAAAGCCGTCCTTCACCTAGCTTGTTGGGAACACAAAGTTTCTTTTCAGTTGCAAACTACATTCCATACATATATATGGGGAGGTAGAAGCTCCAAATCGGTTTGACAGTGAAAACTGCAGGAACTTCAAACCGGCACTAGGAAACAGACTGAGAAAGCAGAGGAAATGTGTTACCTGCAACCCTTTCCCTTGGTGCTAGATGAACGAACGTCTCTCCACTTGCTCAGTTCTGAGAGATAAGTGTGTGTGAAAGCCGTCCTTCACCTAGCATGATGGGAACACAAAGTTTCTTTTCAGTTGCAAACTCCATTCCATACATATATATGGGGAGGTACAAGCTCCAACTCGCTTTTACAGTGAAAACTGCAGGAACTTCAAACCGGCACTAGGAAAAAGACTGAGAAAGTAGAGAAAAAGTGTCTCCTGCAACCCGTTCCCTTGGTGCTAGATGAACGAACGTCTCTCCACTTGCTCAGTTCTGAGAGATAAGTGTGTGTGAAAGCCGTCCTTCACCTAGCTTGTTGAGAACACAAAGTTTCTTTTCAGTTGCAAACTCCATTCCATACATATATATGGGGAGGTATTAGCTCCAACTCTGTTTTACAGTGAAAACTGCAGGAATTTCAAACCAGCACTAGGAAACAGACTGAGAAAGCAGAGAAAAATTGTCTCCTGCAACCCGTTCCCTTGGTGCTAGATGAACGAACGTCTCTCCACTTGCTCAGTTCCGAGAGATAAGTGTGTGTGAAAGCCGTCCTTCACCTAGCTTGTTGGGAACACAAAGTTTCTTTTCAGTTGCAAACTCCATTCCATAGATATATATGGGGAGGTACTAGCTCCAACTCGGTTTTACAGTGAAAACTGCAGGAACTTCAAACCGGCACTAGGAAAGAGACTGAGAAACCAGAGAAAAAGTTTCTCCTGCAACCCGTTCCCTTGGTGCTAGGTGAACGAACGTCTCTCCACTTGCTCAGTTCCGAGAGATAAGTGTGTGTGAAAGCCGTCCTTCACCTACCTTGTTGGGAACACAAAGTTTCTTTTCAGTTGCAAACTCCATTCCATACATATATATGTGGAGGTACTAGCTACAACTCTGTTTTACAGTGAAAACTTTAGGAACTTCAAACCGGCTCTAGGAAACAGATTGAGAAAGCAGAGGAAAAGTGTCTCCTGCAACCCGTTCCCTTGGTGCTAGATGAACGAACGTCTCTCCACTTGCTCAGTTCTGAGAGATAAGTGTGTGTGAAAGCCGTCCTTCACCTAGCTTGTTGGGAACACAAAGTTTCTTTTCAGTTGCAAACTCCATTACATACATATATATGGGGAGGTACTAGCTCCAACTCGGTTTTACAGTGAAAACTGCAGGAACTTCAAACCGGCACTAGGAAACAGACTGAGAAAGCAGAGAAAAAGTGTCTCCTGCAACCCGTTCCCTTGCTGTTAGATGAACGAACGTCACTCCAATTGCTCAGTTCTGAGAGATAATTGTGTGTGAAAGCCGTCCTTCAACTAGCTTTTTGGGAACACAAAGTTTCTTTTCAGTTGCAAACTCCATTCCATACATAGTTAGGGGAGGTAGTATCTCCAACTCCGTTTTACAGTGAAAACTGCAGGAATTTCAAACCGGCATTAGGAAACAGACTGAGAAAGCAGAGGAAATGTGTCTCCTGTAACCCATTTATTTGGTGCTAGATGAACGAAAGTCTCTCCACTTGCTCAGATCTGAGAGATAAGTGTGTGTGAAAGCCGTCCTTCACCTAGCTTGTTGGGAACACAAAGTTTATTTTCAGTTGCAAACTCCATTCCATACATATATATGGGGAGGTACTAGCTCCAACTCGGTTTTACGGTGAAAACTGCAGGAACTTCTAACCGGCACTAGGAAACAGATTGAGAAAGCAGAGAAAAAGTGTCTCCTGCAAAACGTTCCCTTGGTGCTAGGTGAACGAAAGGCTCTCCACTTGCTCAGTTCTGAGAGATAAGTGTGTGTGAAAGCCGTCCTTCACCTAGCTTGTTGGGAACACAAAGTTTCTTTTCAGTTGCAAACTCCTTTCCATACATATATATGGGGAGGTACTAGCTCCAACTCGGTTTTACAGTGAAAACTGCAGGAACTTCAAACCGGCACTAGGAAACAGACTGAGAAACCAGAGAAATTGTGTCTCCTGCAACCCGTTCCCTTGGTGCTAGATGAACGAACGTCTCTCCACTTGCTCAGTTCCGAGAGATAAGTGTGTGTGAAAGCCGTCCTTCACCTAGCTTGTTGGGAACACAAAGTTTCTTTTCAGTTGCAATCTCCATTCCATACATATATATGGGGAGGTAGTAGCTCCAACTCGGTTTTACAGTGAAAACTGCAGGAACTTCAAACCGGCACTAGGAAACAGACTGAGAAAGCAGAGGAAATGTGTCTCCTGTAACCCGTTCTTTTGGTGCTAGATGAACGAACGTCTCTCCACTTGCTCAGTTCTGAGAGATAAGTGTGTGTGAAAGCCGTCCTTCAACTAGCTTGTTGGGAACACAAAGTTTCTTTTCAGTTGCAAACTCCATTCCATACATATATATGGGGAGGTACTAGCTCCAACTCGGTTTTACAGTGAAAACTGCAGGAACTTCAAACCGGCACTAGGAAACAGAATGAGAAACCAGAGAAACAGTGTCTCCTGCAACCCGTTCCCTTGGTGCTACATGAACGAACGTCTCTCCACTTGCTCAGTTCCGAGAGATAAGTGTGTGTGAAAGCCTTCCTTCACCTACATTGTTGGGAACACAAAGTTTATTTTAAGTTGCAAACTCCATTCCATACATATATATGGGGAGGTACTAGCTCCAACTCGGTTTTACAGTGAAAACTGCAGGAACTTCAAACCGGCTCTAGGAAACAGACTGAGAAAGCAGAGGAAATGTGTTTCCTGCAACACGTTCCCTTGGTGCTAGGTGAACGAACGTCTCTCCACTTGCTCAGTTCTGAGAGATAAGTGTGTGTGAAAGCCGTCCTTCAACTAGCTTGTTGTGAACACAAAGTTTCTTTTCAGTTGCAAACTCCATTCCATACATATATATGGCTAGTTACAAGATCCAAATCGGTTTTACAGTGAAAACTGCAGGAACTTCAAACCGGCACAAGGAAACAGACTGAGAAAGCAGAGAAAATGTGTCTCCTGTAACTCGTTCCTTTGGTGCTAGATGAACGAACGTCTCTCCACTTGCTCAGTTCTGAGAGATAAGTGTGTGTGAAAGCCGTCCTTCACCTAGCTTGTTGGGAACACAAAGTTTCTTTTCAGTTGCAAACTCCATTCCATACATATATATGGGGAGGTACTAGCTCCAACTCGATTTTACGGTGAAAACTGCAGGAACTTCTAACCGGCACTAGGAAACAGATTGAGAAAGCAGAGAAAAAGTGTTTCCTGCAACCCGTTCCCTTGGTGCTAGATGAACGAACGTCTCTCCACTTGCTCATTTCTGAGAGATAAATGTGTGTGAAAGCCGTCCTTCACCTAGCTTGATGGGAACACAAAGTTTCTTTTCAGCTGCAAACTTCATTCCATAAATATATATGGGGAGGTACCAGCTCCAACTCGGTTTGAGAGTGAAAACTGCAGGAACTTCAAACCGGCACTAGGAAACAGACTGATAAAGCAGAGAAAAAGTGTCTCCTGCAACCCGTTCCCTTGCTGCTAGATGAACGAACGTCTCTCCAATTGCTCAGTTCTGAGAGATAAGTGTGTGTGAAAGCCGTCCTTCAACTAGCTTGTTGGGAACAGAAAGTTTCTTTTCAGTTGCAAACTCCATTCCATACATAGATATGGGGAGGTAGTAGCTCCAACTCCGTTTTACAGTGAAAACTGCAGGAATTTCAAACCGGCATTAGGAAACAGACTGAGAAAGCAGAGGAAATGTGTCTCCTGTAACCCATTCCTTTGGTGCTAGATGAACGAAAGTCTCTCCAATTGCTCAGTTCTGAGAGATAAGTGTGTGTGAAAGCCGTCCTTCACCTAGCTTGATGGGAACACAAAGTTTCTTTTCAGTTGCAAACTCCATTCCATACATATATACGGGGAGGTACTAGCTCCAACTCGGTTTTACGGTGAAAACTGCAGGAACTTCTAACCGGCAGTAGGAAACAGATTGAGAAAGCAGAGGAAAAGTGTCTCCTGCAACACGTTCCCTTGGTGCTAGGTGAACGAAAGGCTCTCCACTTGCTCAGTTCTGAGAGATAAGTGTGTGTGAAAGCCGTCCTTCACCTAGCTTGTTGGGAACACAAAGTTTCTTTTAAGTTGCAAACTCCATTCCATACAGATATATATGGGGAGGTACTAGCTCCAACTCGGTTTTACAGTGAAAACTGCAGGATCTTCAAACTGGCACTAGGAAACAGACTGAGAAACCAGAGAAAAAGTGTCTCCTGCAACCCGTTCCCTTGGTGCTAGATGAACGAACGTCTCTCCACTTGCACAGTTCCGAGAGATAAGTGTGTGTGAAAGCCGTCCTTCACCTAACTTATTGGGAACACAAAGTTTCTTTTCAGTTGCAAACTCCATTCCATACATATATATGGGGAGGTACTAGCTCCAACTCGGTTTTACAGTGAAAACTGCAGGAATTTCAAACCGGCACTACGAAACAGACTGAGAAAGCAGAGGAAATGTGTCTCCTGTAACCCGTTCCTTTGGTGCTAGATGAACGAACGTCTCTCCACTTGCTCAGTTCTGAGAGATAAGTGTGTGTGAAAGCCGTCCTTCACCTAGCTTGTTGGAACACAAAGTTTCTTTTCAGTTGCAAACTCCATTCCATACATATATATGGGGAGGTACTAGCTCCAACTCGGTTTTACAGTGAAAACTGCAGGAACTTCAAACCGGCACTAGGAAACAGACTGAGAAACCAGAGAAAAAGTGTCTCCTGCAACCCGTTCCCTTGGTGCTACATGAACGAACGTCTCTCCACTTGCTCAGTTCTGAGAGGTAAGTGTGTGTGAAAGCCGTCCTTCACCTAGCATGATGGGAACACAAAGTTTCTTTTCAGTTGCAAACTCCATTCCATACATATATATGGGGAGGTACTAGCTCCAACTCGATTTTACGGTGAAAACTGCAGGAACTTCTAACCGGCACTAGGAAACAGATTGAGAAAGCAGAGAAAAAGTGTTTCCTGCAACCCGTTCCCTTGGTGCTAGATGAACGAACGTCTCTCCACTTGCTCATTTCTGAGAGATAAATGTGTGTGAAAGCCGTCCTTCACCTAGCTTGATGGGAACACAAAGTTTCTTTTCAGCTGCAAACTTCATTCCATAAATATATATGGGGAGGTACTAGCTCCAACTCGGTTTGAGAGTGAAAACTGCAGGAACTTCAAACCGGCACTAGGAAACAGACTGATAAAGCAGAGAAAAAGAGTCTCCTGCAACCCGTTCCCTTGGTGCTAGATGAACGAACGTCTCTCCACTTGCACAGTTCCGAGAGATAAGTGTGTGTGAAAGCCGTCCTTCACCTACCTTATTGGGAACACAAAGTTTCTTTTCAGTTGCAAACTCCATTGCATACATATATATGGGGAGGTACTAGCTCCAACTCGGTTTTACAGTGAAAACTGCAGGAATTTCAAACCGGCACTACGAAACAGACTGAGAAAGCAGAGGAAATGTGTCTCCTGTAACCCGTTCCTTTGGTGCTAGATGAACGAACGTCTCTCCACTTGCTCAGTTCTGAGAGATAAGTGTGTGTGAAAGCCGTCCTTCACCTAGCTTGTTGGAACACAAAGTTTCTTTTCAGTTGCAAACTCCATTCCATACATATATATGGGGAGGTACTAGCTCCAACTCGGTTTTACAGTGAAAACTGCAGGAACTTCAAACCGGCACTAGGAAACAGACTGAGAAACCAGAGAAAAAGTGTCTCTTGCAACCCGTTCCCTTGGTGCTACATGAACGAACGTCTCTCCACTTGCTCAGTTCTGAGAGGTAAGTGTGTGTGAAAGCCGTCCTTCACCTAGCATGATGGGAACACAAAGTTTCTTTTCAGTTGCAAACTCCATTCCATACATATATATGGGGAGGTACTAGCTCCAACTCGATTTTACGGTGAAAACTGCAGGAACTTCTAACCGGCACTAGGAAACAGATTGAGAAAGCAGAGAAAAAGTGTCTCCTGCAACCCGTTCCCTTGGTGCTAGATGAACGAACGTCTCTCCACTTGCTCATTTCTGAGAGATAAGTGTGTGTGAAAGCCGTCCTTCACCTAGCTTGATGGGAACACAAAGTTTCTTTTCAGCTGCAAACTTCATTCCATAAATATATATGGGGAGGTACTAGCTCCAACTCGGTTTGACAGTGAAAACTGCAGGAACTTCAAAACGGCACTAGGAAACAGACTGATAAAGCAGAGAAAAAGTGTCTCCTGCAACCCGTTCCCTTGCTGCTAGATGAACGAACGTCTCTCCAATTGCTCAGTTCTGAGAGATAAGTGTGTGTGAAAGCAGTCCTTCAACTAGCTTGTTGGGAACACAAAGTTTCTTTTCAGTTGCAAACTCCATTCCATACATAGATATGGGGAGGTAGTAGCTCCAACTCCGTTTTACAGTGAAAACTGCAGGAATTTCAAACCGGCATTAGGAAACAGACTGAGAAAGCAGAGGAAATGAGTCTCCTGTAACCCATTCCCTTGGTGCTAGATGAACGAACGTCTCTCCACTTGCACAGTTCCGAGAGATAATTGTGTGTGAAAGCCGTCCTTCACCTACATTGTTGGGAACACAAAGTTTCTTTTCAGTTGCAAACTCCATTCCATTCATATATATGGGGAGTTACAAGCTCCAACTCGATTTTACAGTGAAAACTGCAGGAACTTGAAACCGGCACTGGGAAACAGACTGAGAAAGCAGAGAAAAAGTTTCTCCTGCAATGCGTTCCCTTTGTGCTAGATGAACGAACGTCTCTCCACTTGCTCAGTTCTGAGGGATATGTGTGTGTGAAAGACGTACTTCACATTGCTTATTGGGAACACATAGTTTCTTTTCAGTTGCAAACTCCATTCCATACATATATATGGGGAGGTACTAGATCCAACTCGGTTTTACAGTGAAAACTGCAGGAACTTCAAACCTGCACTAGGAAACAGACTGTGAAAGCAGAGAAAAAGTGTCTCCTGCAACCCGTTCACTTGGTGCTATATGAACGAACGTCTCTCCACTTGCTCAGTTCCGAGAGATAAGTGTGTGTGAAAGCCGTCCTTCACCTAGCTTGTTGGGAACACAAAGTTTCTTTTCAGTTGCAAACTCCATTCCATACATATATATGGGGAGGTACTAGCTCCAACTCGGTTTTACGTTGAAAACTGCAGGAATTTCTAACCGGCACTAGGAAACAGACTGAGGAAGCAGAGTAAAAGTGTCTCCTGCAACACGTTCCCTTGGTGCTAGGTGAACGAACGTCTCGCCACTTGCTCAGTTCTGAGAAATAAGTGTGTGTGAAAGCCGTCCTTCACCTAGCTTGTTGGGAACACAAAGTTTCTTTTCATTTGCAAACTCCATTCCATACATATATATGGGGAGGTACTAGCTCCAACTCGGTTTTACAGTGAAAACTGCAGGAACTTCAAACCGGCACTAATAAACAGAATGAGAAAGCAGAGAAAAAGTGTCTCCTGCAACCCGTTCCCTTGGTGCTAGATGAACGAACGTCTCTCCACTTGCTCGGTTCCGAGAGATAAGTGTGTGTGAAAGCCGTCCTTCACCTACCTTGTTGGGAACACAAACTTTCTTTTCAGTTGCAAACTCCATTCCATACATATATATGGGGAGGTAGAAGCTCCAAATCGGTTTGACAGTGAAAAATGCAGGAACTTCAAACCGGCACTAGGAAACAGACTGAGAAAGCAGAGGAAATGTGTTACCTGCAACACTTTCCCTTGGTGCTAGATGAACGAACGTCTCTCCACTTGCTAAGTTCTGAGAGATAAGTGTGTGTGAAAGCCGTCCTTCACCTAGCATGATGGGAACACAAAGTTTCTTTTCAGTTGCAAACTCCATTCCATACATATATATGGGGAGGTACAAGCTCCAACTCGGTTTTACAGTGAAAACTGCAGGAACTTCAAACCGGCACTAGGAAAAAGACTGAGAAAGCAGAGAAAAAGTGTCTCCTGCAACCCGTTCCATTGGTGCTAGATGAACGAACGTCTCTCCACTTGCTCAGTTCTGAGAGATAAGTGTGTGTGAAAGCCGTCCTTCACCTAGCTTGTTGGGAACACAAAGTTTCTTTTCAGTTGCAAACTCCATTCCATACATATATATGGGGAGGTATTAGCTCCAACTCTGTTTTACAGTGAAAACTGCAGGAATTTCAAACCAGCACTAGGAAACAGACTGAGAAAGCAGAGAAAAATTGTCTCCTGCAACCCGTTCCCTTGGTGCTAGATGAACGAACGTCTCTCCACTTGCTCAGTTCCGAGAGATAAGTGTGTGTGAAAGCCGTCCTTCACCTAGCTTGTTGGGAACACAAAGTTTCTTTTCAGTTGCAAACTCCATTCCATAGATATATATGGGGAGGTACTAGCTCCAACTCGGTTTTACAGTGAAAACTGCAGGAACTTCAAACCGGCACTAGGAAAGAGACTGAGAAACCAGAGAAAAAGTTTCTCCTGCAACCCGTTCCCTTGGTGCTAGGTGAACGAACGTCTCTCCACTTGCTCAGTTCCGAGAGATAAGTGTGTGTGAAAGCCGTCCTTCACCTACCTTGTTGGGAACACAAAGTTTCTTTTCAGTTGCAAACTCCATTCCATACATATATATGGGGAGGTACTAGCTCCAACTCGGTTTTACAGTTAAAACTGCAGGAACTTCAAACCGGCACTACGAAACAGACTGAGAAAGCAGAGGAAATGTGTCTCCTGTAACCCGTTCCTTTGGTGCTAGATGAACGAACGTCTCTCCACTTGCTCATTTCTGAGAGATTAGTGTGTGTGAAAGCCGTCCTTCACCTAGCTTGTTGGGAACACAAAGTTTCTTTTCAATTGCAAACTCCATTCCATACATATATATGGGGAGGTACTAGCTCCAACTCGGTTTTACAGTGAAAACTGCAGGAACTTCAAACCGGCACTAGGAAACAGAATGAGAAAGCAGAGAAAAAGTGTCTCCTGCAACCCGTTCCCTTGGTGCTAGATGAACGAACGTCTCTCCACTTGCTCGGTTCCGAGAGATAAGTGTGTGTGAAAGCCGTCCTTCACCTACCTTGTTGGGAACACAAAGTTTCTTTTCAGTTGCAAACTCCATTCCATACATATATATGGGGAGGTAGAAGCTCCAACTCGGTTTGACAGTGAAAACTGCAGGAACTTCAAACCGGCACTGGGAAACAGACTGAGAAAGCAGAGGAAATGTGTTTCCTGCAACCCGTTCCCTTGGTGCTAGATGAACGAACGTCTCTCCACTTGCTCAGTTCTGAGAGGTAAGTGTGTGTGAAAGCCGTCCTTCACCTAGCATGATGGGAACACAAAGTTTCTTTACAGTTGCAAACTCCATTCCATACATATATATGGGGAGGTACTAGCTCCAACTCTGTTTTACAGTGAAAACTGCAGGAACTTCAAACCGGCACTAGGAAAAAGACTGAGAAAGCAGAGAAAAAGTGTCCCCTGCAACCCGTTCCCTTGGTGCTAGATGAACGAACGTCTCTCCACTTGCTCAGTTCTGAGAGATAAGTGTGTGTGAAAGCCGTCCTTCACCTAGCTTGTTGGGAACACAAAGTTTCTTTTCAGTTGCAAACTCCATTCCATACATATATATGGGGAGGTATTAGCTCCAACTCTGTTTTACAGTGAAAACTGCAGGAATTTCAAACCAGCACTAGGAAACAGACTGGGAAAGCAGAGAAAAAGTGTCTCCTGCAACCCGTTCCCTTGGTGCTAGATGAACGAAAGTCTCTCCACTTGCTCAGTTCTGAGAGTTAAGTGTGTGTGAAAGCCGTCCTTCACCTAGCTTGTTGGGAACACAAAGTTTCTTTTCAGTTGCAAACTCCATTCCATACATATATATGTGGAGGTACTAGCTACAACTCTGTTTTACTGTGAAAACTTTAGGAACTTCAAACCGGCTCTAGGAAACAGATTGAGAAAGCAGAGGAAAAGTGTCTCCTGCAACCCGTTCCCTTGGTGCTAGATGAACGAACGTCTCTCCACTTGCTCAGTTCTGAGAGATAAGTGTGTGTGAAAGCCGTCCTTCACCTAGCTTGTTGGGAACACAAAGTTTCTTTTCAGTTGCAAACTCCATTACATACATATATATGGGGAGGTACTAGCTCCAACTCGGTTTTACAGTGAAAACTGCAGGAACTTCAAACCGGCACTAGGAAACAGACTGAGAAAGCAGAGAAATAGTGTCTCCTGCAACCCGTTCCCTTGCTGCTAGATGAACGAACGTCACTCCAATTGCTCAGTTCTGAGAGATAATTGTGTGTGAAAGCCCTCCTTCAACTAGCTTTTTGGGAACACAAAGTTTCTTTTCAGTTGCAAACTCCATTCCATACATAGTTAGGGGAGGTAGTATCTCCAACTCCGTTTTACAGTGAAAACTGCAGGAATTTCAAACCGGCATTAGGAAACAGACTGAGAAAGCAGAGGTAATGTGTCTCCTGTAACCCATTTATTTGGTGCTAGATGAACGAAAGTCTCTCCACTTGCTCAGATCTGAGAGATAAGTGTGTGTGAAAGCCGTCCTTCACCTAGCTTGTTGGGAACACAAAGTTTCTTTTCAGTTGCAAACTCCATTCCATACATATATATGGGGAGGTACTAGCTCCAACTCTGTTTTACGGTGAAAACTGCAGGAACTTCTAACCGGCACTAGGAAACAGATTGAGAAAGCAGAGAAAAAGTGTCTCCTGCAACACGTTCCCTTGGTGCTAGGTGAACGAAAGTCTCTCCACTTGCTCAGTTCTGAGAGATAAGTGTGTGTGAAAGCCGTCCTTCACCTAGCTTGTTGGGAACACAAAGTTTCTTTTCAGTTGCAAACTCCATTCCATACATATATATGGGGAGGTACTAGCTCCAACTCGGTTTTACAGTGAAAACTGCAGGAACTTCAAACCGGCACTAGGAAACAGACTGAGAAACCAGAGAAATTCTGTCTCCTGCAACCCGTTCCCTTGGTGCTAGATGAACGAACGTCTCTCCACTTGCTCAGTTCCGAGAGATAAGTGTGTGTGAAAGCCGTCCTTCACCTACCTTGTTGGGAACACAAAGTTTCTTTTCAGTTGCAAACTCCATTCCATACATATATATGGGGAGGTAGTAGCTCCAACTCGGTTTTACAGTGAAAACTGCAGGAACTTCAAACCGGCACTAGGAAACAGACTGAGAAAGCAGAGGAAATGTGTCTCCTGTAACCCGTTCTTTTGGTGCTAGATGAACGAACGTCTCTCCACTTGCTCAGTTCTGAGAGATAAGTGTGTGTGAAAGCCGTCCTTCACCTAGCTTGTTGGGAACACAAAGTTTCTTTTCAGTTGCAAACTCCATTCCATACATATATATGGGGAGGTACTAGCTCCAACTCGGTTTTACAGTGAAAACTGCAGGAACTTCAAACCGGCACTAGGAAACAGAATGAGAAACCAGAGAAACAGTGTCTCCTGCAACCCGTTCCCTTGGTGCTACATGAACGAACGTCTCTCCACTTGCTCAGTTCCGAGAGATAAGTGTGTGTGAAAGCCGTCCTTCACCTACCTTGTTGGGAACACAAAGTTTATTTTAAGTTGCAAACTCCATTCCATACATATACATGGGGGGTACTAGCTCCAACACGGTTTTACAGTGAAAACTGCAGGAACTTCAAACCGGCTCTAGGAAACAGACTGAGAAAGCAGAGGAAATGTGTCTCCTGCAACACGTTCCCTTGGTGCTAGGTGAACGAACGTCTCTCCACTTGCTCAGTTCTGAGAGATAAGTGTGTGTGAAAGCCGTCCTTCAACTAGCTTGTTGTGAACACAAAGTTTCTTTTCAGTTGCAAACTCCATTCCATACATATATATGGCTAGTTACTAGATCCAAATCGGTTTTACAGTGAAAACTGCAGGAACTTCAAACCGGCACAAGGAAACAGACTGAGAAAGCAGAGAAAATGTGTCTCCTGTAACTCGTTCCTTTGGTGCTAGATGAACGAACGTCTCTCCACTTGCTCAGTTCTGAGAGATAAGTGTGTGTGAAAGCCGTCCTTCACCTAGCTTGTTGGGAACACAAAGTTTCTTTTCAGTTGCAAACTCCATTCCATACATATATATGGGGAGGTACTAGCTCCAACTCGATTTTACGGTGAAAACTGCAGGAACTTCTAACCGGCACTAGGAAACAGATTGAGAAAGCAGAGAAAAAGTGTTTCCTGCAACCCGTTCACTTGGTGCTAGATGAACGAACGTCTCTCCACTTGCTCATTTCTGAGAGATAAATGTGTGTGAAAGCCGTCCTTCACCTAGCTTGATGGGAACACAAAGTTTCTTTTCAGCTGCAAACTTCATTCCATAAATATATATGGGGAGGTACTAGCTCCAACTCGGTTTGAGAGTGAAAACTGCAGGAACTTCAAACCGGCACTAGGAAACAGACTGATAAAGCAGAGAAAAAGTGTCTCCTGCAACCCGTTCCCTTGCTGCTAGATGAACGAACGTCTCTCCAATTGCTCAGTTCTGAGAGATAAGTGTGTGTGAAAGCCGTCCTTCAACTAGCTTGTTGGGAACAGAAAGTTTCTTTTCAGTTGCAAACTCCATTCCATACATAGATATGGGGAGGTAGTAGCTATAACTCCGTTTTACAGTGAAAACTGCAGGAATTTCAAACCGGCATTAGGAAACAGACTGAGAAAGCAGAGGAAATGTGTCTCCTGTAACCCATTCATTTGGTGCTAGATGAACGAAAGTCTCTCCACTTGCTCAGTTCTGAGAGATAAGTGTGTGTGAAAGCCGTCCTTCACCTAGCTTGTTGGGAACACAAAGTTTCTTTTCAGTTGCAAACTCCATTCCATACATATATATGGGGAGGTACTAGCTCCAACTCTGTTTTACGGTGAAAACTGCAGGAACTTCTAACCGGCAGTAGGAAACAGATTGAGAAAGGAGAGAAATAGTGTCTCCTGCAACACGTTCCCTTGGTGCTAGGTGAACGAAAGGCTCTCCACTTGCTCAGTTCTGAGAGATAAGTGTGTGTGAAAGCCGTCCTTCACCTAGCTTGTTGGGAACACAAAGTTTCTTTTCAGTTGCAAACTCCATTCCATACAGATATATATGGGGAGGTACTAGCTCCAACTCGGTTTTACAGTGAAAACTGCAGGAACTTCAAACTGGCACTAGGAAACAGACTGAGAATCCAGAGAAAAAGTGTCTCCTGCAACCCGTTCCCTTGGTGCTAGATGAACGAACGTCTCTCCACTTGCACAGTTCCGAGAGATAAGTGTGTGTGAAAGCCGTCCTTCACCTAACTTATTGGGAACACAAAGTTTCTTTTCAGTTGCAAACTCCATTCCATACATATATATGGGGAGGTACTAGCTCCAACTCGGTTTTACAGTGAAAACTGCAGGAATTTCAAACCGGCACTACGAAACAGACTG
The DNA here is from genome assembly GCF_036321535.1 of Camelus dromedarius. Lineage (NCBI taxonomy): Eukaryota > Metazoa > Chordata > Mammalia > Artiodactyla > Camelidae > Camelus > Camelus dromedarius. The sequence goes on along the minus strand of NC_087458.1, from coordinate 34,076,247 downwards.
AGAAAGCAGAGGAAATGTGTCTCCTGTAACCCGTTCCTTTGGTGCTAGATGAACGAACGTCTCTCCACTTGCTCAGTTCTGAGAGATAAGTGTGTGTGAAAGCCGTCGTTCACCTAGCTTGTTGGAACACAAAGTTTCTTTTCAGTTGCAAACTCCATTCCATACATATATATGGGGAGGTACAAGCTCCAACTCGGTTTTACAGTGAAAACTGCAGGAGCTTCAAACCGGCACTAGGAAACAGACTGAGAAACCAGAGAAAAAGTGTCTCCTGCAACCCGTTCCCTTGGTGCTACATGAACGAACGTCTCTCCACTTGCTCAGTTCTGAGAGGTAAGTGTGTGTGAAAGCCGTCCTTCACCTAGCATGATGGGAACACAAAGTTTCTTTTCAGTTGCAAACTCCATTCCATACATATATATGGGGAGGTACTAGCTCCAACTCGATTTTACGGTGAAAATTGCAGGAACTTCTAACCGGCACTAGGAAACAGATTGAGAAAGCAGAGAAAAAGTGTTTCCTGCAACCCGTTCCCTTGGTGCTAGATGAACGAACGTCTCTCCACTTGCTCATTTCTGAGAGATAAATGTGTGTGAAAGCCGTCCTTCACCTAGCTTGATGGGAACACAAAGTTTCTTTTCAGCTGCAAACTTCATTCCATAAATATATATGGGGAGGTACTAGCTCCAACTCGGTTTGAGAGTGAAAACTGCAGGAACTTCAAACCGGCACTAGGAAACAGACTGATAAAGCAGAGAAAAAGTGTCTCCTGCAACCCGTTCCCTTGGTGCTAGATGAACGAACGTCTCTCCACTTGCACAGTTCCGAGAGATAAGTGTGTGTGAAAGCCGTCCTTCACCTACCTTATTGGGAACACAAAGTTTCTTTTCAGTTGCAAACTCCATTCCATACATATATATGGGGAGGTACTAGCTCCAACTCGGTTTTACAGTGAAAACTGCAGGAATTTCAAACCGGCACTACGAAACAGACTGAGAAAGCAGAGGAAATGTGTCTCCTGTAACCCGTTCCTTTGGTGCTAGATGAACGAACGTCTCTCCACTTGCTCAGTTCTGAGAGATAAGTGTGTGTGAAAGCCGTCCTTCACCTAGCTTGTTGGAACACAAAGTTTCTTTTCAGTTGCAAACTCCATTCCATACATATATATGGGGAGGTACTAGCTCCAACTCGGTTTTACAGTGAAAACTGCAGGAACTTCAAACCGGCACTAGGAAACAGACTGAGAAACCAGAGAAAAAGTGTCTCCTGCAACCCGTTCCCTTGGTGCTACATGAACGAACGTCTCTCCACTTGCTCAGTTCTGAGAGGTAAGTGTGTGTGAAAGCCGTCCTTCACCTAGCATGATGGGAACACAAAGTTTCTTTTCAGTTGCAAACTCCATTCCATACATATATATGGGGAGGTACTAGCTCCAACTCGATTTTACGGTGAAAACTGCAGGAACTTCTAACCGGCACTAGGAAACAGATTAAGAAAGCAGAGAAAAAGTGTTTCCTGCAACCCGTTCCCTTGGTGCTAGATGAACGAACGTCTCTCCACTTGCTCATTTCTGAGAGATAAATGTGTGTGAAAGCCGTCCTTCACCTAGCTTGATGGGAACACAAAGTTTCTTTTCAGCTGCAAACTTCATTCCATAAAGATATATTGGGAGGTACTAGCTCCAACTCGGTTTGAGAGTGAAAACTGCAGGAACTTCAAACCGGCACTAGGAAACAGACTGATAAAGCAGAGAAAAAGTGTCTCCTGCAACCCGTTCCCTTGCTGCTAGATGAACGAACGTCTCTCCAATTGCTCAGTTCTGAGAGATAAGTGTGTGTGAAAGCCGTCCTTCAACTAGCTTGTTGGGAACAGAAAGTTTCTTTTCAGTTGCAAACTCCAATCCATACATAGATATGGGGAGGTAGTAGCTCCAACTCCGTTTTACAGTGAAAACTGCAGGAATTTCAAACCGGCATTAGGAAACAGACTGAGAAAGCAGAGGAAATGTGTCTCCTGTAACCCATTCCTTTGGTGCTAGATGAACGAAAGTCTCTCCACTTGCTCAGTTCTGAGAGATAAGTGTGTGTGAAAGCCGTCCTTCACCTAGCTTGTTGGGAACACAAAGTTTCTTTTCAGTTGCAAACTCCATTCCATACATATATATGGGGAGGTACTAGCTCCAACTCGGTTTTACGGTGAAAACTGCAGGAACTTCTAACCGGCACTAGGAAACAGATTGAGAAAGCAGAGAAAAAGTGTCTCCTGCAACACGTTCCCTTGGTGCTAGGTGAACGAAAGGCTCTCCACTTGCTCAGTTCTGAGAGATAATTGTGTGTGAAAGCCGTCCTTCACCTAGCTTGTTGGGAACACAAAGTTTCTTTTCAGTTGCAAACTCCATTCCATACAGATATATATGGGGAGGTACTAGCTCCAACTCGGTTTTACAGTGAAAACTGCAGGAACTTCAAAATGGCACTAGGAAACAGACTGAAAAACCAGAGAAAAAGTGTCTCCTGCAACCCGTTCCCTTGGTGCTAGATGAACGAACGTCTCTCCACTTGCACAGTTCCGAGAGATAAGTGTGTGTGAAAGCCGTCCTTCACCTACCTTATTGGGAACACAAAGTTTCTTTTCAGTTGCAAACTCCATTCCATACATATATATGGGGAGGTACTAGCTCCAACTCGGTTTTACAGTGAAAACTGCAGGAACTTCAAACCGGCACTAGGAAACAGACTGAGAAAGCAGAGGAAATGTGTCTCCTGCAACACGTTCCCTTGGTGCTAGGTGAACGAACGTCTCTCCACTTGCTCAGTTCTGAGAGATAAGTGTGTGTGAAAGCCGTCCTTCAACTAGCTTGTTGTGAACACAAAGTTTCTTTTCAGTTGCAAACTCCATTCCATACATATATATGGCTAGTTACTAGATCCAACTCGGTTTTACAGTGAAAACTGCAGGAACTTCAAACCGGCACAAGGAAACAGACTGAGAAAGCAGAGAAAATGTGTCTCCTGTAACTCGTTCCTTTGGTGCTAGATGAACGAACGTCTCTCCACTTGCTCAGTTCTGAGAGATAAGTGTGTGTGAAAGCCGTCCTTCACCTAGCTTGTTGGGAACACAAAGTTTCTTTTCAGTTGCAAACTCCATTCCATACATATATATGGGGAGGTACTAGCTCCAACTCGATTTTACGGTGAAAACTGCAGGAACTTCTAACCGGCACTAGGAAACAGATTGAGAAAGCAGAGAAAAAGTGTCTCCTGCAACCCGTTCCCTTGGTGCTAGATGAACGAACGTCTCTCCACTTGCTCATTTCTGAGAGATAAGTGTGTGTGAAAGCCGTCCTTCACCTAGCTTGATGGGAACACAAAGTTTCTTTTCAGCTGCAAACTTCATTCCATAAATATATATGGGGAGGTACTAGCTCCAACTCGGTTTGACAGTGAAAACTGCAGGAACTTCAAAACGGCACTAGGAAACAGACTGATAAATCAGAGAAAAAGTGTCTCCTGCAACCCGTTCCCTTGCTGCTAGATGAACGAACGTCTCTCCAATTGCTCAGTTCTGAGAGATAAGTGTGTGTGAAAGCCGTCCTTCAACTAGCTTGTTGGGAACACAAAGTTTCTTTTCAGTTGCAAACTCCATTCCATACATAGATATGGGGAGGTAGTAGCTCCAACTCCGTTTTACAGTGAAAACTGCAGGAATTTCAAACCGGCATTAGGAAACAGACTGAGAAAGCAGAGGAAATGTGTCTCCTGTAACCCATTCCCTTGGTGCTAGATGAACGAACGTCTCTCCACTTGCACAGTTCCGAGAGATATTTGTGTGTGAAAGCCGTCCTTCACCTACCTTGTTGGGAACACAAAGTTTCTTTTCAGTTGCAAACTCCATTCCATACATATATATGGGGAGGAACTAGCTCCAACTCGGTTTTACAGTGAAAACTGCAGGAACTTCAAACCGGCACTACGAAACAGACTGAGAAAGCAGAGGAAATGTGTCTCCTGTAACCCGTTCCTTTGGTGCTAGATGAACGAACGTCTCTCCACTTTCTCAGTTCTGAGAGATAAGTGTGTGTGAAAGCCGTCCTTCACCTAGCTTGTTGGAACACAAAGTTTCTTTTCAGTTGCAAACTCCATTCCATACATATATATGGGGAGGTACTAGCTCCAACTCGGTTTTACAGTGAAAACTGCAGGAACTTCAAACCGGCACTAGGAAACAGACTGAGAAAGCAGAGGAAATGTGTCTCCTGCAACACGTTCCCTTGGTGCTAGGTGAACGAACGTCTCTCCACTTGCTCAGTTCTGAGAGATTAGTGTGTGTGAAAGCCGTCCTTCAACTAGCTTGTTGTGAACACAAAGTTTCTTTTCAGTTGCAAACTCCATTCCATACATATATATGGCTAGTTACTAGATCCAAATCGGTTTTACAGTGAAAACTGCAGGAACTTCAAACCGGCACAAGGAAACGGACTGAGAAAGCAGAGAAAATGTGTCTCCTGTAACTCGTTCCTTTGGTGCTAGATGAACGAACGTCTCTCCACTTGCTCAGTTCTGAGAGATAAGTGTGTGTGAAAGCCGTCCTTCACCTAGCTTGTTGGGAACACAAAGTTTCTTTTCAGTTGCAAACCCCATTCCATACATATATATGGGGAGGTACTAGCTCCAACTCGATTTTACGGTGAAAACTGCAGGAACTTCTAACCGGCACTAGGAGACAGATTGAGAAAGCAGAGAAAAAGTGTCTCCTGCAACCCGTTCCCTTGGTGCTAGATGAACGAACGTCTCTCCACTTGCTCATTTCTGAGAGATAAGTGTGTGTGAAAGCCATCCTTCACCTAGCTTGTTGGAACACAAAGTTTCTTTTCAGTTGCAAACTCCATTCCATACATATATATGGGGAGGTACTAGCTCCAACTCGGTTTTACAGTGAAAACTGCAGGAACTTCAAACCGGCACTAGGAAACAGACTGAGAAAGCAGAGGAAATGTGTCTCCTGCAACACGTTCCCTTGGTGCTAGGTGAACGAACGTCTCTCCACTTGCTCAGTTCTGAGAGATTAGTGTGTGTGAAAGCCGTCCTTCAACTAGCTTGTTGTGAACACAAAGTTTCTTTTCAGTTGCAAACTCCATTCCATACATATATATGGCTAGTTACTAGATCCAAATCGGTTTTACAGTGAAAACTGCAGGAACTTCAAACCGGCACAAGGAAACGGACTGAGAAAGCAGAGAAAATGCGTCTCCTGTAACTCGTTCCTTTGGTGCTAGATGAACGAACGTCTCTCCACTTGCTCAGTTCTGAGAGATAAGTGTGTGTGAAAGCCGTCCTTCACCTAGCTTGTTGGGAACACAAAGTTTCTTTTCAGTTGCAAACTCCATTCCATACATATATATGGGGAGGTACTAGCTCCAACTCGATTTTACGGTGAAAACTGCAGGAACTTCTAACCGGCACTAGGAGACAGATTGAGAAAGCAGAGAAAAAGTGTCTCCTGCAAACGGTTCCCTTGGTGCTAGATGAACGAACGTCTCACCACTTGCTCATTTCTGAGAGATAAGTGTGTGTGAAAGCCGTCCTTCACCTAGCTTGATGGGAACACAAAGTTTCTTTTCAGTTGCAAACTCCATTCCATACATATATATGGGGAGGTACTAGCTCCAACTCGGTTTTACAGTGAAAACTGCAGGAACTTCAAACCGGCACTAGGAAACAAACTGAGAATGCAGAGAAAAAGTGTCTGCTGCTAGCCATTCCCTTGGTGCTAGATGAACGAACGTCTCTGTACCTGCTCAGTTCTGAGAGAGAAGTGTGTGTGAAAGCCGTCCTTCAACTAGCTTGTTGGGAACACAAAGTTTCTTTTCAGTTGCAAACTCCATTCCATACATAGATATGGGGAGGTAGTAGCTCCAACTCCGTTTTACAGTGAAAACTGCAGGAATTTCAAACCGGCATTAGGAAACAGACTGAGAAAGCAGAGGAAATGTGTCTCCTGTAACCCATTCCCTTGGTGCTAGATGAACGAACGTCTCTCCACTTGCACAGTTCCGAGAGATAAGTGTGTGTGAAAGCCGTCCTTCACCTACCTTGTTGGGAACACAAAGTTTCTTTTCAGTTGCAAACTCCATTCCATACATATATATGGGGAGGAACTAGCTCCAACTCGGTTTTACAGTGAAAACTGCAGGAACTTCAAACCGGCACTACGAAACAGACTGAGAAAGCAGAGGAAATGTGTCTCCTGTAACCCGTTCCTTTGGTGCTAGATGAACGAACGTCTCTCCACTTGCTCAGTTCTGAGTGATAAGTGTGTGTGAAAGCCGTCCTTCACCTAGCTTGTTGGAACACAAAGTTTCTTTTCAGTTGCAAACTCCATTCCATACATATATATGGGGAGGTACTAGCTCCAACTCGGTTTTACAGTGAAAACTGCAGGAACTTCAAACCGGCACTAGGAAACAGACTGAGAAAGCAGAGGAAATGTGTCTCCTGCAACACGTTCCCTTGGTGCTAGGTGAACGAACGTCTCTCCACTTGCTCAGTTCTGAGAGATTAGTGTGTGTGAAAGCCGTCCTTCAACTAGCTTGTTGTGAACACAAAGTTTCTTTTCAGTTGCAAACTCCATTCCATACATATATATGGGGAGGAACTAGTTCCAACTCTGTTTTACAGTGAATACTGCAGGAACTTCAAACCGGTACTAGGAAACAGACTGAGAAAGCAGAGAAAAAGTTTCTCCTGCAACCCGTTCCCTTGGTGCTTGATGAACGAACGTCTCTCCACTTCCTCAGTTCTGAGAGATAATTGTGTGTGAAAGCCTTCCTTCACCTAGATTGTTGGGAACACAAAGTTTCTTTTCTGTTGCAAACTCCATTCCATACATATATATGGGGAGGTACTAGCTCCAACTCGGTTTTACAGTGAAAACTGCAGGAACTTCAAACCGGCACTAGGAAACAGACTGAGAATGCAGAGAACAAGTGTCTCCTGCTAGCCGTTCCCTTGGTGCTAGATGAACGAACGTCTCTGTACCTGCTCAGTTCTGAGAGATATGTGTGTGTGAAAGCCGTCCTTCATCTAGCTTGCTGGGAACACAAAGTTTCTTTTCAGTTGCAAACTCCATTCCATACATATATATGGGGAGTTACTAGCACCAACTCGGTTTTACAGTGAAAACTGCAGGAACTTCAAACCGGCACTAGGAAACAGACTGAGAAAGCTGAGAAAAAGTGTCTCCTGCAACCCGTTCCCTCGGTGGTAGATGAACGAACGTCTCTGTACCTGCTCAGTTCTGAGAGATAATTGTGTGTGAAAGCCGTTATAAACCTAGCTTGTTGGGAACACAAAGTTTCTTTTCAGTTGCAAACTCCATTCCATACATATATACGGAAAGGAACTAGCTCCAACTCGGTTTTACAGTGAAAACTGCAGGAACTTCAAACCGGCACTAGGAAACAGACTGTGAAAGCAGAGAAAAATTGTCTCCTGCAACCCGTTCCCTTGGTGCTAGATGAACGAACGTCTCTCCACTTGTTCAGTTCTGAGAGATAAGTGTGTGTGAAAGCCGTACTTCACCTAGCTTGTTGGGAACACAAAGTTTCTTTTCAGTTGCAGACTTCATTCCATACATATATACGGAAAGGAACTAGCTCCAACTCGGTTTTACAGTGAAAACTGCAGGAAATTCAAACCGGCACTAGGAAACAGACTGAGAATGCAGAGAAAAATTGTCTCCTGCAACCCGTTCCCTTGGTGCTAGATGAAAGATCGTCTCTGTACCTGCTCAGTTCTGAGAGATAATTGTGTGTGAAAGCCGTCCTTCACCTAGCTTGTTGGGAAAACAAAGTTTCTTTTCAGTTGCAAACTCCATTCCATACATATATATGGGGAGGAACTAGTTCCAACTCGGTTTTACAGTGAATACTGCAGGAACTTCAAACCGGTACTAGGTAACAGACAGAGAAAGCAGAGAAAAAGTGTCTCCTGCAACCCGTTCCATTGGTGCTAGATGAACGAACGTCTCTGTACCTGCTCAGTTCAGAGAGATAAGTGTGTGTGAAAGCCGTCCTTCACCTAGCTTGCTGGGAAAACAAAGTTTCTTTTCAGTTGCAAACTCCATTCCATACATATATATGGGGAGGAACTAGTTCCAACTCGGTTTTACAGTGAAAACTGCAGGAACATCAAACCGGTACTAGGAAACAGACTGAGAAAGCAGAGAAAAAGTGTCTCCTGCAACCCGTTCCCTTGGTGCTAGATGAACGAACGTCTCTCCACTTCCTCAGTTCTGAGAGATAATTGTGTGTGAAAGCCGTTCTTCACCTAGCTTATTGGGAACACAAAGTTTCTTTTCTGTTGCAAACTCCATTCCATACATATATATGGGGAGGTACTAGCTCCAACTCTGTTTTACAGTGAAAACTGCAGGAACTTCAAACCGGCACTAGGAAACAGACTGAGAATGCAGAGAAAAATTGTCTCCTGCTAGCCGTTCCCTTGGTGCTAGATGAACGAAAGTCCCTGTACCTGCTCAGTTCTGAGAGATAAGTGTGTGTGAAAGCCGTCCTTCACCTAGCTTGCTGGGAACACAAAGTTTCTTTTCAGTTGCAAACTCCATTCCATACATATATATGGGGAGTTACTAGCTCCAAGTCTGTTTTACAGTGAAAACTGCAGGAACTTCAAACCGGCACTAGGAAACAGACTGTGAAACAGAGAAAAAGTGTCTCCTGCAACCCGTTCCCTTGGTGCTAGATGAAAGATCGTCCCTGTACCTGCTCAGTTCTGAGAGATAAGTGTGTGTGAAAGCCGTCCTTCACCTAGCTTGTTGGGAAAACAAAGTTTCTTTTCAGTTGCAAACTCCATTCCATACATATATATGTGGAGGAACTAGTTCCAACTCGGTTTTACAGTGAAAACTGCAGGAACTTCAAATCGGTACTAGGAAACAGACTGAGAAAGCAGAGAAAAAGTGTCTCCTGCAACCCGTTCCCTCGGTGGTAGATGAACGAACGTCTCTGTACCTGCTCAGTTCTGAGAGATAATTGTGTGTGAAATCCGTTATACACCTAGCTTGTTGGGAACACAAAGTTTCTTTTCAGCTGCAAACTCCATTCCATACATATATACGGAAAGGAACAAGCTCCAACTCGGTTTTACAGTGAAAACTGCAGGAACTTCAAACCGGCACTAGGTAACAGACTGAGAATGCAGAGAAAAATTCTCTCCTGCAACCCGTTCCCTTGGTGCTAGATGAAAGAACGTCTCTCCACTTCCTCAGGTCTGAGAGGTAAGTGTGTGTGAAAGCCGTCCTTCACCTAGCTTGCTGGGAACACAAAGTTTCTTTTCAGTTGCAAACTCCATTCCATACATATAAATGGGGAGGTACTAGCTCCAACCCGGTATTACAGTGAAAACTGCAGAAACTTCAAACCGGCACTAGGAAACAGACTGAGAAAGCAGAGGAAAAGTGTCTCCTGCAACCCGTTCCCTTGGTGCTAGATGAACGAACGTCTCTCCACTTGTTCAGTTCTGAGAGATAAGTGTGTGTGAAAGCCGTACTTCACCTAGCTTGTTGGGAACACAAAGTTTCTTTTCTGTTGCAAACACCATTCCATACAAATATATGGGGAGTTACTAGCTCCAACTCTGTTTTACAGTGAAAACTGAGGAACTTCATACCGGCACTAGTAAACAGACTGAGAATGCACAGAAATAGTGTCTCCTGCAACCCGTTCCCTTGGTGCTAGATAAACGAACGTCTCTCCACTTGCTCAGTTCTGAGAGATAAGAGTGTGTGAAAGCCGTGCTTCACCAAGCTTGTTGGGAACACAAAGTTTCTTTTCAGTTGCAAACTCCATTCCATACATATATATGGGGAGGTACTAGCTCCAACTCGGGTTTACAGTGAAAACTGCAGGAACTTCAAACCGGCACTAGGAAACAGACTGAGAAAGCAGAGAAAAAGTGTCTCCTGCCACCCGTTCCCTTGGTGCTAGATGAACGAACGTCCCTGTACCTGCTCAGTTCTGAGGGATAAGTGTGTGTGAAAGCCGTCCTTCACCTAGCTTGTTGGGAACACAAAGTTTCTTTTCTGTTGCAAACTCCATTCCATACATTTATATGGGGAGTTACTAGCTCCAAATCGGTTTTACAGTGAAAACTGCAGGAACTTCCACCGTCACTAGGAAACAGATTGAGAATGCAGAGAAAAAGTGTCTCCTGCAACCCGTTCCCTTGGTGCTAGATAAACGAACGTCTCTCCACTTGCTCAGTTCTGAGAGATAAGTGTGTGTGAAAGCCGTCCTTCACCTAGCTTGCTGGGAACACAAAGTTTCATTTCAGTTGCAAACTCCATTCCATACATATATATGGGCAGTTACTACCTCCAACTCGTTTTTACAGTGAAAACTGCAGGAACTTCTAACCGGCACTAGGAAACAGACTGAGAAAGCTGAGAAAAAGTGTCTCCTGCAACCCGTTCCCTCGGTGCTAGATGAACGAACGTCTCTGTACCTGCTCAGTTCTGTGGGATAAGTGTGTGTGAAAGCCGTCCTTCACCTAGCTTGTTGGGAAAACAAAGTTTCTTTTCTGTTGCAAACTCCATTCCATACAAATATATGGGGAGTTACTAGCTCCAAATCGGTTTTACAGTGAAAACTGCAGGAACTTCAACCGTCAGTTGGAAACAGACTGAGAATGCAGAAAAAAGTGTCTCCTGCAACCCGTTCACTTGGTGCTAGATAAACGAACGTCTCTCCACTTGCTCAGTTCTGAAAGATAATTGTGTGTGAAAGCCTTCCTTCACCTAGCTTGCTGGGAACACAAAGTTTCTTTTCAGTTGCAAACACCATTCCATACATATATATGGGGAGGTACAAGCTCCAACTCGGTTTTACAGTGAAAACTGCAGGAACTTCAAACCGGCACTTGGAAACAGACTGAGAAAGCAGAGGAAAAGTTTCTCCTGCAACCCGTTCCCTTGGTGCTAGATGAACGAACGTCTCTGTACCTGCTCATTTCTGAGGGATAAGTGTGTGTGAAAGCCGTCCTTCAACTAGCTTGTTGGGAACACAAAGTTTCTTTTATGTTGCAAACTCCATTCCATACAAATATATGGGGAGTTACTAGCTCCAACTCGGTTTTACAGTGAAAACTGCGGGAACTTCAAACCGGCACTAGGAAACAGACTGAGAAAGCTGAGAAAAAGTGTCTCCTGCAACCCGTTCCATTGGTGCTAGATGAACGAACGTCTCTGTACCTGCTCAGTTCTGAGGGACATGTGTGTGTGAAAGCCGTCCTTCAACTAGCTTGTTGGGAACACAAAGTTTCTTTTCAGTTGCAAACTCCATTCCATACAAATATATGGGGAGTTACTAGCTCCAACTCGGTTTTACAGTTAAAACTGCAGGAACTTCAAACCGGCACTAGGAAACAGACTGAGAAAGCTGAGAAAAAGTGTCTCCTGCAACCCGTTCCATCGGTGCTAGATGAACGAACGTCTCTGTACCTGGTCAGTTCTGAGAGATAAGTGTGTGTGAAAGCCGTCCTTCACCTACCTTGTTGGGAACACAAAGTTTCTTTTCTGTTGCAAACTCCATTCCATACATATATATGGGGAGGTACTAGCTCCAACTCGGTTTTACAGTGAAAACTGCAGGAACTTCAAACCTGCACTAGGAAACAGACTGAGAAAGCTGAGAAAAACTGTCTCCTGCAACCCGTTCCATCGGTGCTAGATGAACGAACGTCTCTGTACCTGCTGAGTTCTGAGAGATAAGTGTGTGTGAAAGCCGTCCTTCACCTAGCTTGTTGGGAACACAAAGTTTCTTTTCAGTTGCAAAATCCATTCCATACATATATACGGGAAGGGACTAGCTCCAACTCGGTTTTACAGTGAAAACTGCAGGAACTTCAAACCGGTACTAGGAAACAGACTGAGAAAGCAGAGAAAAAGTGTCTCCTGCAACCCGTTCCCTTGGTGCTAGATGAACGAACGTCTCTCCACTTCCTCAGTTCTGAGAGATAATTGTGTGTGAAAGCCGCCATTCACCTAGCTTGTTGGGAACACAAAGTTTCTTTTCTGTTGCAAACTCCATTCCATACATATATATGGGGAGGTACAAGCTCCAACTCGGTTTTACAATGAAAACTGCAGGAACTTCAAACCGGCACTAGGAAACAGACTGAGAATGCAGAGAAAAAGTGTCTCCTGCTAGCCGTTCCCTTGGTGCTAGATGAACGAACGTCCCTGTACCTGCTCAGTTCTGAGAGATAAGTGTGTGTGAAAACCGTCCTTCACCTAGCTTGCTGGGAACACAACGTTTCTTTTCAGTTGCAAACTCCATTCCATACATATATATGGGGAGGAACTAGTTCCAACTCGATTTTACAGTGAAAACTGCAGGAACATCAAACCGGTACTAGGAAACAGACTGAGAAAGCAGAGAAAAAGTGTCTCCTGCAACCCGTTCCCTTGGTGCTAGATGAATGAACGTCTCTCCACTTCCTCTGTTCTGAGAGATAATTGTGTGTGAAAGCCGTCCTTCAACTAGCTTGTTGGGAACACAAAGTTTCTTTTCTGTTGCAAACTCCATTCCATACATATATATGGGGAGGTACTAGCTCCAACTCGGTTTTACAGTGAAAACTACAGGAACTTCAAACCGGCACTAGGAAACAGACTGAGAATGCAGAGAAAAAGTGTCTCCTGCTAGCCGTTCCCTTGGTGCTAGATGAACGAACGTCTCTGTACCTGCTCAGTTCTGAGAGATAAGTGTGTGTGAAAGCCGTCCTTCACCTAGCTTGCTGGGAACACAAAGTTTCTTTTCAGTTGCAAACTCCATTCCATACATATATATGGGGAGTTACTAGCTCCAAGTCTGTTTTACAGTGAAAACTGCAGGAACTTCAAACCGGCACTAGGAAACAGACTGTGAAACAGAGAAAAAGTGTCTCCTGCAACCCGTTCCCTTGGTGCTAGATGAAAGATCGTCCCTGTACCTGCTCAGTTCTGAGAGATAAGTGTGTGTGAAAGCCGTCCTTCACCTAGCTTGTTGGGAAAACAAAGTTTCTTTTCAGTTGCAAACTCCATTCCATACATATATATGTGGAGGAACTAGTTCCAACTCGGTTTTACAGTGAAAACTGCAGGAACTTCAAATCGGTACTAGGAAACAGACTGAGAAAGCAGAGAAAAAGTGTCTCCTGCAACCCGTTCCCTCGGTGGTAGATGAACGAACGTCTCTGTACCTGCTCAGTTCTGAGAGATAATTGTGTGTGAAATCCGTTATACACCTAGCTTGTTGGGAACACAAAGTTTCTTTTCAGCTGCAAACTCCATTCCATACATATATACGGAAAGGAACAAGCTCCAACTCGGTTTTACAGTGAAAACTGCAGGAACTTCAAACCGGCACTAGGTAACAGACTGAGAATGCAGAGAAAAATTCTCTCCTGCAACCCGTTCCCTTGGTGCTAGATGAAAGAACGTCTCTCCACTTCCTCAGGTCTGAGAGGTAAGTGTGTGTGAAAGCCGTCCTTCACCTAGCTTGCTGGGAACACAAAGTTTCTTTTCAGTTGCAAACTCCATTCCATACATATAAATGGGGAGGTACTAGCTCCAACCCGGTATTACAGTGAAAACTGCAGAAACTTCAAACCGGCACTAGGAAACAGACTGAGAAAGCAGAGGAAAAGTGTCTCCTGCAACCCGTTCCCTTGGTGCTAGATGAACGAACGTCTCTCCACTTGTTCAGTTCTGAGAGATAAGTGTGTGTGAAAGCCGTACTTCACCTAGCTTGTTGGGAACACAAAGTTTCTTTTCTGTTGCAAACACCATTCCATACAAATATATGGGGAGTTACTAGCTCCAACTCTGTTTTACAGTGAAAACTGAGGAACTTCATACCGGCACTAGTAAACAGACTGAGAATGCACAGAAATAGTGTCTCCTGCAACCCGTTCCCTTGGTGCTAGATAAACGAACGTCTCTCCACTTGCTCAGTTCTGAGAGATAAGAGTGTGTGAAAGCCGTGCTTCACCAAGCTTGTTGGGAACACAAAGTTTCTTTTCAGTTGCAAACTCCATTCCATACATATATATGGGGAGGTACTAGCTCCAACTCGGGTTTACAGTGAAAACTGCAGGAACTTCAAACCGGCACTAGGAAACAGACTGAGAAAGCAGAGAAAAAGTGTCTCCTGCCACCCGTTCCCTTGGTGCTAGATGAACGAACGTCCCTGTACCTGCTCAGTTCTGAGGGATAAGTGTGTGTGAAAGCCGTCCTTCACCTAGCTTGTTGGGAACACAAAGTTTCTTTTCTGTTGCAAACTCCATTCCATACATTTATATGGGGAGTTACTAGCTCCAAATCGGTTTTACAGTGAAAACTGCAGGAACTTCCACCGTCACTAGGAAACAGATTGAGAATGCAGAGAAAAAGTGTCTCCTGCAACCCGTTCCCTTGGTGCTAGATAAACGAACGTCTCTCCACTTGCTCAGTTCTGAGAGATAAGTGTGTGTGAAAGCCGTCCTTCACCTAGCTTGCTGGGAACACAAAGTTTCATTTCAGTTGCAAACTCCATTCCATACATATATATGGGCAGTTACTACCTCCAACTCGTTTTTACAGTGAAAACTGCAGGAACTTCTAACCGGCACTAGGAAACAGACTGAGAAAGCTGAGAAAAAGTGTCTCCTGCAACCCGTTCCCTCGGTGCTAGATGAACGAACGTCTCTGTACCTGCTCAGTTCTGTGGGATAAGTGTGTGTGAAAGCCGTCCTTCACCTAGCTTGTTGGGAAAACAAAGTTTCTTTTCTGTTGCAAACTCCATTCCATACAAATATATGGGGAGTTACTAGCTCCAAATCGGTTTTACAGTGAAAACTGCAGGAACTTCAACCGTCAGTTGGAAACAGACTGAGAATGCAGAAAAAAGTGTCTCCTGCAACCCGTTCACTTGGTGCTAGATAAACGAACGTCTCTCCACTTGCTCAGTTCTGAAAGATAATTGTGTGTGAAAGCCTTCCTTCACCTAGCTTGCTGGGAACACAAAGTTTCTTTTCAGTTGCAAACACCATTCCATACATATATATGGGGAGGTACAAGCTCCAACTCGGTTTTACAGTGAAAACTGCAGGAACTTCAAACCGGCACTTGGAAACAGACTGAGAAAGCAGAGGAAAAGTTTCTCCTGCAACCCGTTCCCTTGGTGCTAGATGAACGAACGTCTCTGTACCTGCTCATTTCTGAGGGATAAGTGTGTGTGAAAGCCGTCCTTCAACTAGCTTGTTGGGAACACAAAGTTTCTTTTATGTTGCAAACTCCATTCCATACAAATATATGGGGAGTTACTAGCTCCAACTCGGTTTTACAGTGAAAACTGCGGGAACTTCAAACCGGCACTAGGAAACAGACTGAGAAAGCTGAGAAAAAGTGTCTCCTGCAACCCGTTCCATTGGTGCTAGATGAACGAACGTCTCTGTACCTGCTCAGTTCTGAGGGACATGTGTGTGTGAAAGCCGTCCTTCAACTAGCTTGTTGGGAACACAAAGTTTCTTTTCAGTTGCAAACTCCATTCCATACAAATATATGGGGAGTTACTAGCTCCAACTCGGTTTTACAGTGAAAACTGCAGGAACTTCAAACCGGCACTAGGAAACAGACTGAGAAAGCTGAGAAAAAGTGTCTCCTGCAACCCGTTCCATCGGTGCTAGATGAACGAACGTCTCTGTACCTGGTCAGTTCTGAGAGATAAGTGTGTGTGAAAGCCGTCCTTCACCTACCTTGTTGGGAACACAAAGTTTCTTTTCTGTTGCAAACTCCATTCCATACATATATATGGGGAGGTACTAGCTCCAACTCGGTTTTACAGTGAAAACTGCAGGAACTTCAAACCTGCACTAGGAAACAGACTGAGAAAGCTGAGAAAAACTGTCTCCTGCAACCCGTTCCATCGGTGCTAGATGAACGAACGTCTCTGTACCTGCTGAGTTCTGAGAGATAAGTGTGTGTGAAAGCCGTCCTTCACCTAGCTTGTTGGGAACACAAAGTTTCTTTTCAGTTGCAAAATCCATTCCATACATATATACGGGAAGGGACTAGCTCCAACTCGGTTTTACAGTGAAAACTGCAGGAACTTCAAACCGGTACTAGGAAACAGACTGAGAAAGCAGAGAAAAAGTGTCTCCTGCAACCCGTTCCCTTGGTGCTAGATGAACGAACGTCTCTCCACTTCCTCAGTTCTGAGAGATAATTGTGTGTGAAAGCCGCCATTCACCTAGCTTGTTGGGAACACAAAGTTTCTTTTCTGTTGCAAACTCCATTCCATACATATATATGGGGAGGTACAAGCTCCAACTCGGTTTTACAATGAAAACTGCAGGAACTTCAAACCGGCACTAGGAAACAGACTGAGAATGCAGAGAAAAAGTGTCTCCTGCTAGCCGTTCCCTTGGTGCTAGATGAACGAACGTCCCTGTACCTGCTCAGTTCTGAGAGATAAGTGTGTGTGAAAACCGTCCTTCACCTAGCTTGCTGGGAACACAACGTTTCTTTTCAGTTGCAAACTCCATTCCATACATATATATGGGGAGGAACTAGTTCCAACTCGATTTTACAGTGAAAACTGCAGGAACATCAAACCGGTACTAGGAAACAGACTGAGAAAGCAGAGAAAAAGTGTCTCCTGCAACCCGTTCCCTTGGTGCTAGATGAATGAACGTCTCTCCACTTCCTCTGTTCTGAGAGATAATTGTGTGTGAAAGCCGTCCTTCAACTAGCTTGTTGGGAACACAAAGTTTCTTTTCTGTTGCAAACTCCATTCCATACATATATATGGGGAGGTACTAGCTCCAACTCGGTTTTACAGTGAAAACTACAGGAACTTCAAACCGGCACTAGGAAACAGACTGAGAATGCAGAGAAAAAGTGTCTCCTGCTAGCCGTTCCCTTGGTGCTAGATGAACGAACGTCTCTGTACCTGCTCAGTTCTGAGAGATAAGTGTGTGTGAAAGCCGTCCTTCACCTAGCTTGCTGGGAACACAAAGTTTCTTTCTGTTGAAACTCCATTCCATACATATATATCGGGAGTTACTAGCTCCAACCCGGTTTTACAGTGAAAACTGCAGGAACTTCAAACCGGCACTAGGAAACATACTGAGAAAGCTGAGAAAAAGTGTCTCCTGCAAACCGTTCCCTCGGTGGTAGATGAACGAACGTCTCTGTACCTGCTCAGTTCTGAGAAATAATTGTGTGTGAAAGCCGTTATACACCTATCTTGTTGGGAACACAAAGTTTCTTTTCAGTTGCAAACTCCATTCCATACATATATACGGAAAGGAACTAGCTCCAACTCGGTTTTACAGTGAAAACTGCAGGAACTTCAAACCGGCACTAGGTAACAGACTGAGAATGCAGAGAAAAATTGTCTCCTGCAACCCGTTCCCTTGGTGCTAGATGAAAGAACGTCTCTCCACTTCCTCAGGTCTGAGAGATAAGTGTGTGTGAAAGCCGTCCTTCACCTAGCTTGCTGGGAACACAAAGTTTCTTTTCAGTTGCAAACTCCATTCCATACATATAAATGGGGAGGTACTAGCTCCAACTCGTTATTACAGTGAAAACTGCAGAAACTTCAAACCGGCACTAGGAAACAGACTGAGAAAGCAGAGGAAAAGTGTCTCCTGCAACCCGTTCCCTTGGTGCTAGATGAACGAACGTCTCTCCACTTGTTCAGTTCTGAGAAATAAGTGTGTGTGAAAGCCGTACTTCACCTAGCTTTTTGGGAACACAAAGTTTCTTTTCAGTTGCAAACTCCATTCCATACATATATACGGAAAGGAACTAGCTCCAACTCGGTTTTACAGTGAAAACTGCAGGAACTTCAAACCGGCACTAGGAAACAGACTGAGAATGCAGAGAAAAATTGTCTCCTGCAACCCGTTCCCTTGGTGCTAGATGAAAGATCGTCTCTGTACCTGCTCAGTTCTGAGAGATAATTGTGTGTGAAAGCCGCCCTTCACCTAGCTTGTTGGGAACACAAAGTTTCTTTTCTGTTGCAAACTCCATTCCATACATATATATGGGGAGGTACTATCTCCAACTCGGTTTTACAGTGAAAACTGCAGGAACTTCAAACCGGCACTAGGAAACAGACTGAGAATGCAGAGAAAAAGTGTCTCCTGCAACCCGTTCCCTTGGTGCTAGATGAACGAACGTCTCTCCACTTCCTCAGTTCTGAGAGATAATTGTGTGCGAAAGCCGCCCTTCACCTAGCTTGCTGGGAACACAAAGTTTCTTTTCTGTTTCAAACTCCATTCCATACATTTATATGGGGAGTTACTAGCTCCAAATCGGTTTTACAGTGAAAACTGCAGGAACTTCCACCGTCACTAGGAAACAGACTGAGAATGCAGAGAAAAAGTGTCTCCTGCAACCCGTTCCCTTGGTGCTAGATAAACTAACGTCTCTCCACTTGCTCAGTTCTGAGAGATAAGTGTGTGTGAAAGCCGTCCTTCACATAGCTTGCTGGGAACACAAAGTTTCTTTTCAGTTGCAAACTCAATTCCATACATATATACGGGAAGGAACTAGCTCCAACACGGTTTTACAGTGAAAACTGCAGGAACTTCAAACCGGAACTAGGTAACAGACTGAGAATGCAGAGAAAAATTCTCTCCTGCAACCCGTTCCCTTGGTGCTAGATGAAAGAAAGTCTCTCCACTTCCTCAGGTCTGAGAGATAAGTGTGTGTGAAAGCCGTCCTTCACCTAGCTTGTTGGGAAAACAAAGTTTCTTTTCAGTTGCAAACTCCATTCCATACATATATATGGGGAGGAACTAGTTCCAACTCGGTTTTACAGTGAAAACTGCAGGAACTTCAAACCGGTACTAGGAAACAGACTGAGAAAGCAGAGAAAAAGTGTCTCCTGCAACCCGTTCCCTTGGTGCTAGATGAACGAACGTCTCTCCACTTCCTAAGTTCTGAGAGATAATTGTGTGTGAAAGCCGTCCTTCACCTAGCTTGTTGGGAACACAAAGTTTCTTTTCTGTTGCAAACTCCATTCCATACATATATATGGGGAGGTACTAGCTCCAACTCGGTTTTACAGTGACAACTGCAGGAACTTCAAACCGGCACTAGGAAACAGACTGAGAATGCAGAGAAAAAGTGTCTCCTGCTAGCCGTTCCCTTGGTGCTAGATGAACGAACGTCCCTGTACCTGCTCAGTTCTGAGAGATAAGTGTGTGTGAAAGCCGTCCTTCAACTAGCTTGCTGGGAACACAAAGTTTCTTTTCAGCTGCAAACTCCATTCCATACATATATACGGAAAGGAACTAGCTCCAACTCGGTTTTACAGTGAAAACTGCAGGAACTTCAAACCGGCACTAGGTAACAGACTGAGAATGCAGAGAAAAATTCTCTCCTGCAACCCGTTCCCTTGGTGCTAGATGAAAGAAAGTCTCTCCACTTCCTTAGGTCTGAGAGATAAGTGTGTGTGAAAGCCGTACTTCACCTAGCTTGCTGGGAACACAAAGTTTCTTTTCAGTTGCAAACTCCATTCCATACATATAAATGGGGAGGTACTAGCTCCAACCAGGTATTACAGTGAAAACTGCAGAAACTTCAAACTGGCACTAGGAAACAGACTGAGAAAGCAGAGGAAAAGTGTCTCCTGCAACCCGTTCCCTTGGTGCTAGATGAACGAACGTCTCTCCACTTGTTCAGTTCTGAGAGATAAGTGTGTGTGAAAGCCGTCCTTCACCTAGCTTGTTGGGAACACAAAGTTTCTTTTCAGTTGCAAACTCCATTCCATACAAATATATGGGGAGTTACTAGCTCCAACTCTGTTTTACAGTGAAAACTGAGGAACTTCATACCGGCACTAGGAAACAGACTGAGAATGCACAGAAATAGTGTCTCCTGCAACCCGTTCCCTTGGTGCTAGATAAACGAACGTCTCTCCACTTGCTCAGTTCTGAGAGATAAGAGTGTGTGAAAGCCGTGCTTCACCAAGCTTGTTGGGAACACAAAGTTTCTTTTCAGTTGCAAACTCCATTCCATACATATATATGGGGATGTACTAGCTCCAACTCGGGTTTACAGTGAAAACTGCAGGAACTTAAAACCGGCACTAGGAAACAGACTGAGAAAGCAGAGAAAAAGTGTCTCCTGCAACCCGTTCCCTTGGTGCTAGATGAACGAACGTCCCTGTACCTGCTCAGTTCTGAGGGATAAGTGTGTGTGAAAGCCGTCCTTCACCTAGCTTGTTGGGAACACAAAGTTTCTTTTCTGTTGCAAACTCCATTCATAACAAATATATGGGGAGTTACTAGCTCCAACTCGGTTTTACAGTGAAAACTGCAGGAACTTCAAACCGGCACTAGGAAACATACTGAGAAAGCTGAGAAAAAGTGTCCCTGCAACCCGTTCCCTTGGTGCTAGATGAAAGAACGACTCTGTACCTGCTCAGTTCTGAGGGATAAGTGTGTGTGAAAGCCGTCCTTCACCTAGCTTGCTGGGAACACAAAGTTTCTTTTCTGTTGCAAAATCCATTCCATACATTTATATGGGGAGTTACTAGCTCCAAATCGGTTTTACAGTGAAAACTGCAGGAACTTCCCCCGTCACTAGGAAACAGATTGAGAATGCAGAGAAAAAGTGTCTCCTGCAACCCGTTCCCTTTGTGCTAGATAAACGAACGTCTCTCCACTTGCTCAGTTCTGAGAGATAAGTGTGTGTGAAAGCCGTCCTTCACCTAGCTTGCTGGGAACACAAAGTTTCTTTTCAGTTGCAAACTCCATTCCATACATATATATGGGGAGTTACTAGCTCCAACTCGGTTTTACAGTGAAAACTGCAGGAACTTCAAACCGGCACTAGGAAACAGACTGAGAAAGCTGAGAAAAAGTGTCTCCTGCAAACCGTTCCCTCGGTGCTAGATGAACGAACGTCTCTGTACTTGCTCAGTTCTGAGGGATAAGTGTGTGTGAAAGCCGTCCTTCACCTAGCTTGTTGGGAACACAAAGTTTCTTTTCTGTTGCAAACTCCATTCCATACAAATATATGGGGAGTTACAAGCTCCAAATCGGTTTTACAGTGAAAACTGCAGGAACTTCAACCGTCAGTTGGAAACAGACTGAGAATGCAGAGAAAAAGTGTCTCCTGCAACCCGTTCCCTTGGTGCTAGATAAACGAACGTCTCTGTACCTGCTCATTTCTGAGGGATAAGTGTGTGTGAAAGCCGTCCTTCAACTAGCTTGTTGGGAACACAAAGTTTCTTTTATGTTGCAAACTCCATTCCATACAAATATATGGGGAGTTACTAGCTCCAACTCGGTTTTACAGTGAAAACTGCGGGAACTTCAAACCGGCACTAGGAAACAGACTGAGAAAGCTGAGAAAAAGTGTCTCCTGCAACCCGTTCCCTTGGTGCTAGATGAACGAACGTCTCTGTACCTGCTCAGTTCTGAGGGACATGTGTGTGTGAAAGCCGTCCTTCAACTAGCTTGTTGGGAACACAAAGTTTCTTTTCAGTTGCAAACTCCATTCCATACAAATATATGGTTGTTACTATCTCCAACTCGGTTTTACAGTGAAAACTGCAGGAAGTTCAAACCGGCACTAGGAAACAGACTGAGAAAGCTGAGAAAAAGTTTCTCCTGCAACCCGTTCCATCGGTGCTAGATGAACGAAAGTCTCTGTACCTGCTCAGTTCTGAGAGATAAGTGTGTGTGAAAGACGTCCTTCACCTAGCTTGTTGGGAACATAAAGTCTCTTTTCAGTTGCAAACTCCATTCCATACATATATACAGGAAGGAACTAGCTCCAACTCGGTTTTACAGTGAAAACTGCAGGAACTTCAAACCGGCACTAGGAAACAGACTGAGAAAACAGAGAAAAATTTTCCCTGCAACCCGTTCCCTCGGTGCTATGTGAACGAACGTCTCTGTACCTGCTCAGTTCTGAGAGATAAGTGTGTGTGAAAGCCGTCCTTCAACTAGCTTGTTGGGAACACAAAGTTTCTTTTCAGTTGCAAACTCCATTCCATACATATAAATGGGTAGGTACTAGCTCCAACTCGGTTTTACAGTGAAAACTGCAGGAACTTCAAACCGGCACTAGGAAACAGACTGAGAATGCAGAGAAAAAGTGTCTCCTGCAACCAGTTCCCTCGGTGCTAGATGAAAGAACTTCTCTGTACCTGCTCAGTTCTGAGAGATAATTGTGTGTGAAAGCCGTCCTTCACTTAGCTTGTTGGGAACACAAAGTTTCTTTTCAGTTGCAAACCCCATTCCATACATATATACGGGAAGGAACTAGCTCCAACTCGGTTTTACAGTGAAAACTGCAGGAACTTCAAACCGGCACAAGGAAACAGACTGAGAAAGCAGAGAAAAATTGTCTCCTGCAACCCGGTCCCTCGGTGCTAGATGAACGTACGTCTCTGTACCTGCTCAGTTCTGAGAGATAAGTGTGTGTGAAAGCCGTCCTTCACCTAGCTTGTTGGGAACACAAAGTTTCTTTTCAGTTGCAAACTCCATTCCATACAAATATATGGGGAGGTACTAGCTCCAACTCGGTTTTACAGTGAAAACTGCAGGAACTTCAAACCGGCGCTAGGAAACAGACTTAGAATGCAGAGAAAAAGTGTCTCCTGCAAACCGTTCCCTTGGTGCTAAATGAAAAAACGTCTCCGTACCTGCTCAGTTCTGAGAGATAAGTGTGTGTGAAAGCCGTCCTTCACCTAGCTTGTTGGGAACACAAACTTTCTTTTCAGTTGCAAACTCCATTCCATACATTTATACGGGAAGGAACTAGCTCCAACTCGGTTTTACAGTGAAAACTGCAGGAACTTCAAACCGGCACTAGGAAACAGACTGAGGTAGCAGAGAAAAAGTGTCTCCTGCAACCCGTTCCCTTAGTGCTAGATAAACGAAAGTCTCTCCACTTGCTCAGTTCTGAGAGATAATTGTGTGTGAAAGCCGTCCTTCACCTAGCTTGTTGGGAACACAAAGTTTCTTTTCAGTTGCAAACTCCATTCCACACATATAAATGGGTAGGTACTAGCTCCAACTCGGTTTTACAGTGAAAACTGCAGGAACTTCAAACCGGCACTAGGAAACAGACTGAGAAAACAGAGAAAAATTTTCTCCTGCAACCCGTTCCCTCGGTGCTAGATGAACGAACGTCTCTGTACCTGCTCAGTTCTGAGAGATAAGTGTGTGTGAAAGCCGTCCTTCACCTAGCTTGTTGGGAACACAAAGTTTCTTTTCAGTTGCAAACTCCATTCCATACATATAAATGGGTAGGTACTAGCTCCAACTCGGTTTTACAGTGAAAACTGCAGGAACTTCAAACCGGCACTAGGAAACAGACTGAGAATGCAGAGAAAAAGTGTCTCCTGCAACCAGTTCCCTCGGTGCTAGATGAAAGAACTTCTCTGTACCTGCTGAGTTCTGAGAGATAATTGTGTGTGAAAGCCGTCCTTCACTTAGCTTGTTGGGAACACAAAGTTTCTTTTCAGTTGCAAACCCCATTCCATACATATATACGGGAAGGAACTAGCTCCAACTCGGTTTTACAGTGAAAACTGCAGGAACTTCAAACCGGCACAAGGAAACAGACTGAGAAAGCAGAGAAAAATTGTCTCCTGCAACCCGTTCCCTCGGTGCTAGATGAACGTACGTCTCTGTACCTGCTCAGTTCTGAGAGATAAGGGTGTGTGAAAGCCGTCCTTCACCTAGCTTTTTGGGAACACAAAGTTTCTTTTCAGTTGCAAACTCCATTCCATACAAATATATGGGGAGGTACTAGCTCCAACTCGGTTTTACAGTGAAAACTGCAGGAACTTCAAACCGGCGCTAGGAAACAGACTTAGAATGCAGAGAAAAAGTGTCTCCTGCAACCCGTTCCCTTGGTGCTAAATGAAAATACGTCTCCGTACCTGCTCAGTTCTGAGAGATAAGTGTGTGTGAAAGCCGTCCTTCACATAGCTTGTTGGGAACACAAAGTTTCTTTTCAGTTGCAAACTCCATTCCATACATTTATACGGGAAGGAACTAGCTCCAACTCGGTTTTACAGTGAAAACTGCAGGAACTTCAAACCGGCACTAGGAAACAGACTGAGGTAGCAGAGAAAAAGTGTCTCCTGCAACCCGTTCCCTTAGTGCTAGATAAACGAAAGTCTCTCCACTTGCTCAGTTCTGAGAGATAATTGTGTGTGAAAGCCGTCCTTCACCTAGCTTGTTGGGAACACAAAGTTTCTTTTCAGTTGCAAACTCCATTCCACACATATAAATGGGTAGGTACTAGCTCCAACTCGGTTTTACAGTGAAAACTGCAGGAACTTCAAACCGGCACTAGGAAACAGACTGAGAAAACAGAGAAAAATTTTCTCCTGCAACCCGTTCCCTCGGTGCTAGATGAACGAAAGTCTCTGTACCTGCTCAGTTCTGAGAGATAAGTGTGTGTGAAAGCCGTCCTTCACCTAGCTTGTTGGGAACACAAAGTTTCTTTTCAGTTGCAAACTCCATTCCATACATATAAATGGGTAGGTACTAGCTCCAACTCGGTTTTACAGTGAAAACTGCAGGAACTTCAAACCGGCACTAGGAAACAGACTGAGAATGCAGAGAAAAAGTGTCTCCTGCAACCAGTTCCCTCGGTGCTAGATGAAAGAACTTCTCTGTACCTGCTCAGTTCTGAGAGATAATTGTGTGTGAAAGCCGTCCTTCACTTAGCTTGTTGGGAACACAAAGTTTCTTTTCAGTTGCAAACCCCATTCCATACATATATACGGGAAGGAACTAGCTCCAACTCGGTTTACAGTGAAAACTGCAGGAACTTCAAACCGGCACAAGGAAACAGACTGAGAAAGCAGAGAAAAATTGTCTCCTGCAACCCGTTCCCTCGGTGCTATATGAACGAACGTCTCTGTACCTGCTCAGTTCTGAGAGATAAGTGTGTGTGAAAGCCGTCCTTCACCTAGCTTGTTGGGAACCCAAAGTTTCTTTTCAGTTGCAAACTCCATTCCATACAAATATATGGGGAGGTACTAGCTCCAACTCGGTTTTACAGTGAAAACTGCAGGAAATTCAAACCGGCGCTAGTAAACAGTCTTAGAATGCAGAGAAAAAGTGTCTCCTGCAACCCGTTCCCTTGATGCTAAATGAACAAAAGTCTCCGTACCTGCTCACTTCTGAGAGATAATTGTGTGTGAAAGCCGTCCTTCACCTAGCTTGTTGGGAACACAAAGTTTCTTTTCAGTTGCAAACTCCATTCCATACATATATACGGGAAGGAACTAGCTCCTACTCGGTTTTACAGTGAAAACTGCAGGAACTTCAAACCGGCACTCGGAAACAGACTGAGGTAGCAGGGAAAAAGTATCTCCTGCAACCCGTTCCCTTAGTGCTAGATAAACGAAAGTCTCTTCACTTGCTCAGTTCTGAGAGATAATTGTGTGTGAAAACCGTCCTTCATCTAGCTTGTTGGGAACACAAAGTTTCTTTTCAGTTGCAAACTCCATTCCATACATATAAATGGGTAGGTACTAGCTCTAACTCGGTTTTACAGTGAAAACTGCAAGAACTTCAAACCGGCACTAGGAAACAGACTGAGAAAACAGAGAAAAATTTTCTCCTGCAACCCGTTCCCTCGGTGCTAGATGAACGAACGTCTCTGTACCTGCTCAGTTCTGAGAGATAAGTGTGTGTGAAAGCCGTCCTTCACCTAGCTTGTTGGGAACACAAAGTTTCTTTTCAGTTGCAAACTCCATTCCATACATATAAATGGGTAGTTACTAGCTCCAACTCGGTTTTACAGTGAAAACTGCAGGAACTTCAAACCGGCACTAGGAAACAGACTGAGAATGCAGAGAAAAAGTGTCTCCTGCAACCTGTTCCCTTGGTGCTAGATGAACGAACGTCTCTGTACCTGCTCAGTTCTGAGAGATAAGTGTGTGTGAAAGCCGTCCTTCACCTAGCTTGTTGGGAACACAAAGTTTCTTTTCATTTGCAAACTCCATTCTATACAAATATATGGGGAGGTACCAGCTCCAACTCGGTTTTACAGTGAAAACTGCAGGAACTTCAAACCGGCGCTAGGAAACAGAATTAGAATGCAGAGAAAAAGTGTCTCCTGCAACCCGTTCCCTTGGTGCTAAATGAACAAACTTCTCCGTATCTGCTCAGTTCTGAGAGATAAGTGTGTGTGAAAGCCGTCCTTCACCTAGCTTGTTGGGAACACAAATTTTCTTTTCAGTTGCAAACTCCATTCCATACATATATACGGGAAGGATCTAGCTCCAACTCGGTATTACAGTGAAAACTGCAGGAATTTCAAACCGGCACTAGGAAACAGACTGAGGTAGCAGAGAAAAAGTGTCTCCTGCAACCCGTTCACTTAGTGCTAGATAAACGAAAGTCTCTCCACTTGCTCAGTTCTGAGAGATAAGTGTGTGTGAAAGCCGTCCTTCACCTAGCTTGTTGGGAACACAAAGTTTCTTTTCAGTTGCAAACTCCATTCCATACATATAAATGAGTAGGAACTAGCTCCAACTCGGTTTTACGGTGAAAACTGCAGGAACTTCAAACCGGCACTAGGAAACAGACTGAGAAACCAGAGAAAAAGTGTCTCCTGCAACCCTTTCCCTCGGTGCTAGATGAACGAACGTCTCTGTACCTGCTCAGTTCTGGGAGATAAGTGTGTGTGAAAGCCGTCCTTCACCTAGCTTGTTGGGAGCACAAAGTTTCTTTTCTGTTGCAAACTCCATTCCATACAAATATATGGGGAGTTACTAGCTCCAACTAGGTTTTACAGTGAAAATTGCAGGAACTTCAAACCGGCACTAGGAAACAGACTGAGAATGCAGAGATATAGTGTCTCCTGCAAGCCGTTCCCTTGGTGCTAGATGAACGAACGTCTCTGTACCTGCTCAGTTCTGAGAGATAAGTGTGTGTGAAAGCCGTCCTTCAACTAGCTTGTTTGGAACACAAAGATTCTTTTCAGTTGCAATCTCCATTCCATACATTTATATGGGGAGTTACTAGCTGAAACTCTGTTTTACAGTGAAAACTGCAGGAACTTCCACCGTCACTAGGAAACAGACTGAAAATGCAGAGAAAAAGTGTCTCCTGCAACCCGTTCCCTTGGTGCTAGATGAACGAACGTCTCTGTACCTGCTCAGTTCTGAGGGATAAGTGTGTGTGAAAGCCGTCCTTCACCTAGCTTGTTGGGAACACAAAGTTTCTTTTCTGTTGCAAACTCCATTCCATACAAATATATGGGGAGTTACTAGCTCCAACTCGGTTTTAAAGTGAAAACTGCAGGAACTTCAAACCGGCACTAGGAAACAGACTGAGAAAGCTGAGAAAATGTCTCTCCTGCAACCCGTTCCCTCGGTGCTAGATGAACGAACGTCTCTGTACCTGCTCAGTTCTGAGAGATAAGTGTGTGTGAAAGCCGTTATACACCTAGCTTGTTGGGAACACAAAGTTTCTTTTCAGTTGCAAACTCCATTCCATAAATATATACGGAAAAGAACTAGCTCCAACTCGGTTTTAAAGTGAAAACTGCAGGAACTTCAAACCGGCACTAGGAAACAGACTGAGAATGCACAGAAATAGTGTCTCCTGCAACCCGTTCCCTTGGTGCTAGATAAACGAATGTCTCTCCACTTGCTCAGTTCTGAGAGATAAGTGTGTGTGAAAGCCGTCCTTCAACTAGCTTGCTGGGAACACAAAGTTTCTTTTCTGTTGCAAACTCCATTCCATACATATAAATGGGTAGGTACTAGCTCCAACTCGGTTTTACAGTGAAAACTGCAGGAACTTCAAACCGGCACTAGGAAACAGACTGAGAATGCAGAGAAAAAGTGTCTCCTGCAACCCGTTCCCTCGGTGCTAAATGAAAGAACGTCTCTGTACCTGCTCAGTTCTGAGAGATAATTGTGTGTGAAAGCCGTCCTTCACTTAGCTTGTTGGGAACACAAAGTTTCTTTTCTGTTGCAAACTCCATTCCATACATATATACGGGAAGGAACTAGCTCCAACTCGGTTTTACAGTGAAAACTGCAGGAACGTCAAACCGGCACTAGGAAACAGACTGAGAATGCAGAGAAAAAGTGTCTCCTGCAACCCGTTCCCTTGGTGCTAGATGAACGAACGTCTCTGTACCTGCTCAGTTCTGAGAGATAAGTGTGTGTGAAAGCCGTCCTTCACCTAGCTTGTTGGGAACACAAAGTTTCTTTTCAGTTGCAAACTCCATTCTATACAAATATATGGGGAGGTACCAGCTCCAACTCGGTTTTACAGTGAAAACTGCAGGAACTTCAAAGCGGCGCTAGGAAACAGAATTAGAATGCAGAGAAAAAGTGTCTCCTGCAACCCGTTCCCTTGGTGCTAAATGAACAAACTTCTCCGTATCTGCTCAGTTCTGAGAGATAAGTGTGTGTGAAAGCCGTCCTTCACCAAGCTTGTTGGGAACACAAATTTTCTTTTCAGTTGCAAACTCCATTCCATACATATATACGGGAAGGATCTAGCTCCAACTCGGTTTTACAGTGAAAACTGCAGGAAATTCAAACCGGCACTAGGAAACCGACTGAGGTAGCAGAGAAAAAGTGTCTCCTGCAACCCGTTCACTTAGTGCTAGATAAACGAAAGTCTCTCCACTTGCTCAGTTCTGAGAGATAAGTGTGTGTGAAAGCCGTCCTTCACCTAGCTTGTTGGGAACACAAAGTTTCTTTTCAGTTGCAAACTCCATTCCATACATATAAATGAGTAGGAACTAGCTCCAACTCGGTTTTACGGTGAAAACTGCAGGAACTTCAAACCGGCACTAGGAAACAGACTGAGAAAGCAGAGAAAAAGTGTCTCCTGCAACCCTTTCCCTCGGTGCTAGATGAACGAACGTCTCTGTACCTGCTCAGTTCTGGGAGATAAGTGTGTGTGAAAGCCGTCCTTCACCTAGCTTGTTGGGAGCACAAAGTTTCTTTTCTGTTGCAAACTCCATTCCATACAAATATATGGGGAGTTACTAGCTCCAACTAGGTTTTACAGTGAAAATTGCAGGAACTTCCAACCGGCACTAGGAAACAGACTGAGAATGCAGAGATATAGTGTCTCCTGCAAGCCGTTCCCTTGGTGCTAGATGAACGAACGTCTCTGTACCTGCTCAGTTCTGAGAGATAAGTGTGTGTGAAAGCCGTCCTTCAACTAGCTTGTTTGGAACACAAAGTTTCTTTTCAGTTGCAATCTCCATTCCATACATTTATATGGGGAGTTACTAGCTGAAACTCTGTTTTACAGTGAAAACTGCAGGAACTTCCACCGTCACTAGGAAACAGACTGAAAATGCAGAGAAAAAGTGTCTCCTGCAACCCGTTCCCTTGGTGCTAGATGAACGAACGTCTCTGTACCTGCTCAGTTCTGAGGGATAAGTGTGTGTGAAAGCCGTCCTTCACCTAGCTTGTTGGGAACACAAAGTTTCTTTTCTGTTGCAAACTCCATTCCATACAAATATATGGGGAGTTACTAGCTCCAACTCGGTTTTAAAGTGAAAACTGCAGGAACTTCAAACCGGCACTAGGAAACAGACTGAGAAAGCTGAGAAAATGTGTCTCCTGCAACCCGTTCCCTCGGTGCTAGATGAACGAACGTCTCTGTACCTGCTCAGTTCTGAGAGATAAGTGTGTGTGAAAGACGTTATACACCTAGCTTGTTGGGAACACAAAGTTTCTTTTCAGTTGCAAATTCCATTCCATAAATATATACGGAAAAGAACTAGCTCCAACTCGGTTTTAAAGTGAAAACTGCAGGAACTTCAAACCGGCACTAGGAAACAGACTGAGAATGCACAGAAATAGTGTCTCCTGCAACCCGTTCCCTTGGTGCTAGATAAACGAATGTCTCTCCACTTGCTCAGTTCTGAGAGATAAGTGTGTGTGAAAGCCGTCCTTCAACTAGCTTGCTGGGAACACAAAGTTTCTTTTCTGTTGCAAACTCCATTCCATACATATAAATGGGTAGGTACTAGCTCCAACTCGGTTTTACAGTGAAAACTGCAGGAACTTCAAACCGGCACTAGGAAACAGACTGAGAATGCAGAGAAAAAGTGTCTCCTGCAACCCGTTCCCTCGGTGCTAAATGAAAGAACGTCTCTGTACCTGCTCAGTTCTGAGAGATAATTGTGTGTGAAAGCCGTCCTTCACTTAGCTTGTTGGGAACACAAAGTTTCTTTTCTGTTGCAAACTCCATTCCATACATATATACGGGAAGGAACTAGCTCCAAATCGGTTTTACAGTGAAAACTGCAGGAACGTCAAACCGGCACTAGGAAACAGACTGAGAATGCAGAGAAAAAGTGTCTCCTGCAACCCGTTCCCTTGGTGCTAGATGAACGAACGTCTCTGTACCTGCTCAGTTCTGACAGATAAGTGTGTGTGAAAGCCGTCCTTCACCTAGCTTGTTGGGAACACAAAGTTTCTTTTCAGTTGCAAACTCCATTCTATACAAATATATGGGGAGGTACCAGCTCCAACTCGGTTTTACAGTGAAAACTGCAGGAACTTCAAACCGGCGCTAGGAAACAGAATTAGAATGCAGAGAAAAAGTGTCTCCTGCAACCCGTTCCCTTGGTGCTAAATGAACAAACTTCTCCGTATCTCCTCAGTTCTGAGAGATAAGTGTGTGTGAAAGCCGTCCTTCACCAAGCTTGTTGGGAACACAAATTTTCTTTTCAGTTGCAAACTCCATTCCATACATATATACGGGAAGGATCTAGCTCCAACTCGGTTTTACAGTGAAAACTGCAGGAAATTCAAACCGGCACTAGGAAACAGACTGAGGTAGCAGAGAAAAAGTGTCTCCTGCAACCCTTTCCCTCGGTGCTAGATGAACGAACGTCTCTGTACCTGCTCAGTTCTGGGAGATAAGTGTGTGGGAAAGCCGTCCTTCACCTAGCTTGTTGGGAGCACAAAGTTTCTTTTCTGTTGCAAACTCCATTCCATACAAATATATGGGGAGTTACTAGCTCCAACTAGGTTTTACAGTGAAAATTGCAGGAACTTCAAACCGGCACTAGGAAACAGACTGAGAATGCAGAGATATAGTGTCTCCTGCAAGCCGTTCCCTTGGTGCTAGATGAACGAACGTCTCTGTACCTGCTCAGTTCTGAGAGATAAGTGTGTGTGAAAGCCGTCCTTCAACTAGCTTGTTTGGAACACAAAGTTTCTTTTCAGTTGCAATCTCCATTCCATACATTTATATGGGGAGTTACTAGCTGAAACTCTGTTTTACAGTGAAAACTGCAGGAACTTCCACCGTCACTAGGAAACAGACTGAAAATGCAGAGAAAAATTGTCTCCTGCAACCCGTTCCCTTGGTGCTAGATGAACGAACGTCTCTGTACCTGCTCAGTTCTGAGGGATAAGTGTGTGTGAAAGCCGTCCTTCACCTAGCTTGTTGGGAACACAAAGTTTCTTTTCTGTTGCAAACTCCATTCCATACAAATATATGGGGAGTTACTAGCTCCAACTCGGTTTTAAAGTGAAAACTGCAGGAACTTCAAACCGGCACTAGGAAACAGACTGAGAAAGCTGAGAAAATGTGTCTCCTGCAACCCGTTCCCTCGGTGCTAGATGAACGAACGTCTCTGTACCTGCTCAGTTCTGAGAGATAAGTGTGTGTGAAAGACGTTATACACCTAGCTTGTTGGGAACACAAAGTTTCTTTTCAGTTGCAAACTCCATTCCATAAATATATACGGAAAAGAACTAGCTCCAACTCGGTTTTACAGTGAAAACTGCAGGAACTTCAAACCGGCACTAGGAAACAGACTGAGAATGCAGAGAAAAATTGTCTCCTGCTACCCGTTCACTTGGTGCTAGATGAAAGAACGTCTCTCCACTTGCTCAGTTCTGAGAGATAAGTGTGTGTGAAAGCCGTCCTTCAACTAGCTTGCTGGGAACACAAAGTTTCTTTTCAGTTGCAAACTCCATTCCATACATATAAATGGGGAGGTACTAGCTCCAACTCGGTATTACAGTGAAAACTGCAGGAACTTCAAACCGGCACTAGGAAACAGACTGAGAAAGCTGAGAAAATGTGTCTCCTGCAACCCGTTCCCTCGGTGCTAGATGAACGAACGTCTCTGTACCTGCTCAGTTCTGAGAGATAAGTGTGTGTGAAAGACGTTATACACCTAGCTTGTTGGGAACACAAAGTTTCTTTTCAGTTGCAAATTCCATTCCATAAATATATACGGAAAAGAACTAGCTCCAACTCGGTTTTAAAGTGAAAACTGCAGGAACTTCAAACCGGCACTAGGAAACAGACTGAGAATGCACAGAAATAGTGTCTCCTGCAACCCGTTCCCTTGGTGCTAGATAAACGAATGTCTCTCCACTTGCTCAGTTCTGAGAGATAAGTGTGTGTGAAAGCCGTCCTTCAACTAGCTTGCTGGGAACACAAAGTTTCTTTTCTGTTGCAAACTCCATTCCATACATATAAATGGGTAGGTACTAGCTCCAACTCGGTTTTACAGTGAAAACTGCAGGAACTTCAAACCGGCACTAGGAAACAGACTGAGAATGCAGAGAAAAAGTGTCTCCTGCAACCCGTTCCCTCGGTGCTAAATGAAAGAACGTCTCTGTACCTGCTCAGTTCTGAGAGATAATTGTGTGTGAAAGCCGTCCTTCACTTAGCTTGTTGGGAACACAAAGTTTCTTTTCTGTTGCAAACTCCATTCCATACATATATACGGGAAGGAACTAGCTCCAAATCGGTTTTACAGTGAAAACTGCAGGAACGTCAAACCGGCACTAGGAAACAGACTGAGAATGCAGAGAAAAAGTGTCTCCTGCAACCCGTTCCCTTGGTGCTAGATGAACGAACGTCTCTGTACCTGCTCAGTTCTGAGAGATAAGTGTGTGTGAAAGCCGTCCTTCACCTAGCTTGTTGGGAACACAAAGTTTCTTTTCAGTTGCAAACTCCATTCTATACAAATATATGGGGAGGTACCAGCTCCAACTCGGTTTTACAGTGAAAACTGCAGGAACTTCAAACCGGCGCTAGGAAACAGAATTAGAATGCAGAGAAAAAGTGTCTCCTGCAACCCGTTCCCTTGGTGCTAAATGAACAAACTTCTCCGTATCTCCTCAGTTCTGAGAGATAAGTGTGTGTGAAAGCCGTCCTTCACCAAGCTTGTTGGGAACACAAATTTTCTTTTCAGTTGCAAACTCCATTCCATACATATATACGGGAAGGATCTAGCTCCAACTCGGTTTTACAGTGAAAACTGCAGGAAATTCAAACCGGCACTAGGAAACAGACTGAGGTAGCAGAGAAAAAGTGTCTCCTGCAACCCGTTCACTTAGTGCTAGATAAACGAAAGTCTCTCCACTTGCTCAGTTCTGAGAGATAAGTGTGTGTGAAAGCCGTCCTTCACCTAGCTTGTTGGGAACACAAAGTTTCTTTTCAGTTGCAAACTCCATTCCATACATATAAATGAGTAGGAACAAGCTCCAGCTCGGTTTTACGGTGAAAACTGCAGGAACTTCAAACCGGCACTAGGAAACAGACTGAGAAAGCAGAGAAAAAGTGTCTCCTGCAACCCTTTCCCTCGGTGCTAGATGAACGAACGTCTCTGTACCTGCTCAGTTCTGGGAGATAAGTGTGTGTGAAAGCCGTCCTTCACCTAGCTTGTTGGGAGCACAAAGTTTCTTTTCTGTTGCAAACTCCATTCCATACAAATATATGGGGAGTTACTAGCTCCAACTAGGTTTTACAGTGAAAATTGCAGGAACTTCAAACCGGCACTAGGAAACAGACTGAGAATGCAGAGATATAGTGTCTCCTGCAAGCCGTTCCCTTGGTGCTAGATGAACGAACGTCTCTGTACCTGCTCAGTTCTGAGAGATAAGTGTGTGTGAAAGCCGTCCTTCAACTAGCTTGTTTGGAACACAAAGTTTCTTTTCAGTTGCAATCTCCATTCCATACAT